>NC_143399.1:15658796-15975471 GCF_052110815.1 Crocodylus siamensis
CAATGGATGTAAATCCACGTAGTTTCACAGAAACTGAAACAAATTATTCAGCTGAAGCAAAGTCACTGGAGTAAAGCTAATTTATACAAAATGAAGGTCCAGATCCCTGAGATTTTTTTTCTCCCTGGAATAGAAGTGGCTGACACGCACAGACTGGGATGATCCTTTCTGGTTGCCCATTCTGGTAGTATATGTGTGTGCTGATAGCCGAAGTTGAGAAAGCAGGCATCAAATTAATCTGTACTTAAAAATACTGATAGGTTGAATCTATAAGTAACTAAACTTTCTCTAAAAAAACATAGCACTGCACTTTTGCAGATATACATGTAGTCCTACTGAAGCCAACGTTGTAATGGGACGGCTGGCTTAAATAAATGCTACTCACTGAGTGTACATGAGACATTTACTGAGGAGCTGCCTCTGCAGTAAAGTCTCAGCGTCTACACGTGTGGCTCTATTAGGCCGCAGTAAACTAATGAACTGTGCCAGAGGTTAGTACTTGAAAACACACAAGTACCATCCTACAATAACGTTCTTTCATGCACAGCAGTGCATGTGTAGGTGCTGGCAGGGCTTGCTGGGGCATGGGAGTGCTTCAGTGCGGGGGGTCCCTGCTGGCTAGCCCCTGCACTGGAGCACCCTTGTGCCCCAGCCAGACCCTCTGCAGCACATTGAGCCAGGTCAGAGCAGCCCTGGGCTAGCAGACTGGCCCCTCAGACCATGCCAGCCAGGGCTGCTCTGCCTTGGCTCAACTTACTGTGGTCCCAAGTGCACGTGTAAATGTGGCACTCGAGAGCAATAAGCTCTGGCGCAATACTTGCTGGAGTTTATTGCATGGCATTCATTTCACGCGTAGACACACCCACTGTGAATAAGGATTGCAGAACTGACCCTTTACAAAAGGCCCAAGTAATCTAAGTTTTGTTGAAGCACTTGGGTCTTCCCTACAGATAAAGTTACAGTTACGCTTAAATGCTATGCCAACTGGCACCATAAGGCGTTGGAGTTCAGCACCTGGAATTTCACAAAAAAAATATTCAAAGCTATGGCACATTGGTGTGATCTCTTCTGGGTCAGTTTGCCTTCAAATATAACTTCACTGATGATAAAAGATGGCTGACAGACAGGGTTGCAGGCATGTAAGCAAAAGTACAACTCTTACCTTCTTCTTTCTTCTCTGCCAGTTCAGGAAACCAAATGCAGAAGGTCTTTCCAGAAGTTGGGCATCTGCTGAGTCACTACTGTGCCACCAGGCCTCTCAAGAACAAACATATTTTTCTATGATTTTTCTACCAGTTAGAAAAATGAAGCAAACCCAGCACATGAACTCCAAATACCTGGCAGCTGGTTCATAGCCCTAACATCATGCTTTTGGGGCACGTGCTCTTTTTGCTCTTGGTTTCTTAGTGGCCCAGCACAATGGAGAACTGGTGCATGCCTGGGACTCAGACAGCATCCCAGTACAAGTTATATCATCACCACCATCATCACCACCATTACCACTTGTTTACTCACTCTTTTCTACAGCCTTCAATAAGTTTGCGCCCTTTCGTTAACATTCTTAAAAGTGAACTGAGATTCATTATTATTTATATTACTGCTGCACCTAGAAATCTGCACTTGAGGCTCTGCACCTATTTAGGAACTGTAAAGACATTCCTCTCCCCTTGAAACTTCCTCTCTAACACAGCGAGGGGATATAAAGGCACTGAGAGGGTGAACTGACTTGCCCATGGATCACACAGCAGATACGTGGTAAAATCCAGAGGAGGACTCCCACAACATCACATTTCTGCCATTCTCAGGGATAGATGATATGAAGCTCTCCCTCTCCTGCTTGCAGGATGCCGACCCCAAAAATGCAGCAGAGAAGCTACCCAGGGGATGCCCTGTATTGGGGTGGGCAAAATACAGCCTGCAGGCTGGATCTGACACACAGAGGGGTTTTATCTGGCCCCTGGCAGGTCCCTTGGCCCCACCCAGCCCAGGTGTGGGGAGGCAGCCCCGGCCATAGTGCGTGTGTTTGGTTGTGCCACCCCTGCACGTGGCAGGGCAGGGGTAGTGTGGCAGCTGGACTCAGTTTCCCAGTAGCCCCCATGGCACCAACTCACTTCCCAGCTGCTGCTGCCAATCCAGAGCAGATTGTGGCTCTGCCCCAAACCCCAGCTGTGCACTGTTATTGCCCTGCAATCTGGGGCCAGGCCCTGGACCTGCCCACCTGCCCCACTCCCACACAGCACTCCCCACCTGCCCGCAGACCCATCCCATGGAGTCCCCACCTGTCCATGGAGACCCCCCTGTCCATGGAGACCCCACCTGTCTACCTGCTCTGTCCAGTGACCCCAGTGGTGGATGCAGGGCAGACAAGTCAGAGCCAGATGAACCAATTCCTCCCTCACCCCAGCCAGGTCAGCACCCCCTCCCCAGCCCACAGCAGCTCACCAAACTACTTACGTGATCTTCCAGCCCAAAATAATTGTCCACCCCTGCTCTACATAATTGCTCTGAAGTGTGCAAGAGAGAGATCTGTATGGCTGCTGGCACAGCAGCTTTGCCATTGCGTTCCTAGCACTGACAAATGCAAGCAGAAGCATGTGGGATGTGTCAAGAGCATCCCTCCTTGGGAGCACCAGGAACACCATACCCAGAGCTGACTGAATTATTCCACTGAGTAGATGTCCTCCTTCCACTTTTCCTGTAAGGCAAACTAGGTGGAAGGACCATACGCAGCTAAGAGCCATAATAACATCAGCAGCAATGGTCCATGCAAGCATGGCACTGTAGGTAGCCTGTTGGTGGAAATGGCTTCCTCCACTGCCACATTGTGCATGGTCTTCACGGCGGGAGTGATGGAAGGTGGGGACTGGCTGACAAAACTGAATAAAGCTCCATGTAAATTTCCCTTATGAACATCTGATCAGCATTTATACGGACATAAAAGGTTATTTATTTCCCTGTCTCCATGAATGATTTACATGCTACTCTCCATTTTTATAACCCTCCCATTTGGGGTTGTGAATTAAAGAGAGATGCACTCTAACTGGCTCCTTCACCAGGGAAACGATTTTACACAAAGAACAAGAGCTAGAGCCAGGGAGACTGAATCTTTTACCCTATTTTCCCTCTTTCCTCTCTCCTGTGCTTCTGCACAAGAGTTTTTTATGATCTCCAAAAAGCAGTGCTTAAACAGTAGCACTGTTTAGATGGGGTGCACAGGAAGGAGCACGTAAGGTTTAGCAGTAAGCAATGGCAATGGCAAGGGCAAAGGCTGCTGGGTTCTACATCTAACCATGGAGGGTCTCCCCACAGCCCGGCCTAGCTTAAATAGGCACAGATCTATTCTATGCCCAGAAGCCAGACAAGGAAAGCCTCAGAGTTTGAGAAGGTTTTGTTCTGGATCCGGATCTCAGCTTCAGTGTTCGTTACTTGACAAGGAGCCAAACCAAAGCTTGGAGCAGGTTCCAGTTGTGAAGTTCTGTCAATCCTGACATTTTTGCAGTTTTCATTGTCTTTTTTAGCCCTATGTGGGTTTTTATGCTGAAATCAGAGCTTGAATGAATACAGTGAACAAAATCACAGTTGAATGATGTTGTGTGGAATGGATAACCGAGTCACAGCCACTCTCCTGGAGCCCTTTGCCCTCAGAATGGGGCCAATCAGTAGGAGTTTGGGTCTAAGAGTAGATAGTTCTAGCTTGTATAATCTGGCAAGTAACACCCAGGTTAGAGCAGAGCTATATTTTAGTGGATCCTGCTTCTATTGTCATCAACAGACAAGCTCAAACTGACTTCAGTGGATACAGGAATGAGCCCAATAGATGTGTGCATAAAGTGTTGGCCTGAGACTGAATTCCTAATCTGGAAAGGAGTTCAGTATTTAGTGGCTTTACCTTTTGCAAACTTTGTAATTCTTGTATTCTCTTGACTCTGAATCTCACTTACGTATTCCCTTGATCCCCAGACACCTCAGCTATGTAGGAATACATCTCCAATACTCACAGCACCCTTTTTCTTCAGGACTTTCACTGAGTTTTTCATAGTGGAAACTTGGGGACTCTGACCAATATTCACAGAGCCAGACCTCTCCTCCTCTAAACCCATGCACTTCCACTGATGTTAATATTAGATTTTTCCAAATAAATATTCTTTCCTTTGTTATCATTCTAGAGATATTCAGAAGCCTATAATGGGCAATAAAAGGCAGCTCTAACAAATCTGCCATTAATATTTTCCACACTCTGTGCAAACTTCCTTTTAATCAGCTTTCCTTGGTCCAAGTTTTTAAAAAAGTGGTTTGACAAATATAATAAAGGAAGTAAAATATGACGGAAAATACTGAGACAGAAATGTACACAGTGTGTGCGTGTACATTCATACACTAGTGGAAGGACCCATTCTTTGCCCATGTCATTATTTTGCTAATTGCAGTGTTTGTTTAACATTTAATAAATATTTAACGTGGAGTGAAAGAAAAGGCAAGTGTCAACATAATGATGACAATTGAGTTGGAAAAAAAGGCAAGCATTAATATAATGATGACAATTGAACTGAACTCACTGCATCCAAAATGGAGTGGTACCAGTTTGTTATCTGAGAAGCAAAGTAATCCTAGTCAATGGAAGCCCCAAAAAGGGTCAAGTGAAAAATATCCCACCTATAATTTTCCTCTGTTGTTATTCAGTATTTTGGAAGGTTTAGAGTAGATAGGGACAGCCATTCTTGAGTTATAAGTGAACATACATACATACATACATACACTTCATTTTATATATAAAGATATGCACACACACACATTTAATATATATTAAACCTAGAGAATCCTCAGGACTGCTCTAACTGACAGCAACTTCAAGCTTCCTATAGACTACAGCACTGTATTCTAGGATCTCTATAGCACCGAGTGCTATAGCTCCAACCCTGGCATGCCCCTTATCTTGGGACTTGCAAAGATGGGCAGCATAGGCTCAGTCTGCATCAGCCTTGTGGTGCTCCTGAACAAAGGTAATTTTCCCTTGGACTTTTGGCTCTTTCCAACTCTGATGTTACACAGAAGGCATGTAGGGGACCAGATTTGCCCCTATTATTTTAAACAATGACCCTCAAATCACAGTGTTCTGCTCTGTCACCTAAGGCAGCAGCCCTCTAATTAAAATCTTGATTTAACACACTGCATGTCTCAGAATGAATTTAGTGCAACTGATGGACAATTTTGTTTACATACCAAGGACACTATTTATCAATATTTCAAAGTTTACTTTTTATGAAGTTTTTTTGTAGGGCTTGGTAAGCATGCGGGGTGGATGGTATCAGGTTGATCGCTGGGAAATCTGAACCTATCTATGAACTGGAGTGATTGGCTTAGGTACTGGAGGAAACCCTACAAAAATGACAGGAATCAAGGGCAGTAGGACCCAGGGGAAGCCTGGCGGGCCCCCACAACAGCAGGGCCTGCCCAGCCCAGCCCCACAGTCGAAGGTCCAGCAGGGGCTCCTGGCCTCGGACCATGTGACTGCACCAGCACCCGAACCGCAGGTAAGGGGGCGGGCGGGAAGAAGCTGGTGCAGAGCACAGGGAAAGGTGGCCCTCCCCGTGGCAGGCGCTCTCCTGCTGCAGCCACTTGCAGCCCGCACAGGGCTGTCCTGAGCAGGCACAGGCGGCTCTAGGCGGGCTGTGAGCAGCTGCAGTGCAGGGCGCCGGCCACGGGGTGGTGGCAGGGCCACTTCCCCCTCCCCCCCACTCAGCACCAGCTTGTAACCCAGCCCCATGCCAGCTCTGGGCTCGCCCACGGGGGCTGCACCATGCCAACAGCCGCTGCAGCGCCCCCACTTGCCGCACCGGGCAGTGTTTGCTGCTGCTGCCTGCCTAGAGCTCAGACCGCAGTAGGGGGCAAGGCTGCCACTGCCGCCTCTGGGCTGCCCAGGACGCGAGCTCTGAGTGGGCAGCAGCAGCAAACACTGCCCAGTGCTGCAGCTGCTGCCATCACAGTGCAGCCCCAATGGGTGAGTCCAGAGCTGGCACAGGGCACAGGCTGGCAGTAGGGGTGGGTTACAAGCTGGTGCTGAGCACGGGAAAAGTGGCCTCTCCCCTGCCCCCTGCCCGGCGCCCCGTGCTGCAGCTGCTCACAGCCCGCTTGGGGCTGCCTGTGCCTGCTCAGGACAGCCCCGCGTGGGCTGCAAGAGGCTGCAGCAGGGATCGCGGGCCACAGGGTGGGCAAGGGGCTGCTTTTCCCCGTGCTCCACACCAGCTCCTTCCCTGCTGGCAAGCAGGGGATTGGGGCTGCATGCTGCCCCCCACCTGTACCATGGGGCTGGGAGGCACTGAGAGTGAGCGGGCATGGGAGCGTGGGGCCTGCACCGGTGTCCCAGGGCCAGTGCCAACAGGGCCCAGAGCAGGATGGCAGGGGTACAGGGTCCCGTCCAGCAGGGGCTCTATGGAGCCAGGCCAGCTTCCCCCTCTCCCTGGTGGTGCAGCCCAGCCCGGCTCCACAGACCCCTGCCAGCCTCCTCCCTGCTCTGGGCCCCACCAGTGCTGGCCCTGGGACATTGGTCTCAAGACATTGGGACATTGGTCCCAAGATGGTGACCAGGGGGCGAGGCACCTGTCAAGGGGAGGGGCTACCCATGTGGCCCTTGACATCTTACCAAACCTGGGTAAGTGGCCCTCTGCCCAAAATAATTGCCTGTCCTTGGGATAGGGGCTATGAATGTGATTCTGCAAGTCTCTAGTACTAGGGATTTCTTTTTCCTATTTGCTTTGCTAGTGGATAAAATGATCATGTAAAGAAAATGTATTGAAGAGAGATGCTCTTGGGCAATTGTTAGAGCAGGGATGTGGCCCTCAGGGTTGTGATCCTACCTTTGACAGCCAGTGGCTGCCTGACTTACAAGCTACGATTCTGTCTCAATTCTGTTGCCCCTACGGTTTGTTAGATAAAGGAAAGAGCTCAGGGACTGACTTCTCCCCACACCACTCACCATTTCAAGACCAAAGCAGAATGCTGATCCCAGAAGATCTTCAGTGTAGAGGAGTAAGGGTTCAACTCCAAGGCTGTGTCCCCCCGACATCTATTGCTCTAACATGTCTTTCCTTTGGGTCTCCAAACGGGCCATCTGACCTGAATAGTGATGACCTCCGGATAGGGCCACCCCTAGGCCAAAACCATTAAGAGTTTCAGTGCAATGGAAAGAGATGCCTATCAGTCCCGTAGGGCAGCAGACACTGGGAAACACCCATCCCTGGACTGAGCATCAGAAACAGAGCAGCCAGAAAGGCTGAGTTCTTGTGCAGACCCAGCAGGAAACCTCAAACCAAGGCTACATTGCAGGGTCTTGTCATTCATAAAAACTGGGGGTTTCAACTGCTGAAGGATAGCTAGTGAGGGAAACAGTGGTCTGCTCCCTGTTTCCTGTCTTTTGTGAAGACCCACATCTGTGGCACACAAGATGTGGAGAGCCTCCACACAGGCTCTCTGCTCCCTGGCCCCCTCTCACAGATGGAGATCAGGTTCCACTGCGTATCACATATTTTCTTCAAAGCCTTTTAAATTCATACCTTTGCCTTTACTTGGACACAGCCACAGTGAGAGAGAGATTTCTGACCAATATCCAAGCTAGAACCCTTGCAATAAAAATACAGATGACTTGGACTAGTGGATCATGTTCTGAGGTTTTAGCTACCTACAGAGAAAGGTAGCTAAATTCCTTAGATCCCTTTACCTTTAAGTTGAATGCCTGTTTTTATGCTTTGCTGAATTAGACCAAATTCACAGAATAGACCATAATCACAGCTAGTATTATGCCAATTGGCAAGATTTTCTGCTGGGGTAAATCACCAATGCACCATTCATTTCAGTAGAGATACTTCTATTTACACTGGGTGATGCTCTTGCCCCTTTACCTTCAGCAATGATTTGGGCCACGTTAGTGAAGGAATTTCCAGACAAAGAGAGGAGAAGTAGGAGAAACTGGAAACAGCTCCCTCCCATCCCTGACATAATAAGGAGCTTATGGTGGTGTTGAACCTAGATTATTTTTGTTGTTGTTGTTGGCTTAATGGTTGAATATCTTTAGTTACCATTACAAAGCAAGTTCATATTTTATGCAGACAAGACGTGCTGTTGAACAGCCCTATACACAAGGCCGTAACTTTTGTTGTAGGTAGATCCAAAGCTTCTCTTTCCTCAGAGTTTTCCCAGCATGTGTCTGGTTGTTTCTTTCCCCCTGGTACCTCTATTTTCTTAACATTTTATCACCAAACAAAGTAGGGATTATCATAAACAAATATTGAATTTGTGTTAATATTCAGCTTTTCACCAATGTGGAAAATTAAATTATTTTTGCATGTGACTAAGAGAAATCCAGTGACACGTAATTAAAAACAACAAATACAAATCACATTCTATACAAGCATAATTATGTTCATGTGGTATCACTGTAATTGAAAGACAGAAGACATTTCGTTCTGTATTAAAAGCGAATTTCTTTCAGTGGGTTTCCTGAAGCTCATTAGCTATTCCCTGGCCTATTCTCCTAAGTAATTAGTTTTTAACAGGATTTTCAACAGATCAGAGCAATCTCTGTGGGTGCCAATAGGAGACTCTCCCTCTGGCCTTACCAGCAGGGCAGCATGGATAACATCCAGACTGGGAGTTAATAGGACAATTACTGGCCTTTTTTAAATGAGTTACATTAATGCACTTAAGCTAAATGGCTCTGCATTTGATTAAATATTAACATCTGCAAAATATGAAATCATGATGTGCAATCAAGTTTTGTTGTTTTAATTTCCCCAATGTCGGATTTTGGTTGTGGATGTAAATGTGCAGTGAATAGTGTGTGTTAAACTTTCAAAATGCAGATCAACAGTATCTGGGAATGGTTCTGCTGGAGCTACTTAGTTAAACATCTTAAAATAGCACAAGGAACTCAACACCAAGATGAAAATGCAAAACAACAACAACGCCTTCTTGGGATACCTGGAAATTTAAGAAACTTCTGTGTATGGGAACACAAAATAGGACAACAGAAAACACAGCAGAATGCCTACCAACTTCCAGGAAAAGCCAGACTATGCAAGATGATCCATGTGGTTGTTCACTGTTGTAGATAAAGTCTGGAACAGGCTTGTGTCTATGGATCAAGATCTCTGTGTACTGGGTGTAAAATTCTGGCCTTGCCTTTACCTATCTAGCATGTTATTTATATCAATGACATTTTGAAAATGAATACAGTGAGCTTATTTCTTTGTTTGGTAATACATGACCTCCTCTCCCCCCATTTCGTTCCCAGGGTTTGAGTCAGGCCACCGCAGAGTCCCCATTTCTGAAGCAAGGAGCTGGACTCTGATTAAGCACATTTAAGTCGGCTCCTATTGAGCTCAGCCTCTAAACACATGCTTAACATAAAGCAGAGCCTTAGATTCCTTTCCTTTAGGTTGAATGCCTGTTTGTATGCTTTGCTGACCTGGATTCAAATGCATCCCTCTGGATTTGGGCCTGAATTCCCCAGAATCTAAATTCTCAGCCTAAAGCAGAAACATTCTGTTGCTATCAGTGAAGATTTGACCCTTATTTTAAAACAAAAGCTAACTGTTTTAGATGTAAGATAACTTTAATCATGTTAGCTATGGTCCTTTCTCAAAGTTAGGTGCAAGAAAGGGCAGCACTGAGCCATAGAAACCTTAAAATTCCTCTCCCCCTGCCCTGCAAAGCGAGCTCCAATAATTAGCATTGAGTTCCTAGAGGGCAAAGACTACAGGAAAGATTTCAAGGTACAAGAGAAGCAGCTGTACGGTCAGCAGGATTTGCCAATTCACCAAATCAATCCTCCCAAGCAAATCCAAAATTCACATCACAACATTGAAGCTCATGTGCAGAGATAAGTTTTCCGGTTAGAAACTATGCATGGGAACTTCAAATATCTCATAGCAGGGAAATCAAAACAAACAAACAACCCAAAACAGTCAGAGAAAACCACTATTCTCCACTTGGAAAAAAATAAATTTCTTGGCTAGGGACAGAAATTACACATAAACCAGTTTAAGTGATCAGAAACTGGTTAAATGTGGTATCAGACTTAACTGATTTGGGTCAAACCAGTTTATGAAACTTCTGTCCCAGATCCCTTCCTTGTTTATGTTAAATTAGAGTCCTCCAGCATCCCAGTATGCTTTCTAGCCCTGGACCAGGGCTGTCTGCCCTAGCAGAGAAGGGCTGGAGAGAGGAGGAGGGGAAGGGGAGAGAGGCAGGGAGTGCCCCCCAGGCAAACCCTGGCTGTGGTCTGGGGCCAGGGTGGGTGTGAAATCCCTTTTCCCCTGAGTACAGAGCTGCCCTACCCTGCTAAACTTACTGAAATTTACTGCTGACTGCAACTCTGGGCTACAGATCCCAGAGACACCTGGCTATTTGTCCATTCAGAATTGCCTTGGGCTCTAAGGCCCACCTAGTAAACTAGTAGCCCCCACTATATGGGGGCTAATGGATGAGTGGGACAACTAAGGAAAAAAAATGGATAGGAGTGATGTCAAAGGGTCAGAACGGGAAAGTAAGTGCTCTGGAGGGGGACACTCCCAGAGGTACCTGGAAGCAGGAAGAGGAAGTGGTGAACAACCCTGCAGAGTCCTGCTTCTGTGATACTGGGCTGCAAATCCCAGAGACCTTTAGGGCACCAGGAAAAGGAAGTGCTAGAGAGCCATGCTCTAGCACCACACCCCCTCCTCCACCCCCGCCTCCTGGCTTCTGGCCTGAGCCACTGCAGGCATGTGGCTGCATTTCCTTAATCAAAGGTAAATGTGTGTCCAGTTGTTTCTTAGTTTAATCTTTGCAGCTTAGACTAACCTGCAAAAATTGAAAAAACTGAATCTCTATAAAGTGGCTGTCTATAAACTGGCCAAGGGAGACCAGCAGGCAGTGGGAGAGTCCCTGTTCCCCCGAGAACTACTGGGAGTAACAAGGAATAATGGCCATAAGCTGACTGGGAGTAGGTTCAGTCTAGACATCAGGAAGCGCTACTTCACGGTCAGGGTGGCTAGGATCTGGAACCAACTCCCAAGGGAAGTGGTGCTCGCTCCTACCCTGGGGGTCTTCAAAAGGAGGCTAGATAATCACCTAGCCGGGGTCGTTTGACCCCAGTACTCTTTCCTGCCCATGGCAGGGGGTCGGACTTGATGATCTGCTCAGGTCCCTTCCAACCCTACCAACTATGAAATTATGAAACTATGAATTCAGCCTCGGACTTTCTGACTGTCTGCATTTAGCCATCAACACCCTGTTACACTGGGGGATAGAGGGAAATGACACATGTCATTTCTGGAGCACTGAAACATAAGCTTACTGCCTACTTATATATGTGAAGATCCCCAATAACCGTTATTAATCAACTTTATTTACTGTAGTTGGAGATGAGCTTTCTGCAAAGCAACACCTTTAAAAAACTGAACGGTTGAAAGGGAAGCTTTATCACCATGCCATTGTTCAAGAGTAGGAAGGGCTCCCACCCAAAACCCACAAAACCCCATCTTAGCCTCCTTCCAGCCCCTTCTCAGAACTCACCTTTACTGGAATCCATGTGGAAAACTACCTAAAAATGGGAAGGCAGATGGTGAACTGATAGGCTAAGATTTACATGCACTCTCTTACATCTGTTACTCCATATCTTCCCCTACATCCCAGTTCCCCTTTCCCCAAACTCTAATTCTCTTCTAATATTTTTCCAGGGTTTATCTCGCTTGCAAAAATAACACTCACTTGCAAAAATAACTCATTGCGCAATTACACCCCTCCCCTCAAGTCCATACAAAACCCCTCCCTTTCATTTAGCCGGATACCCCATTCACTTTGCTGCAAACAAGCAGGCTAACTCATTCATAAGTAATGCCTTGCATGTGACCAGAAGTCATACTTTCAGAGATGTCAGGGGCTGGAAGGGACCTTACAGATGATCAGGTCCAGCTCCTCTGCACTTGGGCAGGAAAGACTGCTGGGATCAGATGCCCCAAGCAAGATGGGCATCAAGATGCTTTTTGAAGATTGCCAGGGTTGGTGACTGTACCACATCCCTGGGGAGCCTGTTGCAAACCCTTGGTACTCAACTTACAAAGAAGTTTTTCTGTATGTCTAGTCTGAAGCAATCTTCCGTCAGTCTGTGCCCATTATTTTTTGTCCTCCCCGGGCGGGCCTTGGTGAAGAGTTGCTCCCCAGGGCCCTGATGTATGCCCTTGATGTACGTATAGGCTGCCACCAAGTCCCCTCTGAGTCTTGTCTTCTCCAGACTGAACAGTCCCAAGTCTTTCAGCCTCCCCTCGTATGACCTGGTCTTAAGGCCTGTGATCATGCGTGTGGCCCTCTTCTGGACTCTCTTGAGCTTCTCCACAGCCCTCCTGAAGTGCAGCCCCCAGAACTGCACACAGTACTCCAGCTGCAGTCTTACCAAGTCCAGACAGGTTTTGGAAAGAATCATAGAGTTTGTTTGTTGCCATGCCAAGAACTATGAGGTATGCCCCTAAATGCTCCAGGAACGTGTACATATGAGCGCATCACCAGAAAGGACACAGTAGCTTGAGTCTGGCTTTGAACCATGACTGCTCACACTTGGAAGAAGAGGAAAAGGAAGTATTAGGAATTTCAAAGTCTACCATCATATCATTTTTATAGGATCCCTGGTTAAAGGTTAAAGCCAAGCCAACATTAGGTTTGAAAAGGGAAAAACATGTAACTCTAAAGGAATATGATCTGCTGGAATCTCAAATCAGTCCTGCAACGTGGACACCGAGTCATGGCCTCAGCGAATAATGCATTTACACCAGTGGAAAAAGACAAACCCCAACACCTGGGTAACTTTGCCTGATGAAGTAGGAAATTAAACCTGAAAATCTGGGATAAACCTATGCGGGGGAAAGTAACATCATGTCTGCAACAGACCTCAAGACAGTTCTCAAGGCAAACAAACTGTTACTTGCTACCCTGCCACCTACCCTGCCACCAGATGGTAAGGCATTATCATACCAATCCAGTGAAAATTACACCCGTATAAATATTTGGGTTGTCTGTCCAGGCCCTTAGTCAGATATGTACATTGGAAGATAATTTTTGATCCACAGAAGTATGGAGCTCACAGATTAGGACAAACGGGTTTTTGAGGATGGCATCTTACACAGTGTACATTTTAGTACAATTATACATACTGAAGTGTGGATCTAGCCAAAAGAGGGGATAAGTTTGAAGGATACAGTTTTGTTAACTACTGGATTCCACAGATGAAGTTTGGTGATTCATCAGCAGACTGGATAATACTGTGTTAGCACTATGGTAATAACAACAAGAGTTATTGAATTCTTGATGCAGAATTCAATATGTGGATTTGGGGAGCTGTTTGGTGTTGTTTTGTTTTGGTTTGTTTTCTGCAGTTTTCCAGCTTGCTTTAAGCAAGCAAAGCAAGAGTCAATTTTCGTTAAGAGTTACACTAGTGAAAATCTAGGCTATCCCCACTAAAATCAATGGAGCTACTCCAAGTTTGCATTAATTTAACTGAAATCAGAATTTAATCCCAAGAGTTTTAAGCAACTCTCAATACATAATGACCTTGATTAGACTGTCTTTAAAGTCAATGAAAGATTTCCACTGATCTGTGTGGAAATTGGATCAGGCCCATTGTATGAAGCTTCTGATTACAAGTGAACAGGAAAATTGCATGTGACCACAGGGGGAGGTGTATCTGCTTTAACATAGCAGATGAAACAAGTCAGCTGGTCCAGCAAGAACACCAGGAATCTTGCCCTTGTCAAGATTTGGTTGGGGGGATGACATTCTTGTCATCATATTCCCCTTTTTTAATATAAAATCAGTGTCTACAGTGATATTTAGGGTTTGCCCAGACCTGTCCCTTGTGGGGTGAGAATGGGGATGACTACCCTGGGCCTTGTGCTTGGGGGGGGGCCAGGCACAGGCTGATATGCCCCAGGCCCCGCACACCGCTAGGGTCAGCTCTGGGTTTACCCTTTGAGGTTGACTCTAACCTGCCTAAGCCATATGTTTCACCCTCATCTATAACTTATCTAGTGGCCCTTACCAGAACCATTCTCCCAGTTCTTCTTATCCCTCAGCTGGAACCATCCCAAGAATCAGTCTGAAGAATACTGTCTCTTCTCTGCTTGGTGAAAACAGTATAGACAGGAAGTGGGGTGCCGATGGGCTGGGAGTCAAGAACAGGATGTTGAAAGCTAGCTGTCAGCAGACTTCCTGTACTTGCGGCATCAAGGTGAGTTTCAAACATAGTGCAGGCAAGGGGAGGCTAGGAGTTAGGCTTGATTTCACATTCTGAAGGTCAGAAGTGCTTCCAGGATTGTCTGGACTGCTGCTCTGGGGAGGCTTGGAGGTCTCAGTGTAGAAGATTAGCATGTATGTGCTTATGGATAGCCATTGTACAACCCTAACTAGCAGCACAGGAGGGAAGGGAAGTGGGCAGTGAAGTCCCCCAGGGCTCGGTCCTTGGGCCCGCACTGTTCAATTTCTTTATTAGTAACTTGGACAACGGGGTAAAAGCAGCCTGTTTAAATTTGCTGATAATACTAAGATTTGGGGTGAAGTGGACATGTTAGTAGGGAAGGACAGATTACAGCAGGACCGGGACAGGTTACAGGGGTGGGCTAACAAAAATAGAATGGGTTTCAATACTGACAAGTGCTGGGTGCTGCACTTGGGCAGTAGGAACCAGCAACATACTTATAAGCTGGCAAACTCCCCTCTCAAGAGTACGGTGGCAGAATGAGATCTTGGAGTCATTACTGACTCCAAGATCAACATGGGCCAGCAATGCGAGGTCAAAGTCAATAAGACTAACCTTACCTTGTTGTGCATCCACAGATGCATCTCAAGCAGGTCCAAGGAGGTGATCCTCCCCCTCTATGCGGCACTGGTCAGGCCGCAGCTGGAGTATTGCGTCCAGTTCTGAGCGCCGCACTTCAGGAAGGATGTGGACAACATTGAGAGGGTCCAGAGGAGGGCCACCCGCATGATCCGGGGACAACAGGGCAGACCCTACAAAGAGAGGCTACAGGACCTTAACCTGTTCAGCCTTCACAAGAGAAGGCTGAGGGGAGACCTGGTGGCCATCTATAAACTCACTAGGGGGGACCAGTAGGGTTTGGGAGAGACCTTGTTCCCCCTAGCACCCCCCAGGGTAACAAGGAATAATGGCCACAAGTTGTTAGAGAGTAGGTTTAGACTAGACATCCAAAGGAACTACTTCACAATCAGGGCGGCTAGGATCTGGAACCAACTTCCAAGGGAAGTAGTGATGGCTCTTACCCTGGGGGTCTTTAAGAGGAGGCTAGACATCTACCTAGCTGGGGTCATTTGAGCCTGGTTTTCTCTTATGCCCAGGGCAGGGGGTTGGATTTGAAGATCTACAAGGTCCCTTCTGACCCTACTTCTATGAATCTATGAAGCACAGGAATAATTTAAGTGTGATATGAATTGCAAGAACAGCAATGAATCTACACACAATGAAAGCACTTCTCCCATTCCATTCAGAAATAATGTGAGGAATAATTATAATACTTATTACTTTAATGAGAGTGTGTGTGTATGTTTTTCAAATCAAATAATCATTACCAAATAATGTGATAAATATTAACCAATTAATTGCCTAGCTCTGCTGTGGGGTAGGAAGATACCATTAGTTTGCTTGTTTGTTTTTGGAGTGGGGGTTATACAAAAAGGAAACCTGAGCCAGATTCCATTTGACATTGAAATAAAATGGGAGTTAGATGTCTAAATACCTTGAAGGATCTGGGCTTAAGTGACTTGCCGAAAGTGACAAGAATCCCTAGCAGAGCCAGGATTACAATATAAGGTCCTGGTTCTCAGCCATGTCTTCAGTGCATTAGGAGTTCCCCACTTCTGTTTGATCAAGAGTTTGTGAAATGGTTGCAAAAAATGTTCCTAAATTACTGGAGCATGCAGTCCTTGGTGGCTGTAAGGGATGGTAGGTCTGATCACATGGTAGGTTATGCTTACTACAGTAGAAAAGCAATTGTGGGGGGGGGAATGTGCCCATTGTTGCCAAATGTTTGACCAGCTGTAGCCACAGCTTAATCACAATGAGTGTGTGACCTGTATCTGGTTTGTGAAAGCCTGCATGCTGCAATAGGCCAAGCTGCCCTGGGTGACATCTCAGAATTGTCATCATCTCTTCTCCAGAAACATCACCATGAGATCCTGACAAGCAATACCAGCCTCCTAGCAAGTGTACCCCTTGCATTTCCTGTGAAAAAATGCCTTGATATGGCCATGTTATAGTTACTCAGTGGAAACTTGCTAACCTGGAAGCTAAGGTCTCCAAAGTTCCCATCCATACAAAGCATGCACAGCTATGTGCAACCAGAATGTACTGGGGTTATACTCACATAGTAATTGCACAATAATGCAGACTAAAATTGCAAGACATGGAGTACAGACAGAAGTGACAATTTTCATAGATTCATAGATTCATAGATTCATAGATGCTAGGGTCGGAAGGGACCTCAATAGATCATCGAGTCCGACCCCCTGCATAAGCAGGAAAGAGTGCCGGGCCTACATTACCCCAGCTAGATACACATCCAACCTTCTCTTGAATACCCCCAGGGTAGGGGAGAGCACCACCTCCCTTGGGAGCCCGTTCCAGACCTTGGCCACTCGAACTGTGAAGAAGTTCCTCCTAATATCCAATCTAAATCTGCTCTCCTCCAGCTTGTGGCCATTATTTCTTGTAACCCCCAGGGGCGCCTTGGTGAATAAATACTCACCAATTCCCTTCTGTGCCCCCCTGACGAACTTATAGGCAGCCACCAGGTCGCCTCTCAACCTTCTCTTGCGGAGGCTGAAAAGGTCCAGTTCCTCTAATCTCTCCTCATAGGGCTTGGCCTGCAGGCCCTTAACCATACGAGTGGCCCTTCTCTGGACCCTCTCCAGGTTATCCGCATCTTTCTTGAAGTGCGGCGCCCAGAACTGCACGCAGTACTCCAGCTGCGGTCTGACCAGCGCCCGATAGAGGGGAAGCATCACCTCCTTGGACCTATTTGTCATGCATCTGCTGATGCACGATAAAGTGCCATTGGCTTTTCTGATGGTTTCGTCACACTGCCGACTCATGTTCATCTTGGAGTCCACTAGGACTCCAAGATCCCTTTCCACTTCCGTGCCACCCAGCAGGTCATTTCCTAGGCTGTAGGTGTGCTGGACATTTTTCCTCCCTAGATGCAGCACTTTGCATTTCTCCTTGTTGAACTGCATTCTGTTGTTTTCTGCCCACTTGTCTAACCTGTCCAGGTCTGCTTGCAGCTGTTCCCTGCCCTCCGGCGTGTCCACTTCGCCCCATAGCTTAGTGTCATCTGC
This sequence comes from Crocodylus siamensis, assembly GCF_052110815.1. Taxonomy (NCBI): domain Eukaryota; kingdom Metazoa; phylum Chordata; order Crocodylia; family Crocodylidae; genus Crocodylus; species Crocodylus siamensis. Next base: position 15,676,167 of record NC_143399.1, read on the forward strand.
AAACTTGGACAGAGTACATTTCACCCCCTCGTCCAAGTCGCTGATGAAGACATTAAAGAGTATCGGTCCAAGCACCGAGCCCTGCGGGACCCCACTGCCCACACTCTTCCAGGTCGAAACCGACCCATCCACCACAACTCTCTGGGTGCGACCCTCCAGCCAATTCTCCACCCACCAGACTGTGCAGTCATCCAAGTCACAGCCCCTTAACTTGTTCACCAGTATGGGGTGGGATACCGCCCCATTCATCTGATCTGGCCACAGAAAGCAGTTTATAGCTATGACCAAACACAAGTACACAGCTGCAAACAGCTTTAAAAATGGTTAATCGGGTGAAAATCTAACCCCACATTGCATGAGGTATCAGATAAAGATGTTTCAAAATGTAGCCTTTTCTGTAACTTGTGTCTGCAAGCCAACTCCCAGTCTGTCCCTGTTTTCAGAATGGGAGGGGGAAAGAGAGCAGATGGAGGTGCTGCACCTGGGGAGGAAGAACCAGCACCATACCTACAGGCTGGGGAACTCCCTTCTCATCAGTCCAGAGGCAGAAAAGGATCTTGGAGTCATCATTGATGCCAAAATAAACATGGACTGACAGTGTGGGGGCATGATCAGAAAGGCCAACTGTATCTTGTCATGCATCCACAGATGCATCTCAAGCAGGTCCAAGGAGGTGATCCTCCCCCTCTATGCGACACTGGTCAGCCCACAGCTGGAGTACTGTGTCCAGGTCTGGGTGCCACACTTCATGGAGAGGGTCCAGAGGAGGCCACTCGCATGATCAGGGAGCAGCAGAGCAGGCCCTACGAGGACAGGCTGCGGGACCTGAACCTGTTCAGCCTCCACAAGAGAAGGCTGAGTGGGGATCGAGTGGCCATTTACAAACTAGTCAGGGGGGACCAGCAGGCACTGGGGAAGTCCCTGTTCCCCCGAGCACTACCAGGAGTGACTAGGAATAACGGTCACAAGCTGGCGGAGGGTAGATTCAGACTAAACATCAGGAGGCGCTACTTCACGGTCAGGGCGGCTAGGATCTGGAACCAACTTCCAAGAGAAGTGGTGCTGGCTCTTACCCTGGGGGTCTTTAAGAGGAGGCTGGGTGAACAACTTGCCGGGGTCGTTTGACCCCAGTACTCTTTCCTGCCATGGCAGGGGGTCAGACTTGATGATCTACTCAGGTCCCTTCCGACCCTACCAACTATGAACTATGAGTTCAGTCTGGGGGGTGGGTTCCTGGGGAGTGAGGCGGGTGTATTGGAGCCCCTGGAACCCTTCCCAAGGTTGGTGGGGGGGCTCCAATTCACCCAGCCAACCCTTCAGCACTGGTTGGAGAGCCAAGCTCCCTCTGCTGCCTTTCGCCTCTTCCATTCTGAAAACAGGGAGCACTGCCAGACAGCTGCAGGCTCCAGCTGACAGCTAGATTCAGGGAGCCAAGAGTGAACTTCTGTTTGGTCTGGGGTAAGGTTGTAACTCAGAATGATTTGCAGAAATCTGTCTGAGTTACAGCTGAGAGCTGCACTTCTGTCTGCATTAGGACTATCGCAATATTTACTGCTTCCATCTGCGGATGGCTCCCATAGCACTAGACACTCGGTGTCCCATCTTCCTTATTTTTCTCCTGATAGCGTGGGAGAGCAGGAGCAGGGAGGAAGAGGAGGGATCCAGGCACACGTGTGTCCCACACGCACGTGTGCCCCCTTACCTGACCCAAGGTGGAGTACAGTGGATACAGCAGAGTCAGCCAGCAGTGGGATGCAGCAGCAGCTGATCCCCTCAAGGTAAGTGGGCACAGGGACCGGACGCAGCTGAGCTGGATCCGGAGGGGAAGCCCCCCTGGATCCCTCTTAAGCTGGGAGCCGGTAGGGATCCACAGCTCCCGAGCTGCGCTGTGCCACGCGAACAGAGCGCGCAAACAGGCTCTATGCTTTGCGCCAGCAGGTGAGCAGGAAGGGCCAGGAGGGAGACTCCTGCTAGGGCAGGGCGAAGGCACCGCACTCAGCCATAAACAAGCAGCAACTCCTACGATGGTGTTGACACGGAGTGCTGCCAGGGCCCCTGCCCTGCAGCCTACCCGGGGCTTGTCTGAGGCCTCCACCCAGACAGAGCCCATGGAGGGGCTGGCATCCCCCACCCCCTGGCCTGTGGGAGTTGCCCAGCAAGGCCCGGGGGGGCAGGGATTGGGGACCCCCACACCTGTCCTGCAGGCGCCCGCCTTAGGGCCCTGGAGGCGCAGGTGAGGGAGCTCCAGGAGGAGGTTAGCAGGCTGAGGGGAATCAGGGAGGCGGAGGATGAAATTGACGGCTATTTCCTTTCCCTGCAGGGCCACACACCCAAGGAAGAAGCACCTTGGGAGGTGCCCTCCACTGCAGAGTGGCAGACGGTCACCTCCAGAACCAGGGCTGCTCGCAACACAGCAGTACCAGTTCCTCCAGTCTGGCTGGAGAACAGGTACGAGGCCCTGGCAACTCTGGAGGAGAAGGAAGGAGAGGAGGCAACCAGAGAGGAGGCAACTCCACGCTCTCCACGATCAAAGCAGGCTGAAGGAGCTAAGCAGTCCCAGAGGAAAAAGCATTGAGTGATCGTCATAGGCGACTCCATCCTGAGAGGTACAGAGGGCCCCATCTGCTGCCAGGACCCCTCGACACACGAGGTCTACTGCCTACCCGGAGCAAAGATTCAGGACATGAAGGGGATGATCCAGGCCGTGATCCAGCCCACCGATTACTACCCCATGGTCCTAATCCATGTGGGTACTAATGATGTGGCAGGAGAAGCCCTGATCACCTGATGGCGGACTACCACGCTCTGGGGGGGGTGCTGAAGGAGATAGGTGCACAGGTGGTTTTCTCTTCTGTCCTACCAGTGAGCGGACGTGGAAGACGGCATGCAATGTGCATCACAGAGACCAACTGGCAGCTTCGGGAATGGTGTCTCGAGGCGGGCTTTGGCTTCCTCAACAATGACCAGCACATCACGACAAGAGACATGCTCGGATGGGATGGGCTCCACCTTTCCCCTAAAGGTAAGCATGTGTTTTCTTCTAGGTTGGTGGATCTCCTCTGGTGGGCTTTAAACTAGGCTTGTTGGGGGAAGGGGAAGATGAGGGCAGAGGAAGCCTTGGACTGCCAAACCAAGCAACACCCACAAGTACAGCCCAGCCTAGACCAACGAGCAGAACATATACACAGGTAAGCAACAGGGGCCAGGGCAATGCTGAAAGTAGGGGGCCAGTGCACACATCCTCAGGAGGCCTCAAATGCCTCTACACAAACACTCGTAGTATGGGAAACAAGCAAGAGGAACTTACCCTCCTGCTAGCTGACACCAACCCAGACATAGTGGGGCTCACTGAAATGTGGTGGGACCCAACGCATGACTGGGCGGTGAATATCAAGGGCTATAGGCTGTACAGGAGGGATAGGACAGGAGGAAAGGTGGGGGTGTGGCACTCTACATTAAGGAGGAATACACATCCTCATCAATTAGCAAAGAGTCAGAGGAGGGGCACTCTGAAGTGCTCTGGGTTAGAATACAAGGCAGTCGAGGGGAAAGAGATTTAATGGTGGGGGTCTACTACAGGCCACCCAACCAAGGGGAAGAGCTAGACCAGGAATTCTTAAGTCAGCTCATGGAGGTAGTTAGGTCAAAGGACGTGGTCATCATGGGTGACCTGAACTTTCCAGACATCTGCTGGGAAGAGCAGTCAGCCAGGTCTGACCACTCACGTAGGTTCCTAGCCAGAATGCAGGACCTCCATCTAACCCAGGAGGTGCACAGCCCCACCAGGGGAGACGCCTTGTTGGACCTGGTGCTGGCCACTGGCGACGACCTGGTGAGGGGGCTGTGGGTGCTCGACCACCTGGGCAACAGTGATCATCGCCTGCTGGAATTCACCATCCAGCGCAAGGTGGCAAAGGCCTACAGCAAGGCAGCAGCCCTAGATTTCAGGAGGGTGGACTTCAATGAGCTAAGGAGAATAGTCGGGGAAGCACTGAGGTCCTGGAGGGGAGGGGAGCCAGGTGTCCAAGAAGAGTGGTTGCTCCTTAAGGAGATGATCCTCCAAGCCCAAAGGGAGGTAATCCCAACACGGATCAAAGGGGGCAGGAGGGCGCAAAAGCCCCCATGGCTCACCAAAAGCATCCGGGAATGTCTCCTAGCTAAAAGGGAGGCGCACACCCAATGGAAGGGAGGGGCCATCACCAGGGAGGATTACACTGCAGTTGCTCGGGGATGCAGGGGGGCAGTCAGGAAGGCCAAGGCAGAGATGGAACTGGGACTAGCTTCCCGGATCAAGGACAACAAGAAGTCCTTTTTTAAATACATAGGGGGCAAAAAGAAGGTTCCTGGGTAATGTGGGGCCCCTGCAAGACACACTAGGAAATTTGGTCATCACACCAGACGACAAAGCTAACCTATTTAATGATTTCTTTGCCTCCATTTTCCTGAGCAGGGACCAGAACAGTCACCCCCTTTCTGGGCCCCCCTTAGACCCCAGGGGAGGTGCACCTAGGCCAAGGGTTAGTGAGGAACTAGTTAGGGAACTTCTGGAGGGACTGGATGTATTCAAATCAGCTGGTCCGGACGATCTCCACCCTAGAGTACTGAGGGAATTAGCTGAGGTCATTGCGGGACCCCTGGCACAGCTTTATGAGCACTCATGGTGCTCTGGTGTGGTGCCAGAGGACTGGAAGAGGGCCAATGTGGTTCCCATCTTCAAAAAGGGGAGGAAGGAGGACCCGGGAAACTATAGGCCAGTTAGTCTTACCTCAATCCTGGGTAAGCTTTTTGAGAGAATTATTCTGGCACATGTCCATGAGGGGCCAGCAGGGGAGATTATGCTTAGGGGCAACCAACACGGGTTCATTAGAGGCAGGTCCTGTCAGACCAACCTGGTGGCCTTCTACGACCAGGTCACCAAATCCTTAGATGCAGGGGTAGCAGTGGACATAGTCTTTCTGGACTTTCGGAAGGCCTTCGACACTGTCTCTCACCCCGTTCTCATTAAGAAACTGGGGGACTGTGGTGTCGACACCCACACAGTCAAATGGGTCGCCAACTGGCTGGAGGGCTGCACCCAGAGAGTGGTGGTGGATGGGTCATTTTCGACCTGGAGGGATGTGGGCAGTGGGGTTCCGCAGGGCTCGGTCCTTGGGCCCGCACTGTTCAACATCTTCATCAGTGACTTGGACGAGGGGGTAAAAAGCACCCTGTTCAAATTTGCTGATGACACTAAGATGTGGGGGGATGTGGGCATGCTAGAAGGGAGGAATAGGCTGCAATCGGACCTAGACAGGTTACAGGGGTGGGCGGATGAGAATAGGATGGGATTCAACACTGACAAGTGCAAGGTGATGCACCTGGGGAGGAAGAACCAGCACCATACCTACAGGCTGGGGAACTCCCTTCTCGTCAGTACAGAGGCAGAAAAGGATCTTGGAGTCATCATTGATGCCAAGATGAACATGGGCCGGCAGTGTGGGGATGCAGTCAGGAAGGCCAACCATACCTTGTCATGCATCCACAGATGCATCTCAAGCAGGTCCAAGGAGGTGATCCTCCCCCTCTATGCGGCACTGGTCAGGCCGCAGCTGGAGTACTGTGTCCAGTTCTGGGCGCCACACTTCAAGAGGGATGTGGACAACATGGAGAGGGTCCAGAGGAGGGCCACTCGCATGATCAGGGGGCAGCAGGGCAGGCCCTACGAGGAGAGGCTATGGGACCTGAACCTGTTCAGCCTCCACAAGAGAAGGCTGAGGGGGGATCTAGTGGCCTGTTACAAACTAGTCAGAGGGGACCAGCAGGCATTGGGGGAGTCCCTGTTCCCCTAAGCACTACCAGGAGTGACCAGGAATAACGGTCACAAGCTGGCAGAGGGTAGATTTAGGCTAGATATCAGGAGGCGCTACTTCACTGTCAGGGCAGCTAGGATCTGGAACCAACTTCCAAGAGAAGTGGTGCTGGCTCCTACCCTGGGGTCTTTAAGAGGAGGCTAGATGAACACCTTGCCGGGGTCGTTTGACCCCAGTACTCTTTCCTGCCATGGCAGGGGGTCGGACTCAATGATCTGCTCAGGTCCCTTCTGACCCTAGAAACTATGAAACAATGAACAACCTGTAGAGAGGGCAGATTACCCGCTAATAGTTCTGTGGCATGGGAGGGTCATGAAAGATGGTTCTCCATTTGCATATCAAATTGCCACAGCCCAGCTGACACATCCTACTGCTCTTCTGGCACATCTATCCAGACCAGGCTGTTTCCACTATAGCAGTGATCACCAACTGGTCAATCCCGATCGACTGGTTGATTAGGGAGCCCCTGAGAGTTGATCTCAGGCTAGTCCCCCCAGACTGAGATCTACTGTCAGAGGCTCAATGATCGGGAGCAGCGGGACACACATGGGGAGTGGTGGGATGTAGGAACAGCGGGATGCACACGGCTGGGCTGAGCTGTGCCCTCTGCCACTGGGGCCACAGGAGCTGCCCCCCCTCCCCCCGCACACCTGGATGAGCCACCTGGGCGCTGACCCTTCCCTGGCTCAGCCCGAGCCGGCCCAGCCGGGGCTCCGCTCACCCCTGTCCCACTCCCTCCCTCACTGTGGGGGGGTCTCAATCTGCACCCTCCGACTGACCTGCTGAACCAGGGGGCAGCATGACAGGGACGTGTCACCACTGCAACACAGACATACCTTTAGACTTCTTACTGATAGACTACACAGAACTACCTGCAAGTTCAGGCCTCATGTTTGCCAGCATAGGTCAAAAGGTTGGTGCAGGACCCGCCCTACAAAAAGGGTCATTCCTCAGATCTCAGGAAATGCAGGAGGAATACAACTACTATACCAGGAAAAAACAACAGCTTTCCTCACCTGAGCACAGGGACTAGAATTATGCCCTACTTTTGCATGGGAGCCAAGGGAAAAGGGCCCATCATAGCTTCCCTTGAATTGCTCCTCTCAGAAGGGCCAGACATCATGGTGGAATTCAGCTCTTGCAATTTTGTGGGGAAGGTCTGCACATTTCCTTTTGCGGTATGGACAAGTGTAGATTTTACAATAATATAAGGTTGCTTTATGAGAATCACCCCTTACAATATACAGGTTTTATTAGAAACATGCCTTCCCCTCTGTCATTTATGATAAATAATGTTTATTGATGCTCACTTCCTTCAGTGAAATAAAGTGTCAAACAGCACATCGGTATTTGCCAATTTTCCTTTCACATTTCATGTTATGTGCTTTTTATGTTACATGGCTGATTAAAAATTTAAACATTGTCACCATAGTGCTAAAATACATTGCCAGAGCATCTCTAATTATGCTTACTTGTCTGCTCTGAGCAGGGACTGACATTTCTGGGTCAAGATCTGGTTGTTGATATGCAGCACAGGAAGTATCCAATAGCTGTACACTGAAAAATAGCTCATTCTCACTTTTGCAAATATTGCATGACATCCAATGCAGAGCGGTTACTCTAGAGGTAGTACTCATCTTCTGGTAATTCCTGGTAAAACAACCATTTTCCTTCTGTCTGTGCACCCCCAGGTCTCATTCTCAAACTCTGGAATGTACAGCTCCTATTTCTTTTCTACACTTGGTTAATCCAAAGTGAAATGAGAACAGACAAAATTCATCACTCTCATCTTCGGGTTTATTTTGTGTGGCTACACTGTGATGTCAGAGAGCTTAGTCTTCCTGCCCTGCCCACATGCCCTTGCTCCATGCTTTTCAGCCCTGGAAATGAGATAGTGAGAACGAGCTGCAACTGCAACATACTGGCTGCACAGAGCTGCCCCAAGCCAGCATTTCTGAGAATACCTGACACATATCCAAGGCATCCTCACCACAACACTAGAGTTGATATTAAGAGGAGGGCAGATAGGGCTGTGAGATAAAATGTGGTGTAGACTTATCCCTGCAGGTTTCCGTAGAACTAAGAGATGCACAGACTAAATCCCCCCACCACCACCTTCCACTTCCCAGGTGAGTGCTGTTTGCTCATAAAACACTTGGAATAGATTTTATCAGTGGCAACATCAGCAGTGGTCAGTGATTGCATTAGCATTAGCATGATGTGCTGGGAGATAGGAAGGTGGAGCATTACCTGTCGTTTTTAAAAATGCTTTTTACTGGAAATGCTGGAATAAATGTTTGCTTCCTGTAAAAAAGATGAGAGCAAGAACTGGGTGTCCACATTTCTTGTCATGATTGCTGAATGTCACCACTGGCCTTAACATAGTGTAGAATTTTACCTTGAATGACAAATGTGGCCAGACAGAGATACCATATTCATAGTTTCATAGTTTCAGTTTCATTTGAATACAGTAATTTGAATTTGAATTTGAATCGTGCTAAACCTGGTGGTATGGTAACATAGTAGTTTGTATCCTCCAATAAGTTGTTTTGCATAGAAAATTAGGGTTAGGAGGGACCTCAGGAGGTCATCTAGTTTAACCCCCTGCTCAAGCGAGGACCATCCTCAGCTAGATCATCCCAGCCAAAGCTTCATTTAGCCATGTCTAAAAAACACCCAAAGATGGAGACTCCACCATCTCTCTGGGTAACCTGTTCCAGTGTTTTACTACCCTCTTCATAAGAAAATGCTTCCTAATATCTAACCTAAACTTCCCTGGCTGCAACTTCAGCCCATTGCTCCTTGTTCTGCCATCTGCCACCACTGAGAACAGTCCAGCTCCATCCTCTTCAGAATCCCCTTCAGGTAGTCGAAGGCTGCTATTAAATCCCCTCTCAGTCTCCTCTTCTCTAAACTAAATTAGCCCAGTTACCTCAGTCTTTCCTCAGAAATCGTGTCCCCCAGGTCCCTCACCATTTTTGTTGCCCTCCGAAGGACCCTCTCCAATTTGTTCACATCCTTTCTGCAATGGAGGGCTCAAAACTGGACACAGTTCTCCAGATGTGGCCTCACCAGTGCTGAACAGAGGGGAATAATCATTCCCCTTGACCTGCTGGCAACACTTCTACTGATGCAGCCCAGTATGCTGTTAGCTTTCCTTGCAACAAGAGCACACTGCTGGCTCATGTTCAGCTTATTGTCCACCGTAACCCCCCGGTCCTTTTCTGCAAAGCTGCTGCCCAGCCAGTCAGCCCCCAGCCTGTACTGGTGCATTGGATTGGTCCATCCTAAGTGCAAGACTTTGCACTTGTCCTTGTTGAACCTCATGAGATTTATTTTGTCTAGGATTCAATCCTCCAATTTGTCTAGGTCACTCTGAATCCTACCCCTACCCTCCAGCATATCTACTACTCCCCCCAGCCTGGTGTCATCTGCAAACTTGCTGAGGGTGCACTTTATGCTATCTTCCAGGTCATTGATGAAGACATTAAACAATATCTTCCAGATCATTGATGAAGATATTGAACAAAACCAGGCCCTAGGACTGACCCCTGGAGCACTCCGCTTGATACTGGCTGCCAACTAGACATCGAGCCTGCTGCTCCATTTATCCACCTTACAGTCCATTCATCCAGCCCATACTTCCTTAGCTTGCCTGTGAGAGGGTTGTGGGAGATCATATCAAATTCCTTGCTAACATCAAGGTACATCCACTGGTCTCCCTGTGCCTACAGAGCCAGACATCTCATCATAGAAGGCAATCAGTTTGGTCAGGCGTGGCTTGCTTCTTGGTGAATCCATGCTGACTGTTTCTAATCACCTTCTCCAAGTCCTTAGAAATGGATTCCTCGAAGATCTGCTCCATGATTTTTCCAGAGACTGAGGTGAGGCTGACTGGTCTATAGTTCCCTGGATCCTCCTTTTTCCTTTTCTCAAATATGGGCCCTTTTCCAGTCATCTGGGACCTCTCCTGAATCACCATGCGTTTTCAAAGATGATGGCCAGTGGATCTTCAGTCTCATCAGCAAACTCCCTAAGCATCCTTAGGTTCATCCCATCCGGCCTCAAGGACTTGTAAATGTCCAGCTTTTCTAAATAGTCCCTAACCTGTTTTTTCACCACTCTTGGCTGCTCACCTCCTCCCCAAATTGTGCTGCTTGGTGCAGTAGTCTGGGACCTGACCTTGCCTGTGAAAACTGAGGCAAGGAAGGCATTGAGCACTTCAGCCTTTTTTGCATCCTCTGTGACAAGGTTGTCTCCCCCATTCAGTGAGGGACCCACATTTCCCCTGATTCTCCTCTTGCTACTGATATACTTGTAGAAACCCTTCTTGTTACCCTTCACATCCCTTGCTAGCTACAACTCCAATTGCGCTGACCTCCCTGACTTCAGCCCTGCATGCCCAAGCAATGCTCTTATACTCCTCCCTATTTATTTGTCCAAGTTTGCACTTCTTATAAGCTGCCTTTTTGTTACTTAGTTTACTGAAGAGTTCCCTGCTAAGCCAAGCTGGTCTTCTGCTATACTTGCTGTCTTCCATTGCATAAAGATGGTTTGTTCCTGCACTCTCAGTAAGGCTTATTTAAAGTATAGCCAGCTCTCGTGGACTCTTCTCTCCCTCAGACTGGCTTCCCAGGGGATCCTGTCCATGAGTTCCCTGAGCAAGTTGCAGTCTGCTTTTCTGAAGTCCAGGGTCCTTATTCTGCTGCTCTCCATCCTTCCTTTCCTCAGGATCCTGAACTCTATCATCTCATGGTCACTGCTGCCCAAGTTGCCATCCAATGGGACCTATAACTGTGCTAGTGAACCTAGAGCTGCAGGATGTACCTGTTCCTGCCTGGACCCTTGACCAGAAGGATCAAAAAGAGCATGACCTGAGCCCCAGACCCCTTAACCCTTGCACCCAGAGCCCTGTAGTCACTTTTGATCTGCTCAGTGAATCCCCTGGCAGTATAGTATCATGGGTGCCCACATGGATAAGCAGCATGGGGTAGTAGTCAAAGGGCTGGATGATTCTCAGTAGTCCCTCCATGACATCTCAGCTCCAGGCTCCAGGCAAGGAGCAGACTTCCCAAGACAACAGATCAGGTCAGCAGATGGTTCCTTCCATCCCCCGCAGAAGGGAGTCTCCAACCACCACCACCTGTCGCTTCTTTGTGGCAGTTGTCTCGGTCCTTGCTACCTTGGTCAGGCCTGGCCTGTCCTCCTCCACCAATGAAATGTTCTCCTCCCCCTCTGTTGCATACACAAGCGTGCCTTCAGCAATGTGCATTTGTTGATGCTGAGTTCTAGAAATAAGGCCATTTTTACAACTTACAATCCTACTTACAATGCAAGTATGAAACAAAAACTGAATAATCTAGGCCAGATCTTCCAACGGGGCTAACACCCAACAACACTAGTTGCTTTGTGAAATAAGCTGGTGGTTGATGAGCCTTGTGGAAAATCTAGCCATGAATTATGACAAGCATTTGAATTAGTTGTAAGGTAGCACTATATAGATGCCACATATTTTCCCAATATTTTTTTAAAACATCCTGGTTTGGCCTAAAAGACATCTTTAAAGACTCGTATAATCTAAAACATGTTACAGTTGCAGTTTTGGAAAAATTCTGTGACAACATTGAAGAGATTTATGGACATTCTGTCTGGTGTGAGGAATGTGGGTCCTTTGCATTTGTTGTTTAGTAGAATAGATTAATTTTTTTAAGTTATTTCTTCTACCTTTCTTCCTTCTTTCTTCTATCTTTCTTCTTTCTTCTAGCTGGACCTGACAATTTGCAAGGTCCCTTCCAGCCCCTAACAATCTATGAATCTATGAATATTAGAATGCTATTTTTAAAATAACTCTGCTGAAGTCCTACAGATCTTAGTTCAATTTCTTATACCTTTCTATAGATTTTGGAAGGAAATTTCTGCAGAAAACTCCCAACTTCTGGTTCCAGAATATCTAGCTCTGATTGTTTTCCCCTAATAGTACTGAAACATTAGTGGAAAAAAAAATACCTGTGTAATTACAAGCACTTTCTCAGATTCAGCAAAATAGCTGAAACAGGATTAAGTGCTCAGCTGAATCTGCACTACAAATACAAAGAACGAATTAAGCCAAATTTGGAGCCTTTGCCACATGTAGACGAAAGGAGAGGTGTGTGTGTACGACACTTTAAAGCGAAATGCTTTTGCACCGCTTTAATGGTGTCGGCGTTTGCACGCGTCGGTGGTGTATTGCGCATTAATTCCAGCTGCTGTAGGAAATTTGGCGGCATAATGGGCCTAAATGACTTGGGATGCAGCAAACTAAAACTTCTTTGAGGAGTTTTAGTTTGCTGTCCCTACAGCCTCTGTGCAGCTCCACAGCTCTGCGGGCAGCCTGGCAGCAGTCCAGGAAAGCAGGCTCCACCCAAGAAAAGCGGTAAGCCTGATTCCCACCCCCTCCAACCCCGCCCCGAGCCTGCCCGAGCTGCTCAGGGACCTGGTGCTTCCCTCCATGGCTGCGGTTCCCCCTGGGACCGCCTGAGCCAAGTGCCTGCAGGTGGGTGCCGCCTGGGGGGGACCGCTACTGGCACAGAAGGAAGCACCAGCCCAGGGACCACCCCGCCCACTGGCAGCTTGCCCTCCCCTCCCCACCACCAGCGAGGCAGGTAAATCAGCAAGGCGTATGCACGACGCACGGGTTTAATCAGCCCTAATTTGAAGCGGTGTTTTTTAAAACCCACCGCTTCAATTTAGGGCCCCCATTTCATCTACGCACACCCTTTAACTTAAAAAATATCAGTTTACCTTTAAACATGATGATGTCTAATATATTAAATCGACAGACATACGCACACACAGACAGATATATATTATTTTTAACACCATGATGTCAAAGAACCAGCTTGGCTTCTGGACTTAAATAGGAGCATGGAGAGACTTCATGAGGTCATCTAGTTCAGCCCCCCGCTCAAAGCGGGAATCGTGCCTGGCTAAGCCAGCCCAGCCAAGTTGCTGTCTGACCTGCTCTTGAAAATTCTCTAGGCAGCCTGTTCCAAAGGCCTGAGCCATCCTCATCATCAGAAATTTCTTCTCGATCTCCAGTTTAAATCTCCTTTGCTGTGGCTTTTGAAGCCATTGTTCTGTTCCGTCCTCTATAGCCACACAGAAAAGCTCATCTCCATCCTTTCTATCCACCCTCAGGTGTCTGAAGACTGTTATCGAGTCTTCTCTTCTCCAGATTAAATAACCAGAGAATCAGAGAGAAGGAGGGCTGGAAGGAACTTCTAGAGATCACCTATTCCAGGCTCTCACCTAAGGCAGGATCATCCCAATCCAAACCATCCTATACAAATCCATTGTCTAACCTCCTAGCAAAACTACAATCAACCTAGACACAACCCAAGACATAACACCTGAATCTGCCACAGTTCTTTCAGCCTTTCCTCATAAATCATGTCTCCCAGGCCCTTGATCATTTTTGTCACTCTTGTGCTGGACTCCTTCCAATCTGTCCATGTTTGAAGTGTAGGGCCAAAAACTGGACACAGTACTCTAGGTGAGGATTCACCAGTGCCGAATAAAGTGGAAAAACCAGTTTTCTTGATTTGCAAGTGTTAATATGACTTACCATGCTGTTGGCTTTGGTTTTGTTTTTTGCAACAAGAGCATACTATAGATGGCACTTCCTCCTTGTTTTGAAACTTTGTGCAGGGGGGAATTTTACCCCTGTTGACTTTTATGCTTGTCCTTTCACAGCATCTGATAATATGTGCTTAAATTCACGAAAGCACTTAAGTTCATGAGACAGCATAATTACCTTACTGTCTGTCTGACTTCAGACTAACAAGGCTAACTACTTCTCTTTCTTTATCTTGCCAATGTTTCATAACCGTTGGCTCTGTTTTGTTTGATTGTAAATTTGCTTAGATTCTGCTTAAATTTGCTTAATTTTTTTACCAGGTTTCACATGTCTGTCATTTTGTGGATCATCAGTTTAGCTAAAGGAATGTATTTGGTGTTACATCTAAGTATCATTAAAGTCAACAGCAAAATATCTATTGATTTTGGACTTCCATTATTTGGTATTCTGCCCATTGGACTCCCCATATTAATCCCCTGTTTATAGTGAAAGATCTGCCTAAGCTTATGTGGCCCATTAGACAAACATGGCTAAGGCATGCCAGCCTCTGTAGCTAATGACATGCAAAAGAGTGACATGCCCAAAATCATGATGGGGTGCTTTTGATTCTTGATGACCAGATACTTATTTACAGGTTGGTTAACCAGGACAGCCTTCAGCACAAATGCAAAGCCTGTTGAACTCAGGTTTCTGAGCCATAGCAAGACAATCACACTGCCACTAGGCCTCACCTGCCTCTGGGTAAAGTAATATAATTTTACTGTGTGCCAAAGTCAAGGTGCAGAACAAGCAGTTGAACAAGAGATATCTGCCATAGAGTCTTAAGTGTTACATCTTCCAGAAATGCCTGCCTCAGTTCCTGGAAAACTCATACAAGAATTGTCTGCTACTATCTGCTTATAGGGATGTTCCTCGTAATGCCAATCCTGAGGCTCCAAAAGTCATCTCAGTTCATCCTGCTACCTGCAACAATGGCAAACAAATCACTCCCTGCAAAGATACAGCATGGCTCATCCATCCCTTTCCAAAATGAAGCCACAGCAATTAGAAAAGACAGGGAACATATGAGAAAGAATCTTTTACAGGAGCACCCCCTCCCGCCAGAGGTGGAAAAATGCCTGAGTGATTTAGGAACCTAAGCCCTATTTCCAGAGATTTTGGTACTTAGGCCTACCTTGACAAAGGTATTTAGGTACCTAACTCTATTAGGTGCCTAATTCCCATTTATTCCCGTGGTTATTAAGGACCTAAAAGGAGACTGGCATCTAAATCAACAATTCTGAAAATGTTATCCAAGATGCCGTTTTTTATCTTTGGTGCTAAGGAAACTATTCCCACTAATGAGAGCAGAAGTATTTCTGTAATAGCTGAAATAAATGTTTGTTCAAACACAAAGAGAAGCAAGTATAGAAAATATGCAGCGTGTGCCCAGTGTTAACGGAAAGCCTATTTGTGCCATCTATTTTGGAAAAATTATTGAAGAACAGTTCATCCATGTGAAAATATTAGCACTGTAATTCTGTCAAGGTCAGTGAGACCTCAGGATTTGCTGAGAAATCACCTTCATTTCACCAGGTAAATAAAGAACTCGTTTTTGAGAGGGGCCTATCTAGGAAAGCACTCCATAGCAACAGTTAAATTATGAATACAGCACATATGTTCCATATCATATCATTTACAGCACACTTTAGCATAGACATAATGCTTTGTAACAAACTACAGTACCATTCACAAAATGCATTTAAATAGCATAATTTAGTTCATTAAATTCAGTCGTTTACAGTAAATCAAAATCATCACAGGAATTGAAGAGAGTACACAGTTGTTTGTTTGAATAGTTAAGCTAGGTAAGTCAATTTCTTTTTGAAGGTCAAGGACACAGTTGTTTCCATTTTCTGTTATAAAAAAGATACAGCCGGTGTCATGAGATAATTTAGTATCATCTGAATGTGATCAACTCTTCTTTCCCCCCCGGTTGTTCCGTATTATATAACTGACACGCCTAAAATATATCTAAGGCAAGAAAACGCTTTACATATAATATTATCAAATGAGACTTCTTTTTCTTCCACAGACTGAATGGATGTGATTCCAGTATATTTTTTTTTTTTTGTAAAAAAGGATTTAGTCTTGCAAATCTGCAGCCTATTACTTGGAAGCAAAGATGTATGTTTTCCCCTGGTCCAGCCATCAACTGCTTGGCCTGTGGAAATATTATTATAAAAGAAAAGTGGATTTTTTTTGATCTTCCTAAGAGAGAGATTCTGGGTTTTTCAGCCAGAAGAGGGGGTGGGGGGCAGGAGAGAGAGCGAAAGGCCTTGCTGCAAGTAGACAGTAGAGGGAATTCAAGTTCAGACAGACATTCAGAATTGCTTTCGGGTGCTCCTGAGATGAGCTGCCCCTACAGTCACTCCGCGCCCCTGAAAGCAGGTTCAGTACTATAGATAGCCTTCCTGGGTAGCCCGGGTCTGCTAGTGGTGTGGAGATAGGAATGGGCTTTGGCCCTCTTGACATTGTTTTTTCCTTCATTTATAAATTCATGGATTGTGGCCACATCTACAAACAAAGCTCACAGGGTCTGGCAGTCGTGCCCTCAAGGATGCTGACTGGAAGCAGTGTAGCTGCACGTGCACCGTGTTCTGGGCAGGTCAATTAGCACCACTGAGTGACAGGGCTACGTGGCTAGTTAACTTACCCAAAGAAACATATGGATGCGGCTGTACTACTAGTTCAGGAGGCAGTTCACTGCGAAGTGTGTGCTTGAGATTGCTGCCAAAAAGGACTAGCAAGCTCACCTAGCTTGACTTCCTGTGGGGATCAAGCCAAATTAATTCTTGTTTGAACTTTGGCATACTTTTTTTAGAAAAATACCTCAATTTAAAATATTGCTGCTGATGGAGGATCTGCCCCAGTTCTTGCTCCAATGCTTAATTATGGTCACTCTTAAAAACTGGCCACTTACATGTAGCTTGAATTTGTTTAGCTTCAACTTACAGATGTTTAATCTTATTTTGTCTCCATGTGCTGAGTTGGAGAGACATTTAGTTTATTCAAGTTCTCTTCCTCACTAGTTACGTCTGGACTGTGATCTTGCCTTCTCCTGGTTAGGACTAAGATCTAAGGGTCTTTCACTACATGACACATTTTCTAGTCCTTTTACCGTTTTTGTAGCATCAATATCATTGTCAGGTACCCAGCATCCAAGTAGTCCATAACAAGATACAGGAAAGAATTCCTGAAATAACTGTGGTTACAATGAAGAGTCAGCCACCATGGAGGGGAAAATGGAGTCATAATTCAGATCTTCTCAACCACAGAGGGAATCTGAGCACTTTGCAAATTTTAATTAAGCCTCATGGCACCTCTGTGAGGTAGGAAAGGGCTTTTTTCTTTTATTCCACCCTTCTGGCCCCATGGAACTGTCTAAGGTCAACCATGCATTTTTGGGGGAGGGGTGTAAATATAAACCTAATATAAACATGACCCAAATCTCTAGGTTCCCAGTCTTGTGCCTCAGTGGGAAAACTACCCGCCTCCTGCATGGGAAGTGTCTCTGCAATGATCTACATAATTGAAGCACCAGAAAACACACTTCCTTAAATCTGCATTTGTATAGAGGAAGTAAAGGAAGCAATCTACATTCGGACCAGAGTGCTTAGGAAGTGTACACTACATTAACACCACTGAAGAGGTGCTAATGGGTCATTCCCTTAGCCCTTCATTTCAGTGTAGGCAGGAACTGGTGGCTTTGTGGAATGATATGGGTGAAGCTGACACTCATGCTAATGTCCTAGTGCTGACTTCCCCAAAGCCACATCTGCATCATATCAGCAAAGCACAGAAGGCCAAGGAAGGACCACAAATAGCAGGTTTCAAATTGCACTCAGCCAATGGAGAGGGGGCATGGGTAACTGCAGTGCCCTCTACCTTTTCAGAGAAGCACTCTGTAGAGGATAAAGTGGGGAATGCAACACGGGAACCTGAGCAGATTAGAGCACTCCCAACTTCCCATATGAAATCCAGGCAGAGTAAGAAACCCAGTAACCAGCATCTGCCCACCTAGGACTGACCTCTCTTCACTGGAGGGAGAGCAAGCTGTACCATGATATCCCTGGAAAGTATAACCAGCCAAACAGCCGGGTTCATAAACAGTGGGACAATTAGGATCCAAATGAAAAATGATGCTCGAGGCAGTGAATTGCCTGGTAATTCTGCTAATCGACAAAGAGCTAGAAAAAGAAAAATAACCTTCCCCACCTTCAGGACACTGGGGTGAGAAACTATGAGCATGCAGAAGTGACACAGATGGTAACCGAAATCCTTTGTAATAGACACTGTGGCCACAGCTGTGCTGGGATTGGCAGTTTGCAAGGAAAAGGGCCTGGTACAGATTATCCTGGGCATTGATGAAGTACCAACAGCGCTCACCAAGCTAGCAATGCCAATGTTTGCAAAGGGCCGAGTTGTATGCCGGGGGTCGACACCAGTCTAGGACAGCCTAAGCACATCTAATAATCCACCCTTATTGCAAATTCCAGCAGGGCCGAGAGCAAGGGCTTTGCAGGGGTTGTAGCAGATTTGAGGAAGCAGAAATAGTCATGCAAGTTAAAAGAGGAGACACAAAAGAACTGATCATGAAATAACTTGGGCCCTTCCTTAGTTCTTTCTTTCTGTCAGACGCAGGCATCACAGACAAGAATGTACACTGGAAAAAAAAGAAGAGTTACTTACCCACAGAAGCTGGAGTTCCCTGGGATGTGCTATCCCTACGTGTGCCTCACTGGAGCTTTGCAGGTGCTCCATACACCTGCAAATGGATCCGAATACTTACGTAAACTGCAGCGTATTCCCCCGAGGCAGGGATGAGCACTCCAAGGAGCTGCTGCCATCAAAGCTACCTCATACTCCGGAGGATAATAACGAAACCGCCCAAATTCAGTTGCACTATGGATCACTGGCTTAAGCAGAGGAATGGTTCCAAGAGCATGTCCTTCCTGGAAGGATTCTCATCAGGCCCCCCAGTCATGGTTGCCCCAATATTTCACTCATTTTATAGCAATAATAGCAAAGTGCCACTAACAGTTTGCACTAGTGGGGGTAGCTAATTTCATGGTGGAGTGAAATTTACTGGCTGTTTGCACGTTAGGAACTGGATTGATCTAGTGAGTTACTGGGACTGGTGCACACTTTCAAACATGAAATACTTAAATGGATCCATGTAGATGCAGACAACAGATATTATAGACACTAGAAAAGGAGAAGATCCAATACATCACATAGTCCATCTGCAGGCAAAAAGGGGACATGTTCACCCATAAAGGAAGATGCAATTGCTGAAATACTCAGTGCATATACAGAAGTGCTTAATAATGTTATTCTGATGCACTTATCATGTGAACACTAGCATATTTAGATCATTTAGCCAGCTGGGAAATTAAACCCTCATTCTGCAAACATTCACATGCAGGATTACCTTGGAATATACAATGGTCCCATCAGCTTCACTGGGACTATTCATGTGAGCAAGGGTAAATACGGGTTTAAGAGTTTGTGGAAATGAGGCCTTATTTATATGTGACAGAAAAGCAGATGTTCATTAAACCTCATGCATATAAACAGCCCTAAGGCTTGTGTCCCATAATCCAGGGGTGCCATTGGTACTAGAACAAGAATTTTGAACCCAAATGTTCGAAAATTGTGAGATTTTAAAAATATGATTATATTTAAGACAAAAAACCTTTGGTTTCTTTTAATTTATCTTCTGGCTTTTGAGCCTTTAAGAGGTTTCATGTTTTCGTGGTTTTCTCTGCAACCTTGAGGGAAAGAAACTTTGAGAAAAAAAATTCTTGTTTAATCTCAGTTATCCCAGGACCTGGGGCTTTAAGAAAAACAACAAATATCACTAGATTCATGATACGATTACAGAAGTTGGTGAGACCTGTTTTCTACCATAAACTGCATGGCCTGATGATCATAAAGCAGATTAGAGGTCTAGCAGATCTACCAGTATCTACAATTACACAATGCCCATCATCCTGCAAACTAAGTTCCTTATTACATACATTAGACCTGTCCAAGACTACATGAAGATTAAGGCAAGAGAGTACATCAATGCCTCCAGGTATTTGGAAGTATGAACACCAGGGAAAACTAAGAGTTGTGTAGGGTTCTGTGATTGGGAATCACTGGGAATATTGGAATAAAAGAGAGGGGGAACATTTAGGCTGTATCTAAGGACAGCAGAAAGATACAGGAGGACCTTCCAAGAAGAGAGCACTGATAGATATGGCATTGTTTTCTTAGGGAAATGGTGGAATCCCAGGACATTTAAACTTTAATGGATGAAACAGTAGGGGAAAATCTTGCCCTGGCAGGAGAAAGGACAAAATGATTAATGGGCCTTTTTTTCTCTCCACCTTGTGTAGCCTCATCGCGGTGAGGATCCGTCACAGAAAATGTCAGTTTTCTGGAGGGGGGCTCCAAGATGAAGACTTTTGTAAAGTGAAAGAACAAAAGATGTCCAGGGGGAGTTTCACAAGCACTCAGTGTCTGCCAAACTGCCCCTATTAAAGCATGTAGGAATTTTACTAGTGAGTGCAATGGGCCAGAGTTAGGTCTCTTTGTGTCAGATAACATCTGGCTCTTACACAGAACTGTTCATTGGTAGATGTCAAAGTTCCCTCCAGGAAGTTCTGGAATTTTACTGCCATTTTACAGATGGGGAAACTGAGGCATCAAGAGGAGAAATGACTTATCCAAGGTCACACACCACGTCAGGAGCATGGCTGGGGATAGAACCCAGGATTCCTGAGTCCTGGGCTAATGCTGAGCAAAAATGCTGCAAAACCATTAACTTCCTCTAGAGTAAAGAATCCCTGTGCATGATAGACTATAACCAATCAGTCTGTCCTTGCGAGAGCCCCTGTCTCTAATATGTTTTAATTATTTCTTTGATGGCTGTCACTGTGGCCTATCATATGGATATGTGGACATAGGGACATAGCTGACTTGGACTGGTATAAGGAATGCCCTTACTACAGCTACTGTGAAAAAAAGCAATCAATTTCTAAAACCCACTGTTCTGACTGCAAAACAATGAAATTCAGAGTTTAAAAGAAAAATCCCACTCTTCATTCTCAGGTTTTTCTTGATTAGATCCCAACTGATGACAAGTTAATCAACCCAGACTTTTTACTTTAATTTTGAATTTCCTTCTGTGTATGGGCTTCAGCCAGACTGAATGTTATTTAAGTTTAGGGAGGCAAGGGGCTGCTGCTGCATATTTTCAAAGGGTCTTATTCACAAACTTAGCAAAGGCCACCCATAGCTACTTCCCCCAGCACCCCGGAAGCAACTAAGCAGTAACATAAAGGGAAACTGGCATCTGAGACACAATCCAGATGTCCCCTGCAGCAACCATTTCCTGTTATCTTCCAGTCTGCATTTCTAGTGCACAGTGACTCCTGTGGCATAAATTCCCATGCCCTTCTAAGTGAGCTCAGAAACACAGTGGCTTCAGAAAGGAAGGCGTTAGAAGTCATCAGGACAGCACTGTTTTAATTTAGTTGTGATTTTAAACACCTTGATTCATTACTAAAAAAATAAAGCTTAAGTGACAAGAATCTCATCCTTATCTGTGGAAACAAGAAAATTCCAGATTCCATTAAGGAATGGAAACCCAGGCTCTGTTTCTGCTTTCCCTTCACGTATACAGGAATTTTCTTTTCCTGGTTAGTCCAGATCATTCCAGTTTACAAAACTCCAGGCTGCCATAAAAGTACTTTAACACTCTGGGGCCATCTACATGTGCTTTACTACAGAGTAGATTAATTAGCTCCACAGTGGGTGCATCTACATGAGACACTTTACTGTGCAATAAGCATGTGTGTCTACACATGCACATGCTTACTGGCCCCTTACTGACAGGGCTGAACAGATATGAGGTCCTGGCAGCCCTGGAGGAGGAGGGAGCAGTGGAAGATTCCAGGGAGGAGACTTTGTGCACACAATGTCCTGTGCGGGCGGCGGGAGTCAAGAGGCCTAAGAGGAGGAAGCGTCGCGTCATCGTGATTGGTGACTCCATCCTGACAGGTACGGAGGGCCCCATCTGTCGCCAGGATCCCTCAGCACGTGAGGTCTACTGCCTGCCCGGAGCGAAGATTCAGGATGTGAAGGGGATGCTCCAGTCCATCATCCAGCCCACCGATTATTACCCCATGGTCCTTGTCCATGTGGGTACTAACGATGCGGCCAGGAGAGCCCCTGATCACCTGATGGAGGACTACCATGCTCTGGGAGGCGTGCTGAGGGAGATGGGCGCACAGGCGGTCTTCTCTTCCATCCTGCCAGTGAGCGGACGCGGCAGACGTCACGAGATGTGCATTGCGGAGACCAACTGGAGGCTACAGGAATGGTGCTTCGAGGCGGGCTTTGGCTTCCTCAGCCATGACCGGCACATCGTGATGAGAGACATGCTGGGATGGGATGGGCTCCACCTTTCCCCTAAAGGTAAGCGTGTGTTCTCTTCCAGGTTGGTGAACCTCCTTCGGCGGGCTTTAAACTAGGCTCGTCGGGGGAGGGGGAAGATGAGGGCGGAGGAGACGATGAACTACCAGGCCCAGCAACAGCCAGCGAGCCCAGACCAATGGTCAAAAGGGAGAAACAGGTAAGCGATGGGGGATGGGGCATTGCTGAGACTAGGGGGTCAGTGGGCACAACCGTTGAAGGCCTCAAATGCCTCTACACGAATGCTCGAAGTATGGGGAAGAAGCAGGAGGAACTCGCCCTCCTCCTAGCTGTCACCAGCCCTGACATAGTAGGGATCACAGAAACGTGGTGGGACTCATCGCATGACTGGGCGGTGAGTGTCAAGGGCTATAGGCTATACAGGAAGGACAGGATAGGAAGGAAAGGTGGAGGAGTAGCACTCTACATCAAGGAGGAATATACTTCCTCGTTAATTAGCAAGGGGGTAGAGGGGGGGCACTCTGAGGTGCTCTGGGTTAGAGTAAAAGGCAGTCCAGGGGAGAGAGACTTAACGGTGGGAGTCTACTATAGACCTCCCAACCAGGGAGAAGAGCTCGACCAGGAATTCTTAGGTCAGCTTACAGAGGCAGTGAGGGCTAAGGATGTGGTCATCATGGGGGACCTGAACTTCCCAGACATCTGCTGGGAGGAGCAGTCAGCCAAGTCTGATCGCTCACGTCGGTTCTTAGCCAGAGTGCAGGACCTCCATCTAACCCAGGAGGTGCACAGTCCCACCAGGGGAGACGCCTTGTTGGACCTGGTGCTGGCCACGGGTGATGACCTGGTGAGGGGGCTGCGGGTGATGGGCCACCTGGGAGACAGTGATCATCGCTTGCTGGAATTCACCATCCAGCGTAAGGTGGCAAAGGGCTGCAGCAAGGCAACAGCCCTAGACTTTAGGAGGGCTGACTTCAACAAGCTAAGGAGGATCGTTGGGGAAGCGCTGAGGACCCAGAGGGGAAGGGAATCGGATGTCGAAGGTGAGTGGTTGCTCCTTAAGGAGACGATCCTCCATGCCCAAAGGGAGGTAATCCCAACAAGGGTCAAAGGGAGCAGGAGGGCACATAAACCCCCATGGCTCACTAAGAGCATCCGGGAATGTCTCCTTGCTAAAAGGGAGGCATACACCCAATGGAGAGATGGGGTCATCGCCAAGAAGGACTATGTTATAGTCGCCCGAGGATGTAGGGGGGCAGTCAGGAGGGCCAAGGCAGAGTTGGAGATAGGACTAGCTTCCCGGATTAAGGACAATAAGAAGTCCTTCTTCAAATACATAGGGGGTAAAAAGAGGGTCCCGGGTAATGTGGGGCCCCTGCAGGACACGATGGGCAACTTAGTCATCACGCCAGATGACAAAGCTAACATATTTAACGATTTCTTTGCCTCTGTCTTCCTAAGTAGGGACCAGTTCAGCCACCTCCCTGCTGGGCACCCCTCGGGCCCCGAGAGAGACACGCCTGGGCCAAGGGTTAGCGAGGAGTTAGTTAGGGTACTTCTGGAGAGGCTGGACGTGTTCAAGTCCGCTGGTCCGGACGATCTTCACCCTAGGGTTCTACAGGAACTGGCTGAGGTCATTGCGGGACCCCTGGCACGGCTCTATGAGCACTCGTGGTGCTCTGGCGAGGTGCCGGAGGACTGGAAGAGGGCCAATGTGGTCCCTATCTTCAAAAAGGGAAAAAAAGAGGACCCGGGAAATTACAGGCCAGTTAGTCTGACCTCAATCCCGGGTAAGCTCTTTGAAAAAATTATCCTGGCACACATCCAGGAGGGCCTTGCGGGGGAATGCATGCTCAGGGGCAACCAACATGGGTTCATCAGTGGCAGGTCTTGTCAGACCAACCTGGTGGCCTTTTACGATCAGGTCACCAAATCATTAGACGCAGGGGTTGCTGTGGATGTAGTCTTTTTGGACTTCCGGAAGGCTTTCGACACTGTCTCTCACCCTGTCCTCATCAAAAAACTGGGAGACTGTGGTGTCGATGCCCACACGGTCAAATGGGTCGCCAACTGGTTGGAGGGCCGCACCCAGAGGGTGGTAGTGGATGGGTTCTTCTCGACCTGGAAGGATGTGGGCAGTGGGGTTCCGCAGGGCTCGGTCCTCGGGCCTGCACTGTTCAACATCTTCATCAGTGACTTGGATGAGGGGGTAGAAAGCACCCTGTTCAAGTTTGCTGATGACACTAAGATGTGGGGGGATGTGGGTGCACTAGAAGGGTGCAATAGGCTACAAACTGACCTTGACAGGTTGCAACGGTGGGCGGATGAGAATAGGATGGGGTTTAACACTGATAAGTGCAAGGTGTTGCACATGGGGAGGAAGAACCGGCACCACACTTACAGGTTGGGGAACTCCCCTCTTGCCAGCACGGAGACGGAAAAGGATCTTGGAGTCGTCATTGACTCCACGATGAACATGGGCCGGCAGTGTGGGGAGGCAGTCAAGAAGGCCAATCGTACCCTGTCATGCATCCACAGATGCATCTCGAGCAGGTCCAGGGAGGTGAGCCTCCCCCTCTATGCGGCACTGGTCAGGCCGCAGCTGGAGTACTGCGTCCAGTTCTGGGCGCCACACTTCAAGAGGGACGTGGACAATATGGAAAGAGTTCAGAGGAGGGCCACTTGTATGATCAGGGGTCAGCAGGGCAGGCCTTATGAGGATAGGCTACGGGACCTGAACCTGTTTAGCCTCCACAAGAGAAGGTTAAGGGGGGACCTTGTGGCCTGCTACAAACTGGTCAGGGGGGATCAGCAGGTATTGGGGGAGTCCCTGTTCCCCCGTGCGCTGCCAGGAGTGACCAGGAATAACGGTCACAAACTGGCGGAGGGTAAGTTTAGATTAGATATTAGGAGGCGCTACTTCACAGTCAGGGCGGCTAGGGCCTGGAACCAGCTTCCAGGGGAAGTGGTGCAGGCTCCTAGCCTGGGGATTTTTAAAAGGAAGTTAGATGAGCACCTTGCCGGGGTCATCTGACCCCGGTGCTCTTTCCTGCTAAGGCAGGGGGTCGGACTAGATGATCTACCTAGGTCCCTTCCGACTCTAGCTACTATGAAACTATGAAACTATGACCAGAGCAAATATGTTCCTGGTCAGTGTGTACACATGCATTAGTGTGCAGTAACTACTCACAAGTAAATTTGCTACTTACATTTGCAGGTAGCAAATTTACTCATGAGGAGAGCAGTTTACTGTGCCTCAGTTCTGCCCCACTACCATTGGTTGGGAACAGCCCACAAGCCCAGACCTTTTATGCAGCAACTGAACACCATCCTCATGCCCTGGGACCCAAGCCGCAGCCACACCATGTACTCCAGCATGGGCAGCCTGCCCAAGCCTCTACTACAACTTGGCACCTGTGGTGACACATCACCAAGGGAAGGCCCCGCAGCCCACCAGCAGCCCATCCTGCCCAGGTCCCCACCCCCAGCATCCTCCAGCATCTCTGGGAACCCGATCCAGCACCTGTCCTGGAAGCTCCACAGCCACAGCCCCAGACAAGAGGCCAAGCCAGGCATGTCACCACCAGCCATCAGCAGCACCAGCTCCTCCCTGGAGGGGGCCCCTGCCTAGGCAGCTGCATGCCATGCCCCTCCGGCTGAGGACACAGCCCGGAGCAACCCCCACAGCATTTACTCTTGAGTAGTTTACTCAAGGATAAACTGCTCCTAGATCAAATGCACATGTAGACACATCCAGTAATGCCCCAGCATCTACATGTGAGCCAGTATGAAGGCACAGTATTGTTGGAGACAGTACTGTCTTACAGTGGAGTAATTAACTACGGGGAAAAGCATATATAGATGCTGACTGCAGGCGTAAAAGGTACCCAGTCTGCCCAGCCAGCTGAGGGCCAGACTCCTGCCTACCTGCTAGCCACACAGCTCCACAGGTTCTGCACCTTCATGTCCCAGCCGGCCCCCTCACCTCCAGACACCGTCACCCACGGCTTGGGGCTTACCCCTTATGCCTCCTGCCAGCCTGGAATATGAAAGGCTGACTCAAATTGCTGTTGTCCTGGGTGCACGTGTAGATGCTGCATCCAGGAGCAATATACTCTGGTCCAAACAGCTCTGGAGTTTAATGAGTCATGTTAATTGTAGATGCACCAGTGGAACCAGGATATGCCCCATTATACCCAAAGAACTCACTTTATACCAGTCATGTTCAGTGTACTTTCAGACTCTTCTCTATGTAGGTACAGGGAATAGCATAATCTCCCTGGTCTATTCAGGCCTTAGTCCTTCTGTGGAGATGACCAGCCAGTTTTGGGGGTAATGGTTTTTAGCTGCAGATCATGGCAACATATTGATTAGCAAATATGAATATCATTGCCTTTCAAGAATCATTCCTACCCTCCCATGTATGACTAACTCACACTTATCACTTGCTCATAAGATACCATGATGCAAGGTGTGAAGCATTTCGACTCCCATAATGTTCACAAGGAATTGATGATACTGAGTGTGGGCAGATCCATGATTTACTAAAGGAGATTGCAGCACTCCACCCCTCAGACCATGGGGGCTTTACAAGGCTGGAGCTGCCAGGCTGGTGGGGGACACCAAGGAGCTGGGCAGAGAGCAGGCACACAACGGTGGGGACATGCCAGCCACTGCCGCTGCTGCTGTCCCTGGCTGACATGGGCTGGGGAGGGGAGCAAAGCTGCTCCTACATTGCTAGAGGCTGAAAGGAGCAGCCAAAGTGGTATATAGATTCCTCCTTCTAGCACTTGTTCCTGACACAGCTGCCCATCCCCAGCTGTTCCCCACTGGTTGAGAGCAGGCAGTGGAAGGAAGAATCTGTCCTTAGAGCCTGGCACCCTGCGCAGCTGCTCCCTGCAGCCTATGGCTGGAGCAGGGCAGAAGGGGTTCTGGTACTCCCTCTGTGTCTGCATTGCCAGGGACAATGACAGTGACAGCAGGTTCCTCCTTACAGTGCCTGGTCCTGGCCAGCCAGGAATATGGGAGGGGAGCGACAGGGAACAGGTACAGGAAGAGGAAACCCACCTGCTGATGCCACTGGCCCCTTCTGCACTAGGCACCTCATGCAGCCACAGCCCATGGTTGGAGCAGGGTAGGAGTGGCTCTGGGACTCCCTCTGCACCCCAGTCAGCCAAAGACAGGAGTGGTGGTAGTAGCGGAAGGGAGTTAAAACCACACTGCCGCAGATACCCCCTGGATCTGCCCCAGTGTTGAATATCAATCAGCACATCATAGATGGTCTTCCTATGGTCAGCAAAGACAACTCTTTTAGCTTAAGTGCAGAAGGGCTGCAATTTTGGAGCAGGACAAGATTTGCATGTGATACACATCCCTAAGTCTCTTGGGCGTGGTATAGACAACAGGCAGGAAGTCTACCTGCATCAGTGTGATCATTCAAACCTGCCCACTAGGAGCTACAGACTCATTTCCTATTGACAGTCAGGCTGTCATCAGATGGTGAGAATATTAAATCACCACTGATCTGAGCTAGATTCAAACGGAGGTAAAACACTCCCTATTTTACGTCCATTTCCACAATCCATCTTGTCCTGACATATATGATATTTGTGCACAGAAACAAATATCAGTGGGTTTTCTCCAGCACCATCTCCTAACAACATATAAACCTCTTTGATACCTATCAAGTTAGACCCCATTTCTAGAGTTCATATATATCTGTATTGGCCATTTGGGATTGTTATTACTTATCGCAGTAGTTGGGGGCATCCGTCATAGATACTGACCCCATTGTACTAGATGCTGTAGAAGCAGATTGGAAAGAGTTCCCACACTGAAGAGCTTTATGTGTACATACAGATACTGGATATTTTGCTTCTGTAAAGAACTGAAGAATGAGTTATACTCTACCTATTCTCTAGTTATTACTCTAAGGAGACCCAAGTAAAAGACTAGCCGTAATCGATGTGTCACACAACACAGTGTAGAGTCATCATAGAGTCCAAACTAGCCTTCCCAGTGTAGTTCCACTCCGATGGGTAGGTCCCCCTGCGCTCCAGTGCACCATGTGGCACAGCTCCCCAGAGGTTTCTTCTACACAGCTACAAAAAATAGACAGAAAGGGTTAAGATAAAAAGAAGCAAGGCTAGGTCCAGGGGTAGGGCCAATGAACCTATTACCATGCCCCGCCCCCCAAAAACCTTGGGCAGGTGCATACCCCTTGGGGTATTGTGAATTTAAAATCTCAGCTTTAGTGTTGTATGAACAAGTTGCACAGGGAGGTTTGGCTGAGGAAGGGCTGCAAGTCTGGGCACACAGTTCACTGCACTGAACATGCAGCACATCAGGACCCAAACAAATGTTTAATAAAACAGTAAACCTGTTGAAAGAATCAATTAGCTGTACAGCAAGGTTATTCTTCAAGCATGTCTCCACTATGGGTAAAGTATTCACTGTACCCAGCCATTAGCTCCACATTACAATGTAGCTCTTAAGGCTCACTGTGCTGAATAAAAATTTAGACAATTAGTGATCTTATTTCTTAGGGAGAACTGCTTGCTATCGTATATTAATACAGATTTTGCTCAATTAAAATTGTTCGCAGTCAGCAAAAACAATTTTCTGCACTGTAATGAAATAATGAAATAATTATATGCAAGGGAGGACTTCTGATCTTTTTAATTATTCTATTCTTCATTTTTAAAAGGGCTATTTGAAAACGCACTCTTATAATTGATTGCTATAAATCAGTCAAAAGCATTCTAAGGATCATAAATATTCTAACTTTTAAAAGACAAAGAAATGCTAAATATTCAATGAAATCCTTCAATATTCAGAAAATTTAATCTAGGGGAAAAGGATAGACTGCTCTTTGGAAAATAAAAAGTAAATTTGTTGTCCTGTGAAAAATGAAATATCTTGAATGTCAGTAACAGAAATGGAATTAACAAGAGATCTTTTTATTGTTTTTTAAGGTCATTAGGCTGTGAATTCTATAATTATGGAAATTGTCAGTCCAGTTCTGTAGAATGTTTGCTCCCATCCATAAGGTATTGGAATGTTCAATCAGTCTCTCTCGTGGGAAAGTTAGGTCATAACTGTAAGTGTACCAGCAAAATTGAATTAAGCAAAGAGATTTCATTAGTATTTATAGCCAGAAGGCATCTGTAAAAGTACAGGGCAAAGAAGTTATGTGGAAGTCAAAGGAGAAAAAAAAATGGGTTTCTGGTGACAAAGGCGAATCTGAAAGAGATATAAGTGTATAATGAATAAGAGCTATTGAACACCCTTCCAAAGAGGGAGTTGCAAAGATGTCAAATATTGATTTTCTTGTGTATGCCTTTGGACTACATATGTAATTGTTTGGATTTGCTGTCTTCATGATACAACAATATTTGTTGTTGAAGGTTAAAAAGCAGGGTGTGAAACAACCCAAAAAGTCTGAAACATGTTGGAGAATTATAATAATCTTGCAAGGAGTATTTTAGGAGCAGAGGTCTGTATTTTCCTGCAAAGAAATATTTTTATGATAATGAAAAGTGTGTTTCTATTAAAATACTAGTCACTATCACAGAAGCACATATTGTATGGGATGCTATTGAACTATATTGTATTTATTGATTTCAAATATCAATTTCCTTATTACTAATTCTCCAGTTTTTTATAGAAGCAAAATACTCAGTGTCTCTATGTATACATAAAATACATGCTTTTTCCTACTGATGGTATAAATACACAACGTACAAATATATACATATATGTGCATATGAAAGGGGGTTGTATATATGTGTATGTACACAAACTGATGTTTGGTTCTTAATGCAGAACTGAGAACTTGTTTTTCCAGACATTCATCATTCTGAAATCAATCAATCAATATGAAATAAGCCTTCTAATATATGTTTTGATTCCCATAAAAACAAAGAGACTAGTCATTGTAAAGGCTATTTTTCCCCTTTAATATAGTCATAATGTTGGCGTGGTATTTAACTGTATTCATCGTACGACATATATGGAAGTATGAAAATAACCTGGAACATCATAGTAACATTCTCTGCTAATGAAAGACAAGGTTAGAAATAATGTTAAAAGCGATTATTTTTAGGCGTTCCGTGTCTGATCCTACCATCCTTTAGCGCTCATAGTGAAATCCTAATCCTACCAAAATTAATGGGAAATTTCCCATTGATTTTAATGGGGCCAGGATTTCACCTTGGGAGTCCTGGTTGAGCCTATGTCTCCAGTTTGCCAGAGTTAAAGGGGTACCCTTTGAGGGATGAACATAATATGGCTATTAAACAATTCACCCTTGATGATTCAACTACTCTTATGCTCAGCAGAAGAAATTAACACGACGTGATTTAAATTTATCATGCAACATAGGCAAAAACAACAACAGTTAGACAGAATTTCTTAAAAAGAAGTAATGGTTGACTTCTGATTAGAAACAAGACTAAACCAAAAGTCTGGATCTACCATATACATGGCTAAATTTGAAAGTAAAAGTATCCACATTCAGAGTTGATTTTTTGGTGCAGTTCAAAGGCAACATAGTCAGAAGTGGTTTCAGTGTTTTTCCCCACCCTAGATATGCACTTTAATACATTCTGGGCTTGATTTTCACAAATACTGAACATTTACTATTCCAAAAGTTTAACATTTAAGACATGCAAAATCGGTGCATTGTTTTTAAAAAATGCTGTAAACAAAAAGGGGTTTGGAAACCTGAATTAATATATTTTTAAAATATGAGTTCAGCTTTCCAGAGCTCCTTGCAAGATAAATATGTGTTATTGTTCCCATTTGAGAGAAGGAATCTCACATGTATTATCCTTATTCTTCCCTCACTTACACCATTTTATAATGGTATTACACTAGCAATTCACACTAGCATGACTCTGCTGAATCCTGATTTACACCATTCTGAATTAGATGAGAATAATGCACAAATAAATTAAATGATTTGCCAGTGGCCTCATAGTGGGAAAGCTGATATAAGAATCCAGTGACACTGCTCTCCAAAGCCAGATGTATTTCTCTAGTGTGTTCTTTTCTTAATTACAATGCCCTTAACATAGCACTTCTTCAGAGAACCACTCTTGACTCTGCAGGACAATACTAACAGTAAGTGAGATGAGTGCTTGCTACTATTGCTATTTCAGATTCTATAAAATTGATGTGTAAAAAGACCTATTTAAAACCACAAACTCTGGCAATAATGTTGCCAAACCTATTTAACTGGAAAGCTGTCTAATGTTGTAAATGCCCCATCACAATGCTATACATTACAATGCTACCCATTCCACCAACCTGCTAATCTCCCTGCATGTTCTACTAGAACTAAAGAAGCTGGAAGTTTTGGGAGCCCTGCTGTCAGAAGACAATGTTGCCTAAGCAAGCATTAAGAGATTACGGTAATAATAGGTATGCTTACCCCAAATAAAAGGTTTCATTAATCAAGCCATATTGAGATAAACCTGTCAGTGGACAGAGGAAACCAGAAATCAAATACTGTGAAAGTTCTGACAGATTGTTAAATAGAAACCCTTTAAAACTGAATTTAATTTACTGTGATATTACAGATATTTATGCATCAATAGGCAAGTGCAGATTGAGTTCAGAGGTCAGCTCTGGTGCTTGAAAAATAAACGCATAGAATGAAACAAAAGGTGACAGTTACCTTTGTCAGAAATTAGGGTTTATTAAACTAAATATGAATCTCTCATCTGATTCATATTACATGTGGTAGCACAGAGCTGGGCTAAATTTAGTATAGTAGATTGGATAACAGGTAAATACAATTAAAAGAAATGAGACTTCCTTTTTTTAAAGTTCCTTCTATAAACTTTATCAAAAAACCCAAACCCAAATACTGTCCCATATGGACAATTCCTAAGTTGTAAAGGGGTCACGTAGTAAAAGCAGGCTTTGGGGAGCAGCAGATACCAGTTCTGTAATAAACAATTTATGGAGGGCCACACTTCAGACTTGACCCTGCAGTCCTGGGAGTTTTGCTTAAGTAGGATTTGCAGGATCAGACCCCTTAATTAAATGGCTTCAACAGAAGTGGACTTTATTTTTTTTTATATTTGCCAAACAAGATCTTCTCTGTGTATGATTGACATTCTGAAAAGTGAATGTGGAAATTCATCACAGGTTCCATGGTAGGTAGCTGCTGCTCCTGAAAAAGGGCTTAATCCTTAATCCACTTGAGTACCTGACTTCTAGGCCCACGTATCATGGACTTAATGTGAATTGGGAAAGACTCAGACTATGTATCTGTGTTACATAATGTTTTGATGCCCCCTGGGAGGCACTGAAAAATGCACCAGCAAAATTCAAGGGAGCTGAGTGTACTCTGCTACATGCAGGAGGCTCTCACTAGCATACAGAACAGTGGCCTTTGAGCAAGACTGTTCAATAATTGCACTCTTAAAGTGCCCCTTGCCCACAATACAATGAATTCTTCATTCTTTGGGTTTTTTGGTACTAGAATTGCCTGCTTGCCTACTGTTCAGATCAGGTTATTTCACTTCCTGCTTCTTATCTTGCTTTTGTTAAGATGTGGAAAGCAATGGGAAAGAAAAGTAAAAGCAACCCAAGGAGAGACATCTGCCAATGTGAATCCAGTCTAAGTGCGAAGCCATCTTCTGTAAACCCTGAAGAATGTCACACGACAAAGGAACCAGCCATTTACTTGAGCAAGTGACTGGAAGCAACTCGTGTTTGATCATTCTTAAAGCAAACATGACCTTGGAGACCAGTCATGGGCAGGGGGGAAATAACATGCAGTTCCTATTTAAAAGGATTCCCCAGAATATTTACATGTAAGTTGAGTGTAGGCAGGTATAAATCGTAGGCTATTGACATAAGGGTTCCATATGTAATGGTAATATATGACTTAAGCATAAATGCAGTGAGACTTTTTAGTAGTGACTTTTTTTTCCTCTAACAGTTTCACGATCAGTGGAAGTTCATTATTTCCAAAATGACAATTTGTCTGGTGCATGACACAGAGATGGGTTGATCTTTAATTGTGAGCAGAACTTTGCTGTACCCAAATTAACATTAAGCAGGTTCTACATTATTTACTATACCTCTGGCAGCACCACACTAAGCTAGAATCACATCAGATCACATAAACAAAGCAGGGTTGGACCAGAGACATACACATGCTGTAGGAAATAGAGCTGGCGCTTCAGGAGGTCACACTCTCATCTATATGAACCAATGCTCCAATGCTACTGGGGGGCACTGAGCTGCCTGGTTCATCGTCTTTCAGATTAAATGTCAAGGCAATGTTTTGACCACCTGTGAGTGGTAAAGATCCTAAGGAGAGCTAAAATATTAACTTTAATGTCCTGACCAAATCCCAATTAAAGTCATTATATTCTGCACATTAAAAAAAAAATACATGTCCTTGTGGTTTCAGATGGAATAACATGTTATGTTGTTTTTAGTGAAACTATCTGGTGGCAGTTTTATTGTATACTGTTATTGTATACCGTTATATTGTATAATGTTAAATTGTTGCAACATTACACTCCAGAAGTAGCTGCTTTTCACCTGCTGATTAAAACTAAAATACATCAGGATACTTCTGGATGAAAGATACTGTGTATAATGCAAATCAGTACAGTTATTTCAGGAAGAAATCATGACGCATTTAAATGTGGATTCATGTCATATGAAATTAGCATTCATTTAAATAAAATTATGATTTTTAAAAGCTTAACATTTTGTATCATTTTTTTTTAAGTGGGAAGTTTCACCTTGGAGACACAATTAAGATCTAATCCTGCCCTACGACAATTGTAAAACTCTCTTTGAATTCAGTGGAATCAGGGATAAGCCCTAAATTACACAGAATTTTATGTGGAAAATAAAAACAAAGTATATGTGTGAATACTGTATAAAAAGTATGTTTTGCATGCCAAATCCATATTAAATCATAAATAAAATAATGTATACCTTTTATATAGATATGTCTATTATGCTTCATGTGCCTACATAGCATAGAAATATATAGCAGACATGCTAGTTATACCTGTGAAAGATATATCCACCTTACATTGGGATTGGCCTGAACCTTGAAAACCCTTTCTTCTGAATAGCATTTATTTGCACAGATAGTCTTAATGTAATAGGGCTAATTGTATTAGTACAGCTACAAACAGCTCCAATTTTCTTTCAGAAACTTGCTGTTTTAATGTTCACTCCTATATATCTTATTCAAGCAAAACTTCGTACATACATGGACCTTGGTCTAAATAAGAAGTGCAAGACTAGGCTGTTAGATAACAGTTAATATAATTCAAAATGGCAATATATTGTGACATTTCTCACCACTGCTGCACATCAAGTTATCATAGGTCTTTATGTACAGTGCATATTAACACAAACTATCCCTTTAGGACCATTCATACTGCTACCGAATTTATTCAGGAGCTGTAGTAGCTGTAGCTTCCACGCAAGAATGACCATTGCTTTAGGTCAGAGTTCACAGGAAAGAAAAAATAAAAGGAAGGAGGAAAGAAAGGAAGAAAATCTTGACTCTGTCATAGGTATGAAGAGTAAAATGTTTCTCAATGCTAAATTTAATAATTCTTAGCTAGAAACTAAGGTCCCTGTTCAGCTTTGAAGCATGCTTACCTTGAAGCACTTGCTTGAATCGTGTTACTTAATAGTTAAGCATATGTTTAAGGGCTGTGCTGAATAATGGACTATGACATAAAATAACTATAGAATTTGTGGATGCATGTAAGTAAATTAATACTCTAGAAATAAACTGCACTGATAACAAATGTGATCATATCTTTTTCCTGTTAGTCAATAGAAGTTTTTGAGTTGATTACAGCAGAACCCAGCTTACAAATTAAATGTTCATGGGTTTTAACCTCAGCCTCAAAAAAGAGGCTGATTATTATAAAGTACATATATAAGTTAAATATTTATTCAAAGGGTAGAGATATGAAAGACATGCATCTCTTCAGGAGTCCATAAAATCTGCCATCCTAGGATAGAAAAGGACAGAATGTAAAACCTTGATGGGAATCAAACAATTTAAGAAATGGTCAATGGAAGCAAGCAATGCAGAATCAGACAAAGTTGCTAACTTGCCTTCTACATGCAGTGAAAGATGAAGCATGGTTATTCTCAAGTTTACTCCAGCAGTACTATTTTCCTTTCATTGGTGCAGAGCACATACTATTACTTCAGGGACCAATGCTGGAAGATATCGAGTCCCCCCAGCTGTTGTGGACCCTGCTTGCCTTGCAAGATCCAACCCCACAGAAAGGCCCTGTCCAGATGAGTGTGGACGTGCAGTATGTGGCACCGCAGACACATCTGCTGTGCCATGCACTGCACATGTAGGCATTCCTTGTGCTCTACCTTGCAGTGCAGAGGGCGAGTTTTGACCCTGAGAGATCCTGGAGTCAAAAAAAAATCACACCAAAAAAAAAAAAAGGTGAGGCAGTGCATGTGGCGGCATCGTGAACCACCCAAAAACAGAGCCTAGCCAGCTGACACCCTGCTTCAGCTGCCGGCCAGGATCCCAACTGCAGGAGTGCCATGGTCACAGCTCCCTGATGCCCCCAGGGCCCCAGGTAAGGCTGCTGGGGCTAACACAGTTACTGGCCCCAGCTTCCTACCCCACCCAGGGTAACCTGCCACATGCCACAGGGCAGGTCCCCAGGGTTAGTCTCCCTCAGGCACAGCTAACTCCCTCCATCCAGTCTGCCTCTCCTCACAAAACCCTGTGGCACACAAGGTTTGCTATTGCTACTTGTCCCCAGGGAAACAAATGTCCGTGCTTGTATGGGTGCAGCCAAAGCGTCTTTTCTAAGTAGCATTAAACCCATCCCACTCTGCCACTAACTTCAAACCAGATCAGGATCAGGCCCCGGGAACAAGACAGAGAATAAAAGCTGGAGGAGGGAAGGGGGCTCAGAACAACTTACTGAACTTCCCACAGCACCACATCAAAGGCTGCATTGGCAAGGCTCTTCTGTGAGAGTATTCAGACCCGGGTGATTTAGTGGATCAAGGAGACAGATGGGAGGGGAGGACCAGAGAGCACAAGAGCACATGCAAGAGAGAGAGAATGTAATGATACCAAATGAATGAATGTTGCTAATATTTTGCTGATTTGCAAGTATTTTAACATTGTTTTGAAAATAAAGCAGCATTTGACTGTAAAAGCAAGGAAGATTTGTCCCTGAGTAAGAAAAGTTCTGTCCTATAAAAAGAATAGCAACCCATCCCGCTGGCCAGTGTAGTCTTGTTTGTCTTCTTGATCTGTCTCTCTGTGCTTTGTCTGTAGCTAGCTTTGTCTCTTATTATCATAAGCACTTAAGGGCAAGGGCTGTCTTGTTGCTGTGTTGGCACAATACAGCGCCTTGCACACAGGCCTGCACTCCCCAGCATTACAGCAGCACAAACAGCAATGACAACTTGACTGTGTTTGAGCTCTGTTCCTTTTACAGACTATTCAGCCCATCCCCTGGAGGGTGGTTGGACCCATAGCCCTGGAACACTGTCAGAGGGGTCTTAGGATTGGTGAAAGTGAGAGGTTTAGTCTGAAATATAAATAACACTTTAAAAAATGTGATAATACTCACTGGCCACAACAGGAGCCTGAATATCTGGAAACTTCATTTCTAATCCTGGCTCTGCCACAGACTTCCAGTGGGACCTTGGGCACATCACCTGATCTCCCTGTACCTTGGTGTCTTCATCTGAAAATGGGGGCATAATATTACTTCTCTTCAGGGCAAAATTCACCAGTATCATAAAATGTTAAGGAATCACAGGGCAGAAACTGCTATGTAGGAGCAAATGTGGACCCAGGGATGTTTTCCCAAGGAAAGCATTGGAAACCCCATACAGGGAAATTCTTAAAATAAATGCCTGAAAATGTACTCTACTGACAGTAGAGGATGAACTGGGTAGCTGACCTAATAATGCAGTATACACTCTCCATCTCTGAATACTAAGCTCTCACTTTGTTCACCAAGAGATAAGATTAATCCCATGCAAAAACAGACAGTGGCCCCTAAGCTCTAATTGCAAAGGCCATCTTGGAAGGTGCTGATTCAGTGCCTCTCAGCATCTTCCTCTGGTGACTCTGGGTCCTATGGATCCTCAAGGGTTTTTAGACTTGTCCCCACCTATTGGTAATCCTGTTAAAGAATAGAGAGAATAGTGAGAACCCAACGTTTCTCATTACATTTCCTTGGGAATCATGGAGCTGCTGCTCAAGGGGTAAGTTGAAATGCCTTTGCCCTGCTGCTACAACCGATTCTTTGACAAACTGATGCCTCAGTGGCCAAAGACAGAACTGAACATAGCTTCAAGCTGAAATTATCCTGTGTGCGATCAGCTTCAACAGGACCTAAGAGGACGCTTCAAGCTTGTAAGGGTCACACAGGTTCATTGGCTAGACAGTGACATGCCCTCTCCGTGTCATTTATTTTAATTCATTTGCATTTTCAAAGAAATTAAGACATTTTGGCAAACAGTAAAGAACAGATCTCCTCCGATATGATGTATCATTTTGTGGCTTTTTTTCCCATTCTAGTCAAATAAATGTTTAATAGCCCCATAGACAGATTTCTTTTCTCTTCAGTTTCTTAGAATCCATTTGCGCTGCCAGTTGCAATGCCCTGTCACACAATAGTTTAATAAGATTATTTAAATATGCTCTACTTATATATTGTAAATACTGCCTGAGATGCTTCTTTTCTTGTATCAGTGCTGAAAGTCCTCTGGGAAACATTTCCTATATGAACAAATATTAAAACAAGAAATCAAAACAAAAAATTAAGTCAATTCCAATGAAGGCAAAATCCTTCTCCGCAACTATCTGTCTAGTCTATCTGTGTCTCTCCTTTGCATTTGGATACTTCACAACACAACATAGATGAATTTGTGCCACATCAGGCTGTTGAGGGGGAATGCTGTATGGTTGAAGATAGCCAGCCTTTCTAAACCATGGGGCCGTCTGAAGGGTGTTGGTGGAGGAGGAAGGGGGTTTCAGTCTTCTGGTTATGATGTAAGATTGATTGATAAAGGTTTTCGTGCCCAGACCCTTGTGGGGCCATGTATACTTTTTACCTTTTTGTTTTTAGCATTTTTATAATAAAGGTCTAAAAAGACCAAAAGAAAAGAGTCTGCCTGTCTGTCTGTCTAGCTAGGTTCTTAGAGTTGTGAGTACTTTGCAAATGACCCAACTTGCTGGGTTTGGGCTGGGTACACCAACTCCACATAAGAACTGGGCAGGACACAGACCTCCCCACAACATGGAGGAAGGATGAACAGCAATGAATATAGACCCATATGCTGTACCAACATTCATTGGTCCTCCTGTTGAATGTTTCAGCTGGCGAAACCTGCATAGCCGGGCATCATGACTCGCTGCCCGCAGCCTAAATCCCTGTACACCAGCCCACTACAGAGGTTGGAAGCAGCCTCCCTCCACTTCCTGAGCAGCCTCAGTGCATTTTGACCCTTCCCGCACTGGCCCGGTGGTGTCCGTAGCACCCCTATGGTCTCTCTAAAGCTCGAAGGATTAACCCCTAGGTGGTTTTGACACCTGAAATGATTTGAAACAGACTCCCATATCTTTTCTATGGGCTGTACATGCCCGTAAATTTAAACAAGTTGCATTACTATTTTTATCAATGTTGTTATCTGACCAGTGTTCCATCTTCACCCGTCTATCCAAATCCCCCTGTTGCCTATTGATTTATTTGTAGATTGTAAGTTTTTTTAAAACCGTTTCTTTTTTGTTCTGTGCTTATACAGCGCCAGGCACAGTGTGGGACTGCTTCAGCACAAGCCCAGTCTTTACTGGTAATAAGATCATAAAGGCAATAATTTCTAAGTATCTATCACCCGCATTTAAAAGCATCTTACCACTTACCAAAAACGAATACAGTACAAGTAAAAGGCTTAATTAAACCGGCAATCTAGCCCAACCCCCAGGAACCAGAGCTGCTCCCAGAGTTGGGGATGGTCCTGCTTTGGGGTTGGGTTAGATGACCACCAGAGGCCCCTTCCAACCCCAATTTTCTGATTCTATCCAAGAGTGACACAAATAAATAAATATAAGTAAATACACAACCACACACTCCAAAATCATTCAAAAGGGAGCAGTGCACAATTAGCAGCCTTCAGAAAACTCATTCAGACGGACGGCATGGTAATGTTTGGACTGAGACTAAGGGGGCAAACCGTGTTGAAGGCATGCCA
The DNA here is from genome assembly GCF_052110815.1 of Crocodylus siamensis. Taxonomy (NCBI): domain Eukaryota; kingdom Metazoa; phylum Chordata; order Crocodylia; family Crocodylidae; genus Crocodylus; species Crocodylus siamensis. The sequence goes on from NC_143399.1 coordinate 15,715,347, forward strand.
TTTCTGTAAATAAATAAATGAAATAAAGCATTCCAGGGCTCCTCCAAGTAGAAGTGTCAGTCCCTGTTCCTCTTATCAGGGCATATTGGATTGAATAGCAGATCCAGCTATGCTGGTATTTCCTGACTGGAAATATAAAATTTGGGGCTTAAATTTACTGCCCCCCCATCCATTATTTACAGAAATGGCATGCCTTCAACATGTGAGTCAAAAACACCTTTCTTTGGGACCCAAAAACATTTTTACAAAATTTTGATTTTTCAAAGGTGCTTTTGAAATAGACATGACTGGAAATGATTTATGGACAACATTGGTAGAGTTTGGGGTTATTATGAGACAAGAAGTCTAATTTACTATCATAAAATAAGGAAATGTGCAGCTAAAGCAAAAAATCTCCACTCTGGCTTTGCTGTGCCTCAAGTTTAGCACTTAGAAGAAAACATTATGTTGTATGCAGAACATGCTGCTCAGACTCTTACAACAAGAAATGGATGGAAAATTGAGGGGATTATGCTGAAACATGTGCATTTTCATTAACATGTAGTATTTCTGGCCAGAAACAAAATGTCTTTTATTTTGATGCTTTGAGCTGTGGGGTGAGGGCTGGGGTGATGCTAGGTGCTAATACCTACAGTTAACAGCCCAGAGGTTGCAAGTTCAAAAGCACTCATACTATACCCTGTCAGATTCCAACAAACCTGAAAATTCTGCTAAATAGCTTATTACCAAAGCACATGAAGAAAGGAAGGTTTTGGGGATAAAATTCCAAAATCTCATAGAAACAAAAAAAATTGTCAAAAACCCAAGCTGGGTAGGAAATTTTCAACCAACACAATATACAATGCAGAAACAGGGAGGCTCCAAATGGATCCTGAGCAAGGCTCTGTTGTGCCTGTAAATTAGAACCTTGAAATATTTTTGTTTCCCGTTCACGTTTTCTTTGCTTTTTCAAGAAAGGGAGAAGTCCCCATAAAAAATGCATTTTAAAAACTCTCTGGATAGAAAGCTACCTTGTTTATCAGGTAAATAAGTGGTGGGGGAGTTTTTAGAACAGCGATTATGGACCTGATTCCATAAATACCTAGCATGGAGTTTAACCTGCATATTGGGTAATATTCTCCATTATGCAGAAGGACCATAAAAGGCCTATGCACCACTTACGTCCCACCAAGGCACTATTTTCATAGCATACAGGGGGCTTCAGTGACGCCTAGACTTTGTGCTGGCCCTCTGCAGAGGGGAAAGTTTCACCCATTATGAATTGATAATATTCAGTGGGTTGGGGAAAAATATTATCAGAGTAATTTTATTTACAATATTAACATTCCAACACTTGCTTTTCTCTGTTTAATAAAAGGAATCGAGGGTGTTCTCCACCAGGAAGAATAACAGCCTACAGAACTGTATCCTGAAAAACAAACAGAGTCTGCTTTGGGCCCCAGGAAAACAAGAGAACATCTGAAAGAGCAGAGTTGACTTCAGGGCAGGTTTTTGCCTGTGTGAGGATTTCACCATTTGGTGATATAGTTCCCTGAAGAGCCAACCCACCATAACTTCCTCAGCCCACCCTGTACTCCACCTCTTCTTTTGAGAACCAGATGAGGATGTGGATTGGGTCTTGGTATTATCTTCTGTGGGAATCTTCCTCTAGGTTTGCTATGCTATGATGCCCACAGATCATCTCTCCCCTGGCCCTCAGCTGTGGTCCAAGGACTCACGGAGCCCCACTCTTGTGGTGTTCACACAGGGCCTTATGTCCTATCTACATACTTAAATGGAAAAGAATTATTCCCTGTTGGTTTCTTCACTACAGTCTAATGATGCCAGGTCTCCCAGAATGAGTTTTCTGCTCCTTTTTAACCCTTTCACCAAAGAACCTACTCAACCTCCCCTATTTCATCAACATCCAAATTTTGGAGGGGAATAACAAACTGAATAAATCATTTTTTTGGGCCCAGCTCTTTCCTTACCAATTATTGCCCTCTTCCAAATCCTCCAGAAAGTAGAGGACACACATAGGGATGACCATACAGTGAAGAAAAGGCCCATGTCATATTAAAACAACTTCCTTCAAAGTCTGACCTAAGATACTACTTTTCTAGCCTTTTTATTCCCTCGGGGGGCACAGGGGGAGTGATTATGGTTTTTAGAGAGTCTTTATCATTTGTTCTTATATATTTGATCCATAACAGGCGGCTCTCCCATCCAGGGCTCACAGACACCATGTTGTCCCCTGACATTCCTCTTGTCCACAGAGGATTTCTACTCTTCAGTTAGGTGTTTCATCAGCTTGACAGGGAGATGGAAGAATGGTGTTGCCTAGGGACCACTAAAGGTTTGGAACCACGGGCATAGACTCCAAAGGGAATCATTTGATGGAGTAATGAGAGGAGGAGCATTACCCATAATGTGTGTGTGTGTGTGTGTGTGTACACACACACACACAAATATATAAGCATATGCACATGAAAGTGAGGAAATATACATCTTTATCTGAGCAGCTGTTGGGAGATGACTGCAAATGAGCATCTGCAGAGTGAAAATGAAGTGGATTTATTCTGAAGTCACTTTCTTATACACCCTGTTTTGTAGCTGCTGTCCTATATTACTTATTTTGGGTGTTTGCTGTGTCTCTGGAGTGTCTAGGTGCTCCCAGAGATACAGCCCAGCTTTGTGTAAGTGTACTGGTTTACTACTCCGTTGAATGCATATGCCCAGCTTACACATTTGCCCAGAAATCACAATTAACCACAGGCACTTCAGTTAAAAAAAACAGAAAAACCAAAAGGGTTTAGTACATGGGAAGAAAAAATGATCAGATGTTTGACTACAGAATATAGCAAAAAAACCCGGAAAAACAACTGAGAAAAACTGGTTAAATCCTTGCCCTGCATTTAGACTACCACCTAACCCTCATAAAATTTCTGTGAAAATCCCCCAGGGTCAGTCTCCCTTCAGGCACAACTAACTGCCTCCATGCAGGCTGCCTCCCCTCATGGGAACCCTCTCCTAACTGTTACTCCCTCCAAAACCTTCCCAACCCGCTCCCCAGTATTCTGGTTTGAATATCTGCTGTCTGATATCCATATTCTAGTCTGAATGTCTGATATGTACTTCAAGTCAGAAGATGCCTGATTTTACAGATGCTCCATGGTAAGTCATTAGGGTCTCTACCTGGCACCAGGCCCTATTTGCCCACAATCATCTTGAATTTGTAATATAGTCGAGATTTGCCCCTTTTTTTCCCGTTTGTGAAGGGTTCCTCATCTATAAACAGTTTCTGGTGACACGTGTCATGAACTTGGTTTGTTCTCTGAGTTGATACCTGGTTTTGAACTTGTAATCTGTGTTGCTTAGGTCTGATTGCACATGCTTTATTCCTGTTCCCGGGAGCTACAGAATCGGTGCATTATGAAGAGGCCCCTAAATAAACGTCTTTCCACTTGCAGTTGGGTTACCTCTTACTGCTACAAGCAATACACTCGGGTCTGTCTTTATGCAAATTTGTTTTGTGAGAATTTGCTTATATGCGACAACCTGATTTATACCAGAAATTTTTGTACGAGAATATTCGCTTTGTGCAAATTTCAACCACCTTATTTATACCAGAAAGTTTGACAACCTTATTTATACCAGAACTTCACTTCGTGTGATCTTATGCGAAGTTGGCTGGCAATACGGTCCCTGCAGGCTGGCAGAGTTTCAGCCTGACGAGACCTGGGAGGGAGCGGAAGGATGGCGAAGAGACAGGGGCTGCCACATGCATGTACAGCACATGCACGTGGCCCCAAGAAGCCTTAAGGGCAGCTCCGGCAGGTAAGTTGCAGGGAAGAGGGGGATTGAGGCCCCTGTAGGGAGGGAGCTGGACAGGGCTGGGGCTGCCGTCCAGCCGGGGGGTGCTTGGGGCCTGGGGCTGCAGTGTGCAGCTGCAGGGGCCCAGCAGGAAGCAGGATGGAGCCTCTGGTGGCTCGCTGGGTGGGGGGAGGGGGAGGACTGGCTCCCCACTGCTGCGCACACTTCCAAGGGGAAGGGGCAAATGCATGGGCATAGTGGGCCCTGGCCCCAATCCTGGGCCCAGCTTGGCTCCTCTCCCTACCTGGTCCTAGCACCCCGCACCCCGCTGCTCTGGCCACTTGCCTCCCGTGGTGTGGGCTGCACCCCTAAGAGAGCAGTAGGCACAGGAGGCTGTGTGTGCCACTGCTTGCAGCGCAGGGTGAGCACCTGCTTCCAGGGGTGGTCCAAGGGTAATTGGTGCCCCAGGTGAACAGTGCATCTCAGCACCCAATATAGAGGAAAATAGGCTTACCCCTAGCTTGACTTACTTACCCCAAAGGATTACCCCTAGCTCAACTTACTTTAAAAAATCAGGTGTTCTTACAAGAACGTAATGATTCAGCGGTCCTACTCCAACCATTTCTAGATATTATAAAATTAAGAATATTAAACATGACTACTCAGGTGTACCTATGCTAATAACTACACTTGTACATCAGCTCTACATCATATAAATCATCATATAAATTAAATGAGATCTACAAAATCGAACCAAGAAATTCCTACCTTGAAGCCTGGTTCCTGAATTATGGGCACAATACATATACACACCTGGAGTCAGTGTAATTTGGTCATGTTACTCTTGACAAAATCTTAAATGCAACTGATGAAATCTAGGGTGCTTTAGATTTTAAAAAGTGTGGTTGGAAGGGAGAAGGAAGGTGTAAGAAATCAGTGTCACGAGCTGTAAGATGATATAGGAGTAGGGGTTCATCTTTTAGGATGACATTGCAAGCGGTATGCTTTTGTCATAAGTCCACTTGAGAGTTGAAAATGTAGGAGTCGCGATTCTAATGATCTTTCCTCTGAGATCTTTTCAGAGGTCTTTCTCCCCTACTGAACCAAAGCTCTTAGACCAAGGTGTTATTTCGAATGATGTTCCTGTTATTTTGCTCTGCATATAATTTTGGTGCACTCCTGCCCCCAAAATTTTGGCACCCTAGGTGACGGCCTAGTTTGCCTGTTTCCCTGCCCCAGGTAACTCCGCAGCCCAGCGGGCAGTAGGGAGCTTGTAGCCTCTCTGCATAGCCCCGCTTTTCTCAGCCCGCCAGGTGATGCCTGCTGGGCTAGAGCGGCACCCGGGGAAGGGAAGTAGAGCAGAGCCAGGAGCGGTGAGCAGCTGGCATTCCCTGCCGCCCTGCTTCCCACCCCACCCCCGGGTGCCTCTCCAGCCCACACCGTGCTACCCTGGTGAGGCACCCCCTGCACGTGCCGCTGCTTGCAGGATGGGGCTCGCAGCCTTTCTGTGCAGCAGTTACTGTATTGTGTGATTACTGTTTGAATTTGTCATGGTTTGGGGGGGAAGTAGAGTGAGGCTGGTATAGATCCCTATTAATTACATGTAATAATGGATTCGCTTTATGTGAATTCACTTCATGCTAGGTTTTTTGGAACGCAACCCTCACAGAGACCTGAGCATACCTAATGTTATTGTAGTGTGAAGAGGCTGGGGTTGGGGAAGTCTTCCTTCTTCCAGCCGGGGTGCTCTTTGATGGCCTGTGATAGTCAGTCATCCTGGAGCCTGCAAGTCAGCTTTTTTTTAATTAATATATTGCATGTTCCCAGTCAAATCAGCCAAATCAGTTCCAAATCATAGCAATTGGGCAGAACTCAAATCCTTCCAAAAACCTTATTGATTCAGCAGGCAGAACTCAATCACTCTCAACACTGTGTCTGGTGCTACAACCAGTGAGCATCCTCCATCCCAGGCTCTCACCCTGGGGCTCCAGATACTCCCAAACCCATTGGAAGGCATCCTATGTGCAGGCCTAAGCCCAGGGGTCTTGGGATTCAGATGCCCCCACTTGATCTGAGCCAAAAGGCCTGAAGCAAGTCAGCTTTTTTATTTTTTGTAAAAATATATGTCTTTATATATATCACTTACATGTATACACCTTCTAAAAGGCCAGACGTAAGTCAGCTCTTCTCTTTTTTTTAAGGAAAACTTGTGTCCCAGGTCAAATTAGCCAGCTCAGTTCCAAATCCTTTGCATCATTCAGAAACCTCACGTGGCCCTACTACCAGCAAGTATCCTCCACCGCAGACTTTTCCGCCTGGGGCTTCACATACCTCCAAATCCAGAAGCAAGTCAGCTCTGCTTCATGCAACTGCCTGGCACCGTTGCTTCCAGAGGAACGTTCAGGCTCGATACTTCTGCTGAGCTGTGGGTGCCTTTCCCCGGACAAGGAAGGAGAGACAGGCATTCAAGAAAAAGGCAGGAATATGCCACTGAAAAACCACCAAACCTTTGCAACAGGGGAAAGCAGAGGGAGCCAAAGTGTCCTCTTGGAGTGGGCTGGGTTTCAAGGGCAGCCCCACACCCAGAGCAGGAACCTGGTGGGAGTCAAGTGTGCTGGGAAGTTGCCTGATTTGTCAAGAGGAAGGGCACTGAGTTTGGTCACAGCAGCTGGCCCCAGCAAAACTAAGCAGAGGAACCTGCAGCCTGGGCCAGGCACTCAGCAGCTGGTCCCCTGTGCCCGGGGGGAAGGAGCAGGGCAAGATCCTGCCACAGCAGCAGGAGGGACACAGCCCCAAGGCAGGGGAGGAGCGAGCTGGCACCTGAGGTGAGGAGCAAGGAGCTCCTCTCTCACCACCCCCCCGGCACAAGCTGGTGGTTAGATCGGCTCAGAGCTGACCTTGGCCCCCCGCTAGCTCTTTCCCTGCCAGCTGGGCACTGGAGCCTGGTTTTGCAGCCCAAGCGGTGGGAGGTGGGAGACCCCGGGCTGCCCCTGCCTCTTCGGGGTTGGGCACGTTAAGGCCAAGAAAAACAGCCCCGACACTGGGAAAAGCGGCTCGAAGGGCTCCTTCTGCACCGCATCTGCTGTGCCCGCACACCCGTCACGGGCTAACCGCAGCATGGGCAGCGGCAACCTGGAGGTCTGGTTACCATGCCCAGGAAACGTGTCTTCTCTGCTCTTTGCAACGCTCTGGAGCGAGGGTCCCGAGCCGCGAACGAAGCACTAGGAAACACGTGTCATCGCTTCATGCGTATGGCCAGGCTTGCGGTATTTCCAGTCGTGTTTGGCTGCCACTTTCGATCCAGGATAATGAGGGATCTCGGCCCGGAGCGCGCCGGATCCCGCCGCACCTTAGAGCCACGGGAAGTTCCCAGCTCGGCCCGGCAGGGACCGACCGCGTTTCCGATCCGAGAGCCCGTTTCCCCCGCGGGGTCGCGTGAAATCGCCGCCGAAGAGACGCGCGGGCGGGCGGCTATTCCGTGCGGTTCTGCTCGGGAGCCTTATTTCTCCGGCGTGCACCTGCCTGCCTATGAACGGAGAGATGTATGTTTGCCCCCCCATGTACGTAGGTACGGATGAATGACCGCGCATATCTGCAGATGCACGTCTGGGTAGATGCGGTTTTGCAGGCGGGTGCTCTGGAGTCTGGACACCGAGCCCGTGTTAATCCCCGTTAACACCGTTAATCCCCGTTAACACCGGCCGCTTTCGAGGTGCATCGGTAGCCCCCCGCGCTGCTGCTAATCCCGCAGTGATCCACCCGATGCGGTCCCGGAGCGGGGGCAAATCCGCGGCGCAACGGGACCGGCTTCGGCGGAGCGGCGCCTCCCAGGCCGGCCCTCGGCCCTGCCGGCCTCGGCTCCGGGGGACTGGCCTGAAACGAGCGGGGCCGGCGGGCCGAGCGCGCCGGGGCGGCGGGGCAGGACGGCCCTGCCCCGACGGGCCCGCCGGCTTGCGAGCGGGCTGCAAACGGGAGCTGCGCCTCAGTCGCGAACCCGTCTAAATTTAAACGGAGGAATGGCCCGGCTCTAAAAATAAGCGAGCAGCTGCCGGCCTCCTCCCGGCGCGGCGGCCGGCGGGCCGCACCTCCGCCGAGGGCCCCGCACGCTCCGGACATCCCCGCGCCTCCGCCGCAGCACCTGCCGCAGGAAGGGTGCGGGCCGCTGCCGCCCCGCTCTGCCCGCCGGCCCGGGGCGGCACGCCTCCCCGGGCCGAGGAGAAGCCGGCCCGCGCCTTGCGCAGACACGGCGGCTCCCACGGGCCGCGCACCTGCGTCAGCGCGCGGGTCCCTGCAAACCCCCCAGCCCTGCGGCTGGACCCTCCGGCTGAACCGGTGGGTGGTGACGGAGGAGCCGATGCAATCCCGGGTGCGCCCCGACCCTGTCCCGCGGGGGCGGCGGCAGCTCGGGCGGAGTCGGGGCCGCCGCCAGCCCCGCACCTGCCCTGCGGGGGGGCATTAGACCCGCTGGAGTGGCTCTGGATTCAGGGGCGGGCAGCAAGGGGTCCGCATCGGTACCCCCTCCCCTCCTCCCTGTCCAGGGGAGCCGGCTCTCCGCCTGATCTTAATAAGCCCCCTCCACCCCCCGGCCCCGGCCCAGGCAGCCCCTCTCCGCCCCCCGGCTCCCGTCTCTTTTCTTCCTTTGTGCTCAGGCGCGTTGTCCTGGCCGGCAGCGTGAATGGGGGTTTTGTAAAACGGGACAGATAAAAATGAGCGACATCATATTGTTTGACAGACTGATCCGGGATGATGAAGTGCCTGCTCCGGAGGGGGAGGGGGGGCCAGGATGGTGAATTCCTAAAAAACAGACCCAGGCTGGAGCCGGCTCGCGGAGCTGCCTGCAGGGACCCGGCGGCCGGGACCGCGGCCAGCCCCCCTCGCCCCCTTTCCCCGGCAAAGGGCTCCCCCCGCTTTTACTAAAAAGGCAGCTCCGGCTCAGGACGCGCCCCCCCCCCTTCCTCCTCATGGCGGCTGAAAAGAACAATTTTCGAGAGAAAGGCTCGTTTTGATTAAATCTGACACGCCGCTGATAACTCCATGCTAATGTGAAATAATTAACATAATAGCCATAATTAAAAGCACGCTAACAATGCCATAAATTTATCACACAATTTTACTAGCTTTCTGCCCCTAACTGCTCTCTCATCGTTAATTAAACGTGTTGCCTTTTACAGAATGGATGTTTATACATTTCCAATACAAATAAATCCGGAACCGTTTTGGAAACACGACCAATTTGGTTTTACACTGTGGTCTCCGGGTTTTATGGGCGATGTGTTACGATTTAAAAATCAAAGAAACGTGCACATCCGCGGCTTAAAAAAGTCGCGATGCAGATTTATGGGCGAGGGTTTCAGCGCCGGCCCCGCGGCTCGTTTTCGCCCCTAGCAAGCCCGGGCGAGGCGGGCGCCGGGGCCGGGAGGATCCCGCGGCCGCGGCCGGAGCGTGGCCCTCATCCCCGGGGCTCTCCGACACGTCCTCAGCCCTTCCCCGCTCCCCCTCACGCCCCACGCCCGGGGCCTCCGGTGCAACCGGCGTTTCCAAGTCCTCCCGAGAGAGACAAAGCGGGCGCCGGGGCAGGAGCGGGCAGCGCAGCCGGGACAGCGCCCTGAGCCCCGGCACGGGCTGCTCACCTGGGCTGTGGGCTGGCTTGGGTTGAGTTTTTTGGGGTTTTTTAAGGTTTTTTTTTTTATTGCTCCTCGTCCCCGTATGTGCAGCCAGAACCGCACCGCTGGAGTCACCCAGGTCGGGTCAACGATTTATGTAACTCATTAGGAGAAGTAATAGGCTTAAAGAGAAGGAAAGGGGCATCTCGGATTCCTGCCCCCACCCCCACGCCGGTGCCCAGCCCCAGGCTCAGCCTCCTGATCTGCTTTTAACTGGCTTTCTCTGCCGGGACCCGGTTTTGCCCTTCTGGAGTCCAATTGAGCTGTAATTAATTTCTCCCTCCCTATCATAAGTTGTTCCATCTTCTCTTTCCTTGATGCCAGATATGTCTCTATTTGACTCCATATCGATCTGAGCTCTGCAGCTCTCTTTCCTCCTGTTGCTGTACCTTCCTCTATCTCCCTCCCCCTCCTTCCCCCTGCCACCCCCCGGCCCTCAAGTCGTGCTGCTGGGGCAGTTGTTGCTTCCCAACACCTCGCGCACACGCTGCCCTAATTACTGGGTAGCTCTTCTGCTGCCAAACCTCGGACCTTGCTCGACGTTGAGCCTTGAAACCCCCATCCTCCTCACACGACCCCTGGGAAAGTTTATCCATGATTATAAACGGGTCCCTGCCCCCCGATCCCCAGTGCTAGGGTGGCAGGAGCCGGGTGGGCTCTTGTAGCAAACTGGCACGGGAATTTCCTTCACTGGCAGCCGGGAGGGCAGGGGCACCTTGGGGCTGTGCGCCCCGTCGGGGATGTCTGGCAACACGGGGGGGGTTGCACTGAAATTCCCCGACAACAACCAAGCACCGGCGTGCAGCAATAACCCGTGCCCCAGTACTGGGCCGGCCTCAGACCATGTCAAGACCCCCCTCTGTCTCTGGGCCCCCACCCCGATCTCGCCCGGTTTTCAAAGAGGGGCTCAGCACAGCGCGGAGCAGGGCTGAATCAGAAGCCCCCCTTTTTTTTCTTTAAAGGCAAGGAGAGATCGCAGCCTCGTATCCACAAATGAAGGCGAAAAGTTTCTGCCCAGAGCCGGGCCCCCTCTCAGATGGTAACACTGATTGAACAAGAGATTAGCACAATAGATCTCTAATCGAGGGGAAACGCTGCTTTTCACGCTAAGCGCCGTAATTAATGGTATGAATCAATTAATTTGACTTTTATTGTGTCGAAGAAAAGCGCAACAAATGAAACGGTGGGTTTGCGGAGTTGATCTCCCCCCTTCTGCCCCCTCCCTTTCCCCTGAGAGATTTCAGAGAGGCTCTCGGATAAACAGGATCCGTGCGCGTGTGTCCGCGCCGGTGGCGGAGCGGCTCCAGCTCCCGGCTCGAGCGGCGCCCGCAGCGGAGCTGCGCCGGCCAGATGGCAACATATAAATTAGGGTCGTTTGGAGGAAGCGCAAAGAAGACGCGAGACAGCGGTCAATGCCGCCCCGATACACACGCCCGCTCCTGGGGCAAGCCGGGGGACACGACAAGAGCCGAGATGGTTAAAAGAGACGGGGCAGGGCCGGGTGGGCTGGGCTGGGGGGTTGTTTCTTTCCTAAAATCTCTCCGAGTTGATTTCTGGTGCACGCAGACAGCCCCGAGGCGGCGAGAAGCGTCCCCACGTGCTTTCAGCAAAGGGGAAAAAAATAACTCTACCCCCCTTCAGCCGCCCGCAGTAACGGGGGGTGGGGGGAGCTGGGGTCGTTATGGGGAATCACCGAAATGATGCCTTCGCAGAGCATCGTATCCCGGCTTGTGAGAGCCCCTTCCGCTCCCGTGCCTGGCTTGATTTGGACGAAGCCCTGTCTAACCCTCCTGGCGGCGTGTCCTCACACCGGCGACTTTGCTTTTCCTCCTCGTGTCCAAGCCGCGAGCGCCGGAGCTGCCCCGGCAGCCGGCACGGCTGCTCTGAGCCCCGTCCTGTCGCCGGGCAGCGGGGATTGGAGCGAGTGGGACTCTGCTCCCGTGCCGGGATAAATCAATGCATCCCTTCCCCACCGTCCGGTCCGAAGAGCTCCCCAGATCTGTACTCAGCGACATTTCTCTCCCGCCCGGGCGGGCGCGGGCTGCGGTGGCGAAGCCGCCCGGCTTCTCACTGCTCGTTTGTTCGAGCCGCAGGGACCTTCCCAGGGCACCGGGAGCCCGCCGGCACTTTCCCCTCCCTAATTCCTCCCAGAAAAGTGGGGAGAGTTATTGATACCTTATGTGCAGGGCTTTTTTATTTTTATTTTTCACGGCAGGAGAGATTGCGCTGGAAACCCACTCGGATCCTCCAGCCACCCCCAGCCCTGATTCAGCTTGATTTCCAGGGGGAGACAAGGCAGATGCGATTTACTGCTATTTCTTTTTTTTTTTATTTCCACCCAACAAGAATCGCTCTTCGGGAAACGATTTTACCCTTTGGCATCTTTTTTAGATTTTGGGTTGGGGTTTTTTTTAGATCCAAAAATACACGCGGTTTTTCTGATAGCACACAGGGATTAAAAAACCCACGGAGGAAACAGCTTCCGACCTGCCCTGACGGTATTGTTCTCGTTTAAACGGACACCAAAGGAAAGAGAATTTGCAACCAACTTCTCCCCGCCCCCTCCCCTCTGTGGAGCCCCCTGTCCTCAGGACCAGGCTTACCTTGGGCTCGGGTGAATAGAGTCTTCCCGTGCACACACTCCCTCATTTCCTACTTTTTCATATGCTAACACTCGCCATGATTAAGTCGTTAACACCTCTGCAAAAAAAAAAAAGAAAAAGAAAAAGCCACACCAGCTAAAGGCTCCTTTATTTATAGTTGCCCTTTGTTATTTTACGTCTTTTTTATTTCTCCCTGCAACTAATCTAATAGATTAATCAATAGCCATTTTCTGATCTTCGGGTTCCAGCTGAGACTGCTGTTGCAAAAGCACAGGAAAGTGATCTCCTAGCCCAAAGTTGTTGCTGCTGCTGTTTCTAAGCATTAATATCCCGACGCATCCATTTAATGTGTGTAGGGTCAGAGGCGCTGGTGCCTGCTCCTCACCACGGGCAGGGAGCAGGAGGTTGGCACCTACCTAAAAAAAAAGCCACCCAGAGCACTACGTTGTTGGGTTTTTTTAAATACTAAACGCAGGACGGTGGCTTTCTCTTGTGCTCATGCATTCAATCCCGGCTCTACCAGCGTCGGAAAAAAACCAGCATCATCATAAAAGAAAAGCTCCGGTCCTGATCTCGATCAACTGAAATGCGCCTACCCCGTGCTCTGAGCTACAGGCAGGCTAGGAGTTGCACAGTGCTGTCGCCTAGTTGGGAGTCCCTAGCTACGTGGAGGGAGGCTGTGGGCTGCGGTGATGCTTGTATAGGAGCACGAGGAGTGGAGCCACTGTTGTCTCTTTGTTGACAATCCCATGAAACAACTTGAGTTTTGCATGGCTTCACCGTGGGGCGCCTGACGTCACGGTCACGTGGCCCCGCCTCCTGGTATATCTTTAACTGAAAAGTAATCTATCAGGCAGTCTTTAAAAAAGGACTTTCAAAGTGGCAAGTGAGTCCCTATAACACCCGGCCCCCCCCGCTGTCGGCACCTAGCACGACCTTCCCCCCTCCAGCAAGGGGCAAGCGAGAGGGGAAAGCAGGAGAGGAAGGAAGGAAGGAAGTGTGTGGTGGGGGGGAAGCTGTGGAGAGGACTGGAGCAAGACACCCTTTAAGAGAAGAGGTGCAAAGGCTGAGTGTAAAGAGATCTAACCTGCAGCAGCAGCAGCAGCAGCAGCAGCAGCAGCAGCAGCTCAGATGAGACGAGCCGTAGAGGAGTTTTGAGCGGATCCCAGTAGCCTGCTGGGGAAGTCACCAGCCCAGCAGCTAGAGGCGTTTGATGTGAACCCACACGTCTGCTGGGGAAAGCCAGGCAGGAGCCAGCAGAGGCGTTTGATCCCGCGTACCTGCTGCCAGGACCGAGCGAGGAGTGGCTTCTCCCCTGGCCCACAAAAAAGCCAACCCAAAAAAAGCAAGCCCCCAAACGAGCCCGGAGGAGGGAAGAGCCGAGGAGTTGGAGCCGCTCCCGCGCACCCCGCCGGGGACGCGACCCAGGAGCCCGGCCGCGCGCGGAGGACTTGGAGCCGGTCGCCGGCGCCCGCCGGAGCAGCCAGCCGGGGCGGCCGCAGACCTGCGCGGACTCGGATGTGCTCCCAGATGCCTGGCGGAGACGGCAGGGCGCCCAGCGCACCCGGGACCGGGGTGTGACCCGGGGACCTGTTGGCGGAGCCCGGCCGCGGCCGCGGGGGGAGTTGCGCCCGAGCCCAGGTGGCAGCGGCCCGGCTCACCTCCGCGCCCCCGCCCCGCCCCGCCGGCCCCCCTCTCCCTGAGCGGGGATGACCCTGTCAGGCGGCAGCAGCACCAGCGACATGTCCGGCCAGACCGTCCTGACGGCCGAAGATGTGGACATCGACGTGGTGGGCGAAGGGGACGAGGGGCTGGAGAAGGACAGTGAGGGCGAGGCCGGCAGCCCCGCCGGGCTGCACCAGCTGCACCTGGACGAGGCGGACGAGCTGGCGCTCCCCAAGGAGGCGGGGGCGGGCGGCGACACGGGCAGCAGCAGCGGCGGCAGCGGCAGCCACAGCCCGGCCGAGGCCCCCCCGGGCGGGGCGGCGGAGGGGGGCAAGGCCGGCGGCGAGGAAGGGGGCAGCGGCGGCGGCGGCGGCGGCGGCGGGGCCCTGCAGGGGCAGAGCAAGCCCAAGAGCAGCCTGGTGAAGCCGCCCTACTCCTACATCGCGCTCATCACCATGGCCATCCTGCAGAGCCCGCAGAAGAAGCTGACGCTGAGCGGCATCTGCGAGTTCATCAGCAACCGCTTCCCCTACTACCGGGAGAAGTTCCCGGCCTGGCAGAACAGCATCCGCCACAACCTCTCGCTCAACGACTGCTTCGTCAAGATCCCCCGCGAGCCGGGCAACCCGGGCAAGGGCAACTACTGGACGCTGGACCCGCAGTCCGAGGACATGTTCGACAACGGGTCCTTCCTGCGCCGCCGCAAGCGCTTCAAGCGGCACCAGCAGGAGCACCTGCGGGACCAGACGGCGCTCATGATGCAGGGCTTCGGCGCCTACGGCCTGGCCGGGCCCTACGGCCGGCCTTACGGCCTGCACCCCGGCGCCTACCCGCACCCGGCCGCGGCCGCCGCGCTGCAGTACCCCTACATCCCGCCCGTCGGGCCCATGCTGCCGCCCGCCGTGCCGCTGCTGCCTTCCAGCGAGCTGAGCCGCAAAGCCTTCAACGCGCAGCTCAGCCCCAGCCTGCAGCTGCAGCTCAACAGCCTGGGCGCCGCCGGCTCCATCATCAAGTCGGAGCCCAGCAGCCGGCCCTCGTTCAGCATCGAGAACATCATCGGCGTGTCGGCGGCCGGCTCGGGCGGCGGCGCACAGACCTTCCTGCGGCCGCCGGTCACCGTGCAGTCGGCGCTCGTGGCGCACCAGCCGCTGGCGCTCAGCCGGACCACGGCCGCCATCGCCCCCATCCTCAGCGTGCCTACGAACATCATCTCGGGGCAGTTCCTGCAGCCCGCCGCCTCGGCCGCCGCCGCCGTGCAGGCCAAGTGGCCGGCCCAGTAATGCCCCCGGATCGGACACTGCGGGGGGCAGGGGGGGGCGGCAAAGCCGGGACAGCCGCCGCGGATCGGGTCCGGCCCCAGCCCCAGCCCCAGCCCCAGCCCCAACCCGCCAAGTGCAAATCGATAGATCACTAGAGAGATCCCAGCAAGCCGCCGGGCGCACGGGGAAGCCTTTCCGCACAGGTAACCCAGGAGCAGCCCCGCGAGCAGCGCTCCCCACCCCCGCCAACTTTGTACATATTTGTATGAAAAAGGATGGACTTTCCTTTCGGGGTTTTTATTTTTTTAAAAAAGGCAGATCCCAGTCGCGTGGAGGAGCTCGGGACTTTCGCTTTTTTGAAGGTTCTCCCTCTCCGAGCGGTTTTAGCCAAAACACAGGCACACCCGGACATGTATAAAATAGCGGGGGAGGGAGGGGAGGGGAGATTTTAAATATTAAACCGACCCCGGGCAAATAGGGACGTTTTGCAGAAAGGCGAGGACGCCGCGCCTGTCGCTCGGTCGCAGAAGTCGGTTTATATCTGAATGAATATATGTACTCGCAATGTTATCCTTCGTGTTGTACACACCTTTGTAAATAAATTTTTAAAATGCTCCTCTTTGTGTTTCTTTGAGTATTAGGTTTTGGGGTTTTTTTTTAAAAAAAGGATCTATCTAGCGGGAGAGCCAGGGCAGGTGCCGACGTAGGTGCACGGCGGAAAGGACGAGATTTTTCTTTTTTTAACACCGGGAGGATGACAGCTGCTCGCCTTTTTGTATAACTTTGAATCCAAATCACCTTTCCAGGCGCTAACGGGGCTAGCTCTGTCGGGGACAGATCTGGGCTAATTTAAGATCTCAGCTTTCTTTAGTGCCTGCCATAATAAAACAAACAGGGGCAGCGCAGAAAGCTTCAGCTGATCCCAGCTAAATTGTCCCGCAATTGCTCGGCGAGCGGGACCCCTGTTCGGCCGCGATACAGGCAGACAAACCAAACGGAGCTGCAATCTGCATCTGAAAAAGAAAGCATTTGGCCCATTTACATTTCCGAGCCGCAAGAATGCTGTAAAACGTGAGACGATCCCTCCCTCCCCCCAGCAGCTTATTTTTCTACTACGAGCGTGTATTGATCTCTTCCTAACTCGAGTCTCAGCACCCACAACTGTCCCCGTGAGACTGCAAATGTGTATTTCTTTGCTCTTTTAAAGGGAAACACAAGTTTAAGACGAAACGCTCTGGCACTCCAAATGCTGTTACTAATTTATTTCGCGACAGAATGGAAAGGTACGCCCACCCGCTCTAACTGTGTGAACCTTTCATATTTATTTAAATAAAATATTATATTATTAAACAACGGCCCTTTTCTTTTAAAGGAAAAGAAACGACGGGGGTTTTTTTAACCAAAAAAAAAAAAACGGTGAGAGGCGATTCTCATATATTGCAGTCGCTCGGGATCCTATACGCCTAATCAGGAAGTTTTTAAGGACAGTCGCAAACACAGAGCTTTCCGTGCGGATCTGAGCTAAGGCACAAGCTAGGAGAGATGCAGAAAAGCCTTCCCTGTGACATGTTCGAGAATTAAAAACACGGATTTCGTTCCAGTCTGGAAAAAAAAATAGGAGTCAAGACTGTCAGAAAGATATTCATTCATGTGCACTGAAAATATGTTATTACTTTCTTCGTCCACCCCCCTCCAAAATGCGTTGCTGTCGCTGGGTTTTTTACTTCCCCTATTTGAAACGAAATGTGGCTGTCGATACCGCCCCGCGCTCTTTGTTAGCAAAATCTATCGCATAAAACGCAGGTTAGAATAATCGGCTCCAGTAAGGCTCGAGCCTCTGTTTGCTGCGGTGCAAAATGTGCTGCTGATTTCCAGTACCGCGCCTGAGCGGTTCTGCCGCCGAAATGTGCCCTTGTTTTCTTGGGAAACAGTAAATGTTATTGCACCCTAAGTAAATATTTATAACTCCGCATACATATACTAAAATAAAACAAGCTGCCTGGTAGCTTGAACTTTATAAATAAGGACCTGATAATCATCTGACACGGAAAGGAAAAACAGTCACCTTAACCAAGAAGAGATTGTATGTCAGAGGCTCTTCAGTCAAGTCCCTAAATGGACAACCCTCTAATCTCTTTTTACAAGGAAAACTAAACGGATCTAAATTTGTTTGTGTGTTGCGGCTATAAAAGTAACAAGTTGTTTCACAGTTGTGTCTGGCTAATCGGGTTTACACAAACAGCAAATGGTACGTGATTTGTGCAACACACGCAGAGGTTATTGCTAAATTTAGCTGATACCCCTGGGAAAGGGGAAAGGGGGCTCTTCTTGAATTCACTTTTAGGCTCAAGAAGCTGCTGATCCAGTGCTTCTAAATGACACTGGATAACAGGGGGCTCATTCCATTCCTGATCCTTTGTTACTTATAAAATTACTCCCTCATATTTCCGTACATAGCAGCAATACCTCCCGGCCCTGCATGTGTGAGAGGAGCGAGCAGCAGCCTTCGCACTGGAAAGGGGGTTTCGTGGGCAGCCGAGGGAGTGGAAAGAACCGGAAACTTTCTTCCCAACTCGTTCCCCTTGACAGAGAAAGCAGAGCCGGGCCCGGGTCTTCCCCCTTCTTTCTTTCTTTCCCTTTCCGCCCCAAACCAAGGCGGGTGCCAGGCCGGGCTGCTCGGCGGCGCGCAGCTCCCCGGGCCGCTGCGTGCCCTGCCGGGCCCGGGGTGCCGCGGCCTCTCGGCCCGGGCCGGTGCCAGCCACCCCCGACCCGACTGCTCGCAGGGGGCCGGCGCGAGGGGGAGCCCGGGGTGTTCCCCGCCGCGTGCAGCGCCGAGCAGCCGGGTCCGGCCCGCCAGGGGCTGCGGTCCCTTCCCGAAAGGGGCTTGCTATCAGTCCGCCGCCCGGCCGCACCACTCCCCGCCCAAAAGCAGGCGCGGAGGGGAGGCGGCTGGGAGGGTGGTGCGCGGAGGCGGGAGCCCGCGAAAGCGGCAGGCAGGTGAGGTCTCACTTCGGGCTCCGGCCGCGCCGGCAGGTGCAGTGGCGGAGCGGGGCCTGTAGGGGGCGGCAGGCGGATTCCCCGGCGCCGGCTCCAGCCCCGCGAGCGGGGGCCCCGCGGGGCCCGGCCGGGCTCGGGGGGGCCATCACCGCCCCCCTCCTTTTCCGAGGTGCCTGGACGGGAGGGGGCCGCCACGCACCGGGCTGCACGGCCGCGGGGGGGGGCTGGGAGCGTGGCCAGACCCCACGCCCCAGCGCTGCCCGCGCCCCCGACGGTCACCCCCACAGCGGGCGGCGGCACCTCTCCGGGCCCGCGGCCAGACTCCTGCAGGGGGGCGCGGGGCTCCTGACACCGCCCGCCCAGCGCCCTCGGGGCTCGGCTCGGCTCCCTGGGCCGCAGGAGGCACCTCGGATGCAGCCTCGCCTCTGCCGGCCCCCCCCAGGCGCAGCCCCCAGTGCTAGTGTGGGCCACCCCCCGCCAGGGGCCCTGCGACCCGCGCTGCCCCTTTGATCGAGGGGATCCAGCCACGCACATCTGCAGGCTACACTTCCCACGGCCCGGTGCCTTTTCCCTGGAAGCCTCAGCTCCCTGGCACCGTCCCCCGTGGAGCCTAGGGGTCAGCCTCAAGCCTGGGGTCCTTGCCCAGCTGCTCCGGGGCGCAGCTGCAGGGGAACAGAGAATGCAGGCATGGGGCGAGGGACAGCAACCTGCGCGGGGCCCAGAGCCAGGGGCTCACCGTGGGCCTCGACTCCCCCACACCTGGGGTGGAAGAAACCGGGGGGGAGAGCCCAGGGAGAGGACCCTTTCAGCAGAGTCTGGGGTGAGTGTCCCAGGCGCTCTGCCCCAGGAGCTGTGCAGGGTTTTTGCTTGCTATGGTGTGCAGGAGGGCACAGGCCGCAGGCAGTGTTTCAGGAAGCCACATGCACATGCATGAGGAAAGGGAGGCTGGCAGACAAGAGTGGGGGGGGAGGGATTTCCAGCACAGCACCCTGAGTGTTGGTGGGTACAAACTGTACCACAGCTGGAGCAAGCAAAGCCTCACTGGTGTGCTGTAAAAAGGGGCTTGATCCTGGTGGATCAGGATCAGAAATTGTGCCAGAGGAAAGTCTACAGGGACAACTCCAGGGACTGCCCTTCATTCAGGCCTTCTGCTCTTTCCCGCTCGCCTATCTTTGCCTCTCAACACTTCCTTGCCTGTTACTCCTCTGCTTTATTTCTTCTGGTCTGGTCTTCCCTTTTGGGTCACTCTTAGTTTTGCCTCCCATCTTCTCGCTGTTAAAATCTCACCAAAAAAGAAGTGCTTCTCTTAGCTGAAGAAACCACAGGGATCAGAAACTTCACTTTTGTTTTAATTACCCAGGGAAGACTTGTTTGCAGATTGCTGTGACTGAAACAGATTCCTGTCCCAGGAGGCAGGAGACTTAACCTGGGACATTGCCGGGGGAACATCTTGAGAAGTACATCCCCTTCCCCACCAGAAAACCATGTGTCCACAGCACTCCTAGCAGATGTAGGCATCAGCCCTGGGGACCTATAATTATAATTTGCACTGGTAGGTGTGTTGCCAGTAGGTCCAGGGAAGTGATTATTTCCCTCTATTCAGTATGGAGGCCACATCTCTGGAGTCTTGTGTTCAATTGTGGACCCCTTACTACAGAAAGGAGGTGGAGAAATTGGAGAGAGTCCAGCAGAGGGCAACAAAAATGGTGAGGGGGCTGGGGCACACAACTTCTGAGGAGAGTCTGAGGGAACTGGGCTGATTTAGTCTAAAGGAGAGAAGACTGAGAGGAGATTTAATAGCAGCCTTCAACTACCTGAAGGGAGGTTCAAAAGAGGATGGAGCTGGACTGTCCTCAGTGGCAGCAGATGGCAGAACAAGGAGCAACGGTCTCAGGTTGCAACAAGGCAAGTTTAGGTTGGATATTAGGAAGAATTGTCTCACCAGGAGGGTAGCAAAACACTTGACTACCAGAAAGGTGGTAGAAGCTCCATTCTTGGAGGTTTTCAAAACCCGGCTAGACAAAACCTTGGCTGGGATTATCTAGTTGGGGGAAGGTCCTGCTTTGAGGACTTTTGGATTAGATGACCTCCTGAGGTCCCTTCCAACCCTCATTTTCTATCATTCAGTGATTCTAATTTCCTATTTGCTTGCAGTGGAGGGTTGAAGATCTGCCCAGCCATGCTGCCCTGCTTCAGGTCGCATGTAGGAGAAGTCACTGTTGCTGCTCTCCATGCCCTGCTCCTTGCAGAGAACTGGCCCAGGGAGGGAAGTTACCTGCTGAGTCCTAGGGCTGCATCCTGCTGGCTCCAAGTGAAAGAAGCTGGTGCCAGTGCCCCCAGCTGGATTCCTGGCAGGAGACAATTTGGCCTGAGGATCTTAAAGAGCTTCTCATTTATTATGGGCTCAGGATGCTGCAGCCCTCACCAGCATTATAGGGATTGAGCTTGCCTCCAGACTACAGCCAGGCCAGCAAGGCAGTGGTGTCATTATGGGACAGTAAATAAATATCCTTGGGGCTGGACAGTCCCAGAGGAGAGTGTAAGGGACAGTTGGTGTCGTCGGACTCTTTGATCAACACAGGGACACATCCCATTGCTGCTGCCTCCCACGGAGCCTGAGCTCCTGTCACCACGGTTATTTCCAGGCCAAACACAAATGAAAAAAGGGGACATAGTAGGTTCCCTTTGGGCCCTACCAGCTGGGAGTGAATGTGGGGTCTTTAGGGCACAGATGAAGCCATGTGAGTGGCCAGCAGTGAGATCCGAGCGAGACCAGGGCCCGTTGCTTCCCTAACCTTTGCAGCCCTACAGCTCAAGTGCGTTAACTAACCTGGGTTTCCTGCAAGTGTCCCCGCTGCCCCGGGTCTGGAAGCAGAGCAAGGGCCTGTGGCGGGCAGAGGTCACGGGCTGTAGCTATACTCTGCAGCCAGCATTTCCCCTCCTACTTTGAAGCTCCCAACAAGTCAGAGTGAGGAGATGAGGTGGGGAAAAGCCCTGCCTGCCCAGATGAAACCCCAGGCCCCACTGATGCGGGAGCTGGGCTGGGACCTTCCCTGGGTCAGCGCGTTTCCCACAGCCCTGCCAGCCTCACTTGTCCTGTTGAGTTTCACCTTTTGATCCCCACCCCCTTTAATGGAGCAGGGAGTGCATGTAATTGGGCAAACAGGCCTGGTATATTTTTCTTGAGGGACAACACTTACATTCTAGGGACTTTATTGAGTTACGTTTTACTAGCCCTAAAACATTTAGCGTTATGTACTTAAAAGATACAGAGCATAGGTATTACATCCACAGAAAGTATTTTAGTCAGTGAATGTTCAATGTAGCAGGTAGAGATGAACTTAGCACGTCTTCCAGACTGAACTGGGAACAGACTCTTCAGCCATAAAATGCACTTAACAGTCTATTTAATAGTGGCGAGGTCCTTGGAAATGCAATCTCCATGCTAATCTTGCCTTTTTCTAAATCAGAAGGGAAAAATAGGTCAGTACAGGAGAGCCTTCCCCTTCCATTTCAGGTGTGACAGTTCAGCTATCGAAATAACTAAGTACACTTTATTAATTGGGGAGTTGGTAAGCAAGCGGCTTTGATAAGGCGGCTAAAAAAGTGTCCTTGAAGTCAAGGCGCAGGAAACCCGGAGCTGCCCGGCTGGCGGAGGCCCGGCCCCGCTCTGGTTGCCCGGAGATGCTGCAGGAGCCGGAGCCCAGGGGCGGGGAAGGGAGAGGAGAGGCGGGTCACACGTGCGGCCCGTGCGGGGGCTCTCCGCACCGGACCGAGACGTCCAGAAGCGGCCGGCCGGGGCCCGGCTCCCGGGGCTGAGCGAGCAGCACGAGATGCAGCGGATCCGGGACTAAACCGGCCTGTTTGAAACGCGCCGGGGGCGGCGGGCGGCTCGGGACACGGGGCGGCCTCCCCCACGCCCACCTGCCCCACAGCCCCGCTCGGGAACCGCAGCTTTGTAGAGCTCCGGCTCCGCCCGAGCTGCTCTCGCTCTCACGGGAAGGACTTTTGCTCCGTGTCGAGCTCAGTTCGTTGTAGGCTTTGGAAATCTGGTCTTCCCACTGTTCATGGGGACAGCTGCGATTGCACGGCGGGGCCGGGCAGGGTTAACACGCACGGGCTCTCTGCCTTTCTCTCTGCTACTAGGCACCCAGCTCCAGCCCCGCTTCATGCCTTTTCTTGTCATTGATCCGGTCCCAGTCACCGCAGAAATACTCGTGACAGAGACTCGATTTTCAGGCAACGTGGTCAAAGCAGGTCTTTAGAAAGCACTCGATAACGAGCTTTCCTGGGAAGTGAATCGTTTCACCTGGCAACAAAGGGAGCGGAGTTAATTGGAAAGAGCGCACTTGAACTCACAGCCATACAGTTCCACGCCCTGGAGGGTCCCATACCCCCGCCGGACCGGGCCGGGCCGGGAGGGGAGGGAGCTCCCACATGAGCCAGCGGAGAAGCTAGAGGCTATGGCTGCTTTGCTCTGCCGTGTGTAAGGCTGTACAGGTTGTACCATATTCAGGAGGTTCTTGGACTGAGCACTGCTGTGCTTTCCCCCGAATAAGGAATATTATAATTCTTAGTGAATGATGATCAGGCAAAGATATGGAGGAACCAGAACACTGCAGGGGGATGGACAGACAGCCTGGGATATTGCTGTTCTGTTTATTATTTGCTACCCCCCAGCTAAATTTGGATCCAGTCCGGCAACAGGTGAAGTTCCCTTGAGGTCAACAATAGCTGCTTTTGAGAATTGTGTCAGAATTAATAGCATTGTGGCTCAGTCTTACCGGATCAGTAATCCGAGGGAACAGTGGCTCTAGAGATCTCAGAACTTGAATCAGGTTTCTTTTGTATCCTCAGTTTGTCTCAAGCTTTCCAAAGTCAATCCCCACCCCAAATCTAGGGAAGGTAACCTTTCACCGGAAAAGTAGAAATAAGACCATTTTAAGAAAGGACATTGTCTGGTAGTTGGTGATGGAGGCCTTTATGCCTTGATGCATCTAACCCTTTTCACATCTCCTAATGGAGATGTGTTATAGGACCCAGTGAGTGCTGGGAGTATTCAGTCCCTTCAGTTCGCTAGCCGTCTTGCTGCAAGGTATGATGTCATTGTTGTAAAGTATCCAATTGTTCCAAATTTTCAGTTTCCACAAAAAACAAAACAATGTTTCAGGGTTTTGATGTTGACATACACCAATACAAATGGTTGACATTATTCCACATTTGGAAAAAAACATTAACAAAAAAAAATGTGAAACCTTTTCCATGTTTTTTCTATATTACCTATTATTAATAGTAACAGGTAATCAGCCTTTCCACTACGGTAACGTCTAAAAACCTTATCTGTGATTCAGCCTCTGTTGAATTGTGCAATGTACAAAAGATACGTCCCTATCCCCAGGTTTATATTCTAAAAGATGAAAATCCAAAAAAAGTCAGGTGCGGGAGCTTAACACACAAGCAAAGAAATGAAGAACAGGCACAGCTTTATTTGGTACAAATTTTGTTGTATTTTTAAGTTTTTTAAATTGAGGGTAGAGGTAGGATTGAGGGGAATTCAGAAAGTAGCTATCCTGATCTATCCAATGACATGCTAGGTCCCAACATATTTCATAGATAAAACTTTTCCTGTTTTGATGTGTTCCTTTGTCAGCAGCCACTTCTTTAACTTGGTCAAAACAAGCACTTGTAATGAAGTGAGTCAATCACTGAGAGTTTGAAAAATGGAAAAGAATGAAATCAGAGCATTGATCTGATCAAGTACTTCCAGAAGGCAGGACCCCAAAGGAAACGCATGAGAGTGTGATGGCAACACTGGGTGATGATGCCACTTCAAATATCATGGTAAAAAGAGGACTGAATGTAAGCCAGGGGAAATCTGCACTCAAGGTCAACCAACTTCAGGTTGCCTCAGAGGTCACCACAGGAAACAAGTGGATGTAGTCCACAAGATTATGATGAATGACAAAAGATCCAGAGACAGGCACCTAGTTGGAAGAGTGGGCTGATATCACTATTTCACCACCGTATGCCAACCCTTACGAAAGCCTGGACAAGAGAAAAATGTCAGCAAAACAAGTACCCAGGATGTTGAGTGCTGGTTGAAAGAAAGAAAAATTTGATATTTCCAAGAACTTTGGGGGCTGTTTCAAGCAACACAGAGAAAAAAGCCAAGTAAGTTGAAGCTGCTTTTCTAGAACACATCACCAGACACATTCCAGACTGCAATGACCACATAAACCAAACGTGACTTCTTCAGCCTGTTCTTCAGTTCAGACTTCAGCCTATTTGAGGGCAGACCTTTCTAGCAAGAGTTTAAAGATGATAAACTCAGGTGACTGCAGTGCCTGACGAAGACCTTTTGGACACTCAGGGCAAGAACTTTTAAAAAAGACACAGCCAAGTTGCAGCTGTGTTCAGAAATGGGCATTAAGACCAAGGTGGAGGGGAGCTATACTGAAAAATAAATAAAAAGTTGAACCTATAAAATGTTTCTTTAGCAGGGTAGAAACTTTCTAAGCATCCATGTTAAGAATGGCAAAAATGAAGATATGTGAAAGGAGTTAAAGTATGTTACAGTTTAGCAGGGAAACGTCCAGTTCTTAAAGATTATTTTTTACTGGGCAGAGACATGAGGATAGGAGGGATATTATGGCATCCATTGGAGAGCGGCAGCTGTGATGGTGGTGGCACTGTTACTTGCCGTGGCTCGAGCTCTCTGCACGCCAGTTGCTGCTGCTGTGGCATGAGTGTGGGTTTTAGGTGCTGTGGCTAGGAGATGGGTCATAACATATTGGTGGAAGGGGGACAGGGGGAGGGGCACAAGACCCAGATGCCTATTTGGAAGGGGGCCAGACTAGCAGCTCCTGGGGAGTCCTTGCTGCAGCAGGTGCTGCAACTAGGGTATGGGAAACCAGTCCCCACCACTGCAGCATCTGGAGCCTGCAACAGCAGCTGGTATAGGGAGACCGCGTGGTAGCAACTAACACTGCTGCTCTTCAGAAGTTGGCATATTTCCCCTTATCCCAACCATGCTCTGCACAGGGTATGCTATGCCACTGCCCTGAGCCCTCCCCCCCAGCAGTTGCTGAAACAGGCTTGGGTGGCCCCAAATGGGAGAGTACCCCATTTGAAAGCCAGTCCAGCTCCCTTACAACTGCTCCCTGCTATGCACTGGTCTGATGAGGAACCAGGTGCCTCTTCTCTATACTTCAAAGAAACCAGTGGGTGGCTACTGCACCATTGCAGTCTCCTACCCCTTATTAACACTCTGGTACTGCAAAGACTTATGGCAACTGCTCAACTTGGTGGTGGGCCCTAATGGGCCTTTGTTAGAATAGTTGTGTGTGTGTGTGTGTGTTCATTTTTGCACAATTGGGATTTAAGTCTTTGATATTTTACATCTTAAAATTAAATAAATCTGATTTATACTTATACACACACACACTTATGAAAGTCACAAACACATACCTGCAACATGGTTTAGAACTATGAATAACAGTCATTTTTCTTACAGTTCAGGAAAAAAATGTTTTCTAAAAATGTATGACATGGTCATCTAATGGCAACTCATTATACAGGCAGTCCTCGGACTTAGGACACAATTAGTTCCTGAAAACAGCAACTTAAGTTGAAACGTTGTAACTCAGAACTGATTTTCCCATATGAAACAATGTTATAAATGGTGGATTGGTTCCTGAACCAAGGCCCAATACCCTAATTTCAGCAAAAATACCCCAGAATTTTGTACTCAATTATAGATGAGTAATATAGCTACATTAATGTATTTCTATATTATAAATAGCAATCATACTGATTTGTAAAGACGTGTTTGAGGTGACTTTATTGGACTTTTTGAAGGGTTCTTGGCTGGAATCTTCTCAGGAGTCTTGGCTGCAGGTTTTTCTGGAGTCTTTTCTGCTTTCTTAAAGGCAGTGTCCAAGGAAGTTTGAAAAGATGTTCTCCAGGGAGATGGGTGACACAGCAAACTTGTTCACTGGCATGGCGTGGTGTCAGATCAAGCATTGTAAAGTCAAAACTGATGTCAGAAAGTTGAAACAGGGTGTCAATTTATAAACACTGTAAGTGTGAAATGTAACTCTAAAATTGTAAGTCGAGGACTGCCTGTATACATATTTACTTTCTGTAACAATGAGAGTCAAATCCTGCAAAATTCCCAGTGTCTGATCACTTCCATGTAAGTTCCATGGTTGGTGACTTTGCAGGATTCATTCCTGAAAAATCTTACCAACCACAGGCACGAACTTTTATTTTTGCTGGGGGGCAGGGAAGGGGTGTAGATGATGGTCATGTGGTCAGGCCCTGCAATCACCCGAGTTTATCATCTTTAAACTCTTCCCAGAAAGGTCTGCCATCAATATGGGAAACAGGCTAAAGTCTGAACTGAAGAACAGGCTGAAGAAATCATGTGTGGTTTCCGTGGTCATTGCAGTTGGAATGTGCCTGGTGACGTGTTCTAGAAAAGCAGCTTCAACTTACTTGTTCTTTTTTTTTTCTGCGTTGCTTGAAAGATTTTGCTGCGGGGGGAGATGATGGCCATGTGGAAAGTTTTTTTTCAGGTGACAGCCCTCTTCCCAAGGGGGGCCAGGGCCCATGGCCCCCATGTACTTGACACCTCTCTGTTATCAACTGATGATACTGGGAAAAAGTGTGTTCTGCTAAACTTCCACAATCCCAAACACCCCCCCACCCCCGAGGAAGTTGGAAAATATACTTCTGGACCCAGACAATGGCTCTTCCAGAATCATTGTCTTTATGTTAAGTTGTCAGGGCCCTGGAGGGTAGCAAAGATAAACAAACGACTAGAGTATGAGCTTTCTATCTCTCATTCTCTAAGCTGCTCCTAAATTCAGCGTCTCAGCATGCCTTCAACCTGTTTCCTAGTCCCTTTTTCCATGGCTGAAAAGCAAGTAAGTCTTAAGGGTGCTCCCTTCACTTCATAAAAAAGTAGGTCTCTATCCTGCTCCTGAGTATGGAAGTCAGTCTAAGGGCTCTGACTTTTGGCCATTAATTTCCCACCCAGGCAACATTTTATCTCCAGAAGTGACAGCAACAAGAGAAGCACTACAACATACCAGGATTCAAATGGCTTTTTAAATAGTGGGTTATGAAGACCTAATCTGAGTACAGTAAACAAGATGCATACATGGCTGGCAGCTGCCTGACAGCATGTCTCAACTCAAGCTGCCGCTAATAGATCAGAACCTACAGCAAAGTGCAGACCCTGCTCTTGCCAGCATTGACAAGGCCTGTGCACAATGTGTCTGAGTTGATCGTAGGAAAGTAGGGGTGGAAGAGACCTCACCATGTCCTCTAGTCCAGCCCCCTGACTAAACCACCCTGGCCAAGTGCCTGTCTAACCGGCTCTAGCAAACTTCGAAGGATTCACTGATGTTAGGGTTGGAAGGGACCTCAATAGATCATTGAGTCCAACCCCTGCATAGGCAAGAAAGAGTGCTGGGTTCAGATGATCCCAGCCAGATACTGATCTAACCTCCTCTTGAAGACCTCCAGGGTAGGGGAGAGCACCACCTCCCTTGGGAGCCCATTCCAGACCTCGGCCACTCTAACTATGAAAAAATTCTTTCTAATGTCCAGTCTAAATCTGCTCTCTGCTAGCTTATAGCCATTATTTCTTGTAACTCCCAGGGGTGCCTTGGTGAGTAGAGCCTCACCTATTCCGTTTTGCACTCCCATGATGAATTTATAGGCAGCCACAAGGCTGCCCCTCAGCTTTCTCTTGCCGAGGCTGAAGAGGTCCAGGTACCCTAGTCTCTCCTCATAGGGCTTGGCTTACAAGCCCTTAACCAGATGAGCGGCCCCTCTCTGTACCCTCTCCAGGTTATCCACATCCCTCTTAAAGTGTGGCGCCCAAAACTGGACGCAGTACTCTAACTGCGGTCTGACCAGCATCTGATAAAGGGGAAGTATCACCTCCTTGGTTCTGTTTGTCATGCATCCGCTGATGCATGATAAAGGATGGAGATTCCACTTCTCCAGGTAGCCTGCTTCAATGCCCAACCACCGTACTGTCAGAAAGGTCCTCCTAATTTCCAGCCTACATCTCACCTGTTCCAGTTTGAAACCCTTTCTCCTAGTACTGTCCCCTACAGCCACAGGGAAAAGCCCATTTCCCTCTGCTCTGTAATTGCCATAGAGGTATTTGAAGACAGTCAGTCTCTGAGCCACAGACTCTGGCAACCACAGACGTTCACGTGTTTTTTGGGAGTTTTTTTGACAACTTTCTGTATTCCGGGTCAAATCAGCCAAATCAGTTCTGAATCCTCTTGAGTGAGCAAAACTCAAATGTTCAAACACCATATGCGGCACTACAACCGGCAAGTATCCAAGGTTTCAGATACAGGCAGTCCTTGACCTACAACGTTTCGAGTTACGTTTTGCACTTACAACATTTATAAATTGACACCCTGACATCTCTGTTGACTTTACAATGCTCAGTGCAACACCACCCCAACGAACAAGTTTGCTGCATCACCCATCTGCCTGGAGAACGTCTGTCCAAACTTTCTTGGACACTTTCTTTAAGAAAGCACACAGGGCTCCAGAAAAACCTGCAGCCAAGACTCCTGCAAAGACATCAGCCAAGACCCTTCAAAAAGTCCAGCCAAGAGCCTTTCAAAATGTCCAAAGTCACCTCAAAGAAGTCCTTCCAAAGCAATAGGATTGCTATTTACAATAGAAATACAGTAATGTAGCTATATTACTCATCTATAATTGATCAAGTACAACATTCTGGGGTATTTTTGGTGAAAACAGGGTATCAGGCCTTGGTTCAGGAACCAGTACCCCATTTATAACATTGTTTCTTATGAGAAGATTGGTTCCCCGTTACAACGTTTTGATTTTTAGGAACCAACTGTGTCCTAAGTCCGAGGACTGCCTGTACTCTCAAATACGTGGGCGGCTTCATAGGTGCAGGCCCAAGCCCGGAGGGCTCGGATGCTCCCGAGTCTCACCTGCCCTTCGCCAACGGCCACAGAACCGAGGTCGGGAGGCCCCCGCCTCTTGCACGAAAATGCACTGAGAGACGATTTAAACAAGCGAAGGCAAACGTCTGCTAACTACACCCCGGACGCTGCGCGCCGACTGCTCCCGCCCTGTCGCACGGCGCAGCCCGGGGCGCGCCTCAGGGCACGAGCTCCGCCCCCCGCCCGGAAGTGGCTGGAACGCGGAAGTGGCGGGAGCAGGTGTGCGCTTGCGCCTCAGGGTGAGTTCAGTCCGAACGGCCGGCGGGACCGGGGGTGAGCGGGTGTTCGGGCGCCGGAGTGGGCGGGGCTGCCCGTTGCTATGTGAGGGGTCTGTTGCGTCACCCGCCGCGCGCGGAGAGGGGGCGGGGCTCCCGTACTACGGCGGGCGGGAAGGGACGCTTCCGGGACCTGGTCCACTGGAGCTGGAGGGGGACCAGGGGGCACTGCTCGCTGCTCCTTTGAGCCCGTGGCCTTCCTGGGACTTTTTTTTTTTTTAAATTTAATTTTTTTTTTTTTTGCTCTATTTCAAATTGTTGCCTCAGCACTGGCAAGATGCAAACCTCACCTGCCCGTGTTGTGTCACAGCATCCCTCTTCCTCAACAGCTTTTTGGTTTGTGAGGCGGCCGCCTGCTTGTGATTATTCTGACTCCTCTGTTTCCCTCCTAATACTGTTTCAGTGACTAAAGAAGCAAGAGGGAGTGTGAAAAACAAACATGTTTTATCTTTGGGGGCCTTTATTGTAACGGCCTGCAGATAAGTGTCCAAACGCGGATTAGGCAGACAAGGCTCTGTGGGTGAATCAGATATGTTTTATTAGACCAACTTAAATAGTATTGTTAGCTAGCTTTTGGGTTTCAAAACCCTTTGTCAGGCCGAGGAAGTCTCTGCAGCTCTTACTTAGACTGTCACGACTACAGCCTACGCCCCTAAGACACGGATGATGAGTTTATGGGGACAGTGGCTGCTATGATCATGTTGGTATTTTCAGTCAGGGCAGGAGGAGGAGGAAAATGGTTGTCAGAATGACTAGACTCAATACCATAGGTGTCACCTATTTTTTAACATTATATTTTATCTCAACTTTTGGTGTTACCGAATGTAAGCATAGTAAAATGGCAGGATAATCTCAGAAAATGAAGAAATGCTAATAATTGAAGCTTCTCGATACAGGCCATTCCCTGCTTAATGTTGTTTCTCTTAGCGCGACTTCGCTATAATGCTCGCTTTAAATTGATACCTGATTTCACTTAGCGTAGAGCAAGTTTCGTTATAACGCTTGGGGTTGCCATCTTGGGTCATTAAAAACAATTGCAGTCACCTTCTTGGGTCATCAGATACTTTCGGTTTTGCTTAATGCTGGGTTTTTCAGGAACCGATTAAGAGCGCTAAGGGGGGGTGCTGTGTGTAGTAACCTGTCTGTGTGTAGTAACCTGTCTAGGCCAGAGTTCAGAACAGAAGTCCTTAAATGTGTGGGAATCAAAGCGCATCTTAAGCATTTCCTTTTTCTACATTTGCGAGAAGCTTCAACAGTCTAGAGAGGTTAACGTTTTACTTCATTTTCAGTAATAACATAAATACAGAAAAGATTAAGAAAGTAGATGATACCAGTACATTAAAGTGTAATGTTCTGTGGCTTGACAGCACATGGAGACACTAGTGCATATAGTTTCAAGATTAGTACTCTTTCCTGATCACTCCTGGATTAGAAGTTACAAGATGAATTATTTTTAGTCCCAACAGTATAACCCAGTACTTGCAACATATAACACTATTGGAAGGGTCTGGACACAGCTGCGCATGTCTGTCCTTGTGGCTTGGTGTTTTTCCCATGCTGGGTTGGAAAGTGGATGGTGAATTTCCTAGACTGCTTTTTGTTTTGTTTTGCCTCGCCGACAGGAACCTGTGTTGGTGCGATTAACATCCATGGCTGTGACCAGCCTAGTTGCTTCTTTACAACTTCCCATTGTAAAAGTCAGATTTAGGTTTTGCAAGAAACCTCCATGAAATAACTTTGTGTATGGTTTCCTCCCTGACGTAACTCAGCCCAGATGTCAAGTTTACTGAAAGCTTCATTGAAGAACGCAGATCATCTTTTGATAATCATAGGCTGAATTTGGGTTTTGTAGCAAAACTTGAAAACAGGCAAAAAATGCCTGTTTTTATGATAGTAGCTAGTTTTGCGTAGTTCCGATGAATATTTGAGGTGAGGAATACACAGCTAGAGCAGATAACAGGATCTTTGCTTTTAATTCATCAGAACCTTTAAATGATAAAAGAAGATCTCTTTGCTTCTCATTACACCTCACAGATACATGCAGGCAGTTGATTTGGGCTGACTGAGACCAGTGAGGTCATTTCATACACAATCAACAGCTGTGAAATAGCAGCTGGCTTTACTTATTAGCAAATTTTGGTAAATAAACATTTTTTAAAAGTGGTCTCTCTTGTAGCGATTTATTGTACAATTTACCAGACTAGGTAGAAATTTGAGCTGGATGCATTGCTGTGTGGTGTGGTTAAAGCAAGGAGAAGGAGAGTTTAACAAGGGCATTTTGACTAGACTGAACAACAGAAGAGAGGATGAGGAAGGTCATAGTTATCAAAGTCAAGGTAAGAAGTGTGGAGCTGTGGGGTTTAGCTGGAAGCAGTGGGAAAAGAGAAGATTTGGGTATTTTACAAGAAGATGACTGAACTCAGGCAGACCTAGTCTGGTTTTGGGAGTCAAAGAAAACTCCTTTATGATCTAAGGAGGGCTGAGAGCTCATTTAAAAGGAGGTGACCTTTTATCTTTCATCTAGGCATATAAAATATGCCTGTCTTGGATTTTAGGGTATATACATGACATAAAAAGTGCATAAATACTAGTGTTAATGTCACTGTTTCCAGTTGTGGGATTGCTGCTGTCATTCATTTAGATTGGTGGAGGGATCACTCTGGTGTTGGTGGTGACACTGGATTCAGTTGGTAAATAACTTCCGTGTTCAACCTGGTCAGGGTAACCTAAAAGTGTCTAGTGGTGTTGCTGCTCTGCAAGAGGTGGAGCTGGTGTGATTGCTCCTGCAGCTGCTTGGCAATAGCAAAAAGATTAAATTTACTTACCTTGGATGCTGCCTCTTCACAGAGAAAAAAGATTTTGGCGCTCAGACCCAGACTCATCCAATATACTCTAATGTATCTGTTACAGCTCATCCCTGCAGGAGATGCTGCTGCTTGCTGTTCCTTTGGCAAAGATACAACTTTTAGATTTGTTGCTGTGTCTGACCAGCAAGTCTGATGCAGTGTCTTCCTCAAACTTCTTAAAGAGTCTGAGCGAGAAGAAAATATTTGGAACTCTTGCGCCAAGCTTTGCACACCATACATTCAGTGATGTGCAAATGGATTAGTATTGCCTCTTCAAACTGCTCAGTTCAGTTAAAATCTGATGCGTCTTACCCCGTTTTGGAAGGCCCAGAGCATTTTTTATTGCTTCTAGATTCTTAGGATACATGAGCACAAAGTATGGCAGACTAGCTTAAAGGAGCTATCCCTCTGGTGCTTTTTGTGTAAAAGGAATGCAGGTGAGACTGTTTCCATGCAGGAGGTTATACCCTGAATATCCTCTGGGGCAGGGTGAAGGGTAATGAGGAGTGTGCCTAACATGGAAGGTGGAGTTTCAGGCCCTTTTTTTCATTTGAAGCCAGCGTACAAGAAGGTCAATCAGGTAATACCGCTGCAGCTATTTTCTTTCTTTCTCTTTCAGCTCATTATACACGCAGTCCAGCAAGCCTATCTTAATATTTCCCCCTCCATGGGTAATGTAATTCCTGTTTACTAAAATAACCTTAACATTTTAGTGGAACGTTAGGGACTGAAGGCCAAAATTAATATAAGACTCATGACACCAAACATAGTTTGGCTTCAGGGGAGTTGTAGTCACTTATACCACTTTTCCAGGGTACCAAAAATGTCTGTGGTTTGTTTTCTGTAAAGAGGTTGAGAAACCCTTCATGCAAAGCATTAGAAATGAGAAAGTAATTTCCCTTAATTCTGGCTGTGCTTTTCCCACTGGTCTAATGGGACTGCTGTGGTCTACTATACCCCAAACTGAGGGCCAGAGTTTCTCATCTGATAGCTTTCATGTGTTTCATGGAGCTTAGCTGTCAGGAAAAGCAACAAAAAAGGCTTGTGTTCTTATGCTCATAATTAGATGAAAGAAAAGCCTTTTGCATGTAGTATTTTTATGACTTTGATTTTCTCTGTCTTGTTCAGTGAGTGCTACTGTTTATTTGGGGGAATTTGGAGCTGAACCAGTTACCTAATACAAGACCTTAGGAGCTGCCAAAGCTTCCTCTCCTTTAAGCCAATGGAAGAAGGGAAGGAACAAATGCATGTGAAAATGCTTATTATTAAAGAGTAAATGCTTTTTAAATAAACAAATGCTTTAGCTGCTTGGTATCCCTAACATTTATCAGGAGGCATGGGTAGGTTTCAAAGCCAAGAATAAAGATACTTGAAAACTTCACACTAGGTAGTTGAATCCTCCTAGTTCACTTTGCAGTATCTGAGGTCAATGCTTTTCTAGAGCTGATAGTATTTTAAAGACTTTGTGCATGGTCAGGGATGCAACCTCCTGTTTAAATTTGGTTTTAAGAGCCTTAGCAAGCAAGTAATAATCCTATTGACTTAAGTGTCATTATTTGCATCTTGAGCCTAATATTTTATATATGTCTATATTTATGTGTTTATGAAAACACGTTGAATATTTTTAACAGTGAAATCCTAACTTTTAAGCCTGTCTGGTAAGGAACTAGGGTTGTTTTCTGCAGACAGTTACTAGAAAAGGTATAGATTTTTCTGCTTGTGAATAGTCTCATCTAAGAAATTGGGACTGCTCAGAGAAGTGGGTTTTACACATGGTCATGTCTGCAGAAAATCAGGCCCATTTTGAATCTATTGTAGTTATCTTAGTGTATTGCAAACATTCACCGTTGACATGTCACCATATAATTGGCATTTACACAGTAGACAAAGTGAGTTAATGTCACACTATCAGCTCTGCTTGTCATTGCTATGTGGTTGGTTCAGTACTCCAGCAGAAAATTCTACAAAAATCACATTAATCCTCTGGAAAGAGATCCCATTCCTAATGCATGCAATATTTGTACTGTCCTCAACAACCAAGGAGATGGAGCCTTAGGAATATGCATGTGTGTATACAGAGATGTGGGTTCCCCTCAGTAGTTTGAAATCTTATACTCTCTTTTTTCTTTTGCCAGAAGCTGTCAGCTTGTGGCTTAGAAATGGGAGAAGATACTTCTGGGCAGTGTTTGGCTTTCTGCTTAGAAACTTTTCAGTACTTGAAATAGACCCTTCTGGCTCAGCATGTAGGAAGCAGCAATGTGGCAACACCACTCTTCTGGTGCGGGAAAGAGTGAGATTTAGTATTACTACTACTAATGTTATAATGGGACTCAAGATACATAAGGGGACAGAAGCATGGGCAGCTCTGCATCAGTGTTTCTGGTCTTGTTTGCAGGTACCCTTTGGCTTGTTTTGAAACACAAGAGATGGACAAATGGAGCTTAATGACCATTGCTGTCTTACTAGGACTCACTGTACGTTGGACAATTTCACTTGGTTCTTATTCAGGTAATGTATGCTCCTGGTCTGTAAAGTCAGGGTGAACTGCAGTACTTGCATTAGAAGTTCAGGACTTACTTGTAAGACACCAGAAGAAGGAAGTAGAATGTGGCTCAGATACATGCAAAATTAGTGGTGTATTTTAGTAGCTGATCTACCTCCCTGCGCCTCTTAAAGTCTTGAGCTGCCATCTTGCTCACTTTGTTTCCTGGGTTAGGAAATGAACAACAACATCACAACCACCACAATATGCTGAAAAAGACCTGGCATTCTAAATTTCGTACTGCTCTTATATTTATGTTCCTGAGTAATTATGTGCTACAAGGAGTAAAAGAATAGGTGACTTCCATCTGCTATATCTCAGACATTGTAGTAGTTGCAGAATACCACTACAACCCCATAGGACAATTGTATAAACCTGCCCTGTAAGCCTTAGTGCAAATCATTCTTTTAGATCTCGGTGAAGTTGTAAGGATTGGTCTTGATGGTCAGGTTAATAAGAATGGTGTAAAACAAAGTGTTAGGTTTTGCACCCATCATCCATATTTGCCTGGTTTTTGTTTATGATATCCTTTGAGCGAAAGCTTTACCCTTCCCGTTGCAACAGCTTGCGAATGTGAATGTTTTCTTTTCCACAAAACCTTTTGACACCACACCTAAACTGACTGTGAGAAGCCTGCATAATTTTTATCTAGGTATAAGTGGATGCTTGGGTGCTTTGGTCAGCACCAGCCCACAGGGCAACCACAGGGGCTGTGCTGGAGGTGGCAGCAGCAGTAGGGGACAAGCTGGCAGTGCAGTTGCTGTTATTTTTGTGCCCTCCTCCAGGGTCCATGCCCCAGGGCTGGTGCCTCAGTTGCCCTCCGTTCCTTACACTACTGCCTTTCAAAAAGCTTATTCTCTACTCCTTTGGTTAAATACTTCCTTGCCAGCCAAGAGAACCATAGCTTGAGTGTGGGATCAACCCCAGTGTTCTCTTAATAAATATTTTCCCTCTCTGCTTTCTCTCAGCCAGAAATCTTAGATATTACTTTTATGATGGGAAGTAGAAAATGTTGGACAGAATGTAATCTTCAAACTGATAGAGTCCCTTTATTTTGCTTTGTCACTGCTGTTCAATGAAACCATACACTTAAGGAAGGGATTAGAAGTCGTTGCTTGTTCTCTGAAGCAAACCATGCTAGCAGTGCTGATTCAGCATAGTTTGGAATTGTGTGTAGCATGAATGACCAGACACAAAGAGGTTATTTCCACTCCCATTTACTATACCAGTATCCTATTGCTTGTTCTGTTGCTACATCACTTTCATTTATTTATTATTGCTTGTCCTGTGATGTCTTTTTATGTCTCCCTGTTGAGCTAGGATCGTGACTGGTAGAGGGCTAGTAACTAATATTTGCATTGAGAATTCGCTTGGCAAAAGGTTTGCGTGTAAAACTAGTTGGACTTGGAATATGGTCAAAAAAGTACAGTGGGTTAACGGTTGGAGAATTACCACAGGTCTGTTGATCTGTAGTAACTGCCCATCTGCCTATCTTCTCTGTATAAATTGAATGCTAACCCAGGGCAATGTAGTCCTGTTTTATTCAGAAATAAACTCTTCAGGTTAGCTTTCATTCACTGTGGGGGACAGCAGACGGACAGACAATTGTAACAAAGCAGCTGATGTGGTAAGTCCCCATCCCTAACAGCTCACTGTACTGCATTTGTCCATACTTAGGCAGTTATTTGGAATAAGTGGTTTATGATAAACTTAAATTCTGTCTTCTGATACCTATATGAAGATCCTAAGTGAATAGAAGCTAAATGTATCATAAGGCAGAATGAGGCCCTCGAAATCTTTAGCTCCCAGGCAATAATAAAACTGAATGAATCAAGTGCTGATTTACAGTACCTGTGTCTAGTACCCAGAGTACTTCCTAATAGAATGGGAAATCAGAATGCATGTGAACAACAATACTTTCTTCTTTAATTCTGAATTCTGCCTGGATGTGTCTGTTGCAGGCTGGAGAAAGGTACTTTAATCGTCCCCCTTGAGTGAAGTGCCCTTACATGGAGTTGATCTATTTATTTGGGCTGGCTTTGGAGCAGTGATTCTCAACCTTTTTGGACTCAAGGCATCCCTCCATAACTTTTGTGAATTGTGTGGCATCCAGTTTCAAAAACTAATTTATAGGTTACAATGTTTACCTCCTTGCAGAGGAGCCTGGCAATGGAGATGGAGGATCCTCCAGGCAGGGACAAGTTTGAGCTTGCATTTATTTACCTGCTTAGTTAATTTGCTTACTTTCTAAATCTCCTCACCCTTCAAGGAACCCTTCAGAAAATCTGGTGAATCAGTGCTTTATAGGATGCTAAAAATGCAGAAATCTAGAACTCTTGGTTCAGAATTGATACCTTTTTATTAGACCAACTAGGACATCACAAAAAACTATCTTTTTCTGCAAGTTTTCAGGCTCAAACACCCTTCATCAGGCTCTGGGAAAATTAAAGATGGTAAAAAGTCCCCATAGGTAGGAAATAAACTTTGTCTTTGCACAGAGGGAGCTGGAGATGGAACTCTGTCCCTCTGGGTCCAAGAGTGTGTTTTTGTGAGTTGTTCTGAGTTGTTCATCCCTGAAACTTAGAGGATGCTGGTATTTAGAAAAACTTGAGACCAATTCCACAGCTAATTAATGACTTCAGTTCATCAGCTACCTCAATATAGCAAATGGGTCAAACTATTGATTAGGAATTAGTTTGCCAGTTGTTAAGAAAAATAATTATCTTTTTTTCACCTCTTTTGGAAGGAAATTGTGAGAAAATCCATGTACATCTGCACAGCTCTGGAAATGTCAAAATCTGGACCTGACCATTCTTTATAGAAAACCTGTACTAATAGATTTCTCTCTCCTAGGGTGGGCATTGATGAGGGCGTGACTCCCAAATATCTGCACCTGTTAGGAACCTTCTGTCTGACTAGAGTAGAAATCTATTCTCTGTTCTGTCGAGAAACAAGTCACACATATCTGTATTTGTGTGTATCCCACAAACATAGATCATGTGAAAGAGGTATAGATGGCTTTCCTATATTTAAAAGAAACTCTTTAATCTCCATGAGGTTAGCATCAATATTTCAATAGAAGTAACTGTCTGCCTGGTTTCTGTTCTCAATAGGTAATCACAAGGTAAAGGAAATGAATTATCTGTGTACCATTACTGCTTAATGTGTTGCTCTTGCCACACTTAAAATTACACTGAGGAGCTTGTTTATGAACACAGCTATGAAGAGTTTATATTGACAAAGTTCTCCTCCTCTTCCCACTCCCCATAGCAAATAGGGATTAGCTTCCTCAGGGAGGTGTGTGTGTCATGCATGCCAAAAGTATCCTTTGGCATGGGTGGGAGAGAACTACTGTGTTACAATCACTCAGATGCAAGTTGTGGGGGGAAAAAAACAATTCTGGTAACCCAAAGTGGTTACTTTGCGTTTAAATAGCTTTATAGCTCATACAAAACTGAATTCTTTCTGTAAGCCTGCTCCAGCTATGGGTCTACCTATTTAAATAGAAAGAGACTACTTTGTATATTACAAATAAGAAAACTGCTTCTAAGGGTACCTTTCTATTAAAATGTAGGGGAAAACAAGTCATGACTGTTTTATATCAGCAAATGCAGTGATGCATATTTACACAAAACGAGTATAGGAATGCAGTTATCTACATGGTCTTATTTTTGAAAAAATGCAACATTTTTTATGCTACATTGATAACATTACCAGTGATTTTTAGGGAATGATCAGGCTACTGTATCGATTTCAGGAAAATTGAATGCATTGATACGTACTTATCACAGACACATTTCAGACCACTAAAATAATACTTGTTCTATATTACGTATGTATTTTTTATAGAAAAAGATTTGCTATGCATTCTAGCCCAGTGTCAAGTAACGATAATAGTCAGACACAGAACAAGGAAGATATATTAATTTCCAGTTACATTTACGGAGAAAAAGCAGTGTGAGAGAAACAACAATAAATTCATTAGCACTTTTTACCATGTGTTACTTTCTTAGGTGCAGGAAAACCACCTATGTATGGAGACTATGAAGCTCAGAGACACTGGCAAGAAGTTACTTACAATATACCGATCAAGCAGTGGTATGTATGGCTATTAAATTTTTGGTTACAAATGTGTAAGAAAAAATGTGATTTTAATGTATGTAAAAGTAAGAATGAAAATCTCTGTCAAACCTCTTTTACCATCCTTTGAATTATGCTAAGTGCACTTTTTCAGTAACGTGACCTCTCCCTCTTCCTAGACTCAAGTGTCATTGTCTTTATTTAATAAATGCATTGCTGCTTAATTTGTCCTATGACCCCAGCTGACTTCCTGCCCTTTGGGCAGGGGGCTGGACTCGATGATCTCCCGAGGTCCCTTCCAGCCCTAATGTCTATGAAATCTTAAATGATACTTCATGCAACAAAATAGTCCAAGTAATCAGTACTTTAAATATACTGCGCCTGCTTTGTCTTGGAAGAGCTTGGAAAGAATCAGGAAACAATTATTACAAACTTCCTTGTTAGGGATCATGTATAGTCTTGTTTTCCTGTCATTATCAAAATTGCTCAGTCTCTTACTTTTATATTTTAACAATGTTTCTTACATGTTGGACATTTCTATTATAATTAACTATTGCATGTATCCAATGAAATGATAATCTCCTGAACTCACAAAACTGAATGCATGTAAAACATCTTTCTTTTGCCATACACTCCAGCAACATTCTGTTTTGTGTAATACTAATAATTCTTAAGGAGAATTATTCTGAAACGTATCACCACATGTGGTAATAAGCCAGATGCATACTCTTTCTGAAACTATCTGAAACTCAAAGTATATTTTATTTACACCATTAAAAAGGTGCTAAAAACTACACATTTATTCTTGAGGCACATACCAGAATCTTACAAAAAAACTTGGTCTTTTCTCAACATTTCCCTTGAATGCTCTGGAGATTAGCATTTCATCGGATTCATAGATTGTAAGGCTGGAAGGGACCTCAGAAGATCATTGGGTCCAGCCCCCTTCACCAGGCAGGAAAGACAGCTGGGGTCAGGTGACCCCAGCAAGGTGACCATCCAGTCTCCTTTTAAAGGTTTTCAGGGTAGGCGATGGCACCACCTCTGGAGGGAGCTTGTTCTACAGTCTGGATACTGTGAAGAAGTTTTTCCTAACGTTGAGCCTGAAATGGTCTTCCAGGAGTCTGTGGCCATTCCTCCTCGTTTTCCCCAAGGGTGCCCTGGTGAACAGTTGTTCACCAGGCCCTTGATGTACCCCCCGATGTAGCAGTAAGATGCTACCAAGTCCCCTCTCAGCCTTCTTTTTCAGGCTGAAGAGTCCCAGGTCCTTCAGAGACTTGCACACAAGCCATATGAGGAAAGGCTGATCATACCGGTGGCCCTCCTCTGGACTTTCTCAAGCTTTACCACGTCCTTGTTGAAGTACAGCGCCCAGAACTGGATGCAGTACTCCAGTTGGGGTCTCACCAATGCTGAGC
This sequence comes from Crocodylus siamensis, assembly GCF_052110815.1. Taxonomy (NCBI): domain Eukaryota; kingdom Metazoa; phylum Chordata; order Crocodylia; family Crocodylidae; genus Crocodylus; species Crocodylus siamensis. The sequence goes on from NC_143399.1 coordinate 15,755,493, forward strand.
AGAGCAGAAGAATCACTTCCTTGGTTTTGGTGGACATGCACCAATTGATACATCCAAGAGTATTATTTGCCCTGCTGGCAACAGCGTTGTACTGCCGGCTCATATTCATGCTATGGTCTGTTATTACCTCCAAATCCCTTTCTTTTATGGTGCTGGTCAGTTTGGCGCCACCATGCCTGTAGGTGTGTATGGGGTTGTTTGTCCCCAGGTGGAGCATTTTACGTTTCTCAGTGTTGAACTTCATTTGGTTCCAAATTGACCAATTTGCCAGCCTGTCTAGATCTGCCTGTATCTGTAGCCTATCTTCAAGCATGACCATGTTTCCCCATAACTTAGTGTCAGCCGCAAACTTGGCCAGTGAGCTCTTCACCCCCACACCCAAATCATTGATAAACATGTTGAAAAGCACTGGACCAAGCACCGACCCCTGTGGGACACTGCTGCCTGCTTTTCACCAGAACAACATAGATCTGTTCATTGGGATGCTCTGGGTCCTATCCTGCAGCCAGCTTCCTACCCGCCTAACTGTCTCACAGTTAAGCCCACAATCCTCCAATTTTCTCATGAGAACATCATGGGATGCCAGACCAAAGGACTTTTGGAAGTCAAGGTATACATCAGCTACTTCTCTCTCATCCAGGTGGTGAGTTACCTGATCATAAAAGGAGATGAGGTTGGTAAGATGAGACCTGCCTGCAACCAAGTACTGCTGGCTGTTGTTCAGAATCCTACCTTCTGCAAGCCTATCACAGATGGATAGGCTCCTTAATGAATTTTTCCAGGATTTTCCCTGGGATAGAAGGTAGGCTAATTGGCCTATAGTTACCTGGGTTCTGCCTCTTCTCCTTCTTGAAGATGAGCACAACATTGGCCCTCTTCAGTCCTCAGGGACCACTCTGAGCGCCATGAGTTTTGGAAGAGTTTTGCCAGGGGCTCCATGATGACTTTGACCAGGTCCTTCAGCACTCTCAGATGGAGTTCATCCAGTCTTGCTGAATTATACTTTCTTTAACTGATTGTACAACAGTTCTATGGCAGTAGTAGGGAGGCAGTCATTTCTGCCCTTCTCATTCTGTACTCTATCTGCCATGATTTTCCCCTTGACCCAGTGAAATACTGAAGCAAAGTAGTCATTCAGGAGTTCAGTTTTCTCTTGAGTGCCGGTAACTTGAGTTGTTGAGCAGTGGCCCCACACTCCCATTTGTTTTTCTCCTACATACCTAAAGAAGGACCTACCTAAAGTTGTCCTTGATTCCCATTGCTAATCTAAGTTCAGTCGCCACTTTAGCCTTTCTAATTTGTTCCCTGCAAGTATGGGCCGTTGTATAGTCCTCCTTGGGGCAATGCATGCAATAGTTAATTATGGCCGTGGTCATAGGCAGTGGGAGGCCAGGACTAACAGGCCGTAGCAGCCTCCTGCCTTCCTCCCCTCACCCTGCCCGACTAATTTTGTGGTGGCTGGCAACAGCAGCAGCACCGTGGTACCACCACCATGCCCTGCCACTGCACTGCTGTACCCAGTGCCCCCACCTTGTGCTCCACTGCTGCTGCATACAACACTGGAGTGTGCCAACCCCCCAACAGCCCTGTAGGAGGGAAGGACGGGGGTCAGCTCCCCCAAATAATATTTTCTCCCGCCTATAGTTATGGTAGAAATGTCCAGCATATAAGAAACATTGTTAAAATACAAAAGTAAGAGACTGAGCAATATCAGTAACACATAATAAAGCTTGTTCTTTATAAGAGTTGTTTGTGGAGCAGCAAATGAAATATTATGTAGGTGTAATTAGCTATTTACAGAGACATTCTCTAAAACTTTGAGTACTCCTAAAATATCTCTTAGTCTTTTATACCCTGAATGCTAATTGAATATTAGGCAGGTATATACTTTTGCTGTATGTTCCATGTTTGTTCCTTTTGATCAGAAGCAAAGTATATTAAAAAAATTGCTGCCGTAAACTCCAATATGATTTGTACTTAGTTACCTTGCATGAGGTTTCTCTGAGCCAGAGGCTAGAATTTAAATCTGTCTCTCTTTCCTGTCCTTTTCTAGATCCCATGCATATTTATCAAAAGCCACCTTAATAGCATCCTTTCTTCTTATACTGCTAATTACAGATTGACAGCTTTTTTGCTAAGTATCAGCAGATATATGCACTGTTTTTCCTTTGAAACTGCAAGTTTAGGGAAGGATAAGAATAAAATACATTAAGTAACTGGGAAGCTTACTAAGAAATTGCAGAATATTAAAATCCATATGAAGGAGCTGAACTGCCTTGGCATGAGCAATCTTGAGTGGTAGGATAAGAAGCAGAGATGCAGCTTAAAGAAATATGATTTATCATCAATTGTTCATAAGATACTTCAGGCAGCTCATAAGGAATTCAAGAAATATCATTTACTGTAATAAATGTCAAAAATTGGCTGCATTTGAGTGGATAGACTGGAAAAGCCAAGAACTTGCCCCTTGGCAATTATAAAAGACTAGTCAATCTGTTTCACTGTGAGATTTAAAGGGTCTGATGTCTTATTTTTGTAACTTTTATTTTCCTTGAATAAAACCTTCTTCCTTTCATTTGGAATGTATGGCTAAACTCTAACTGCTGCCAGCCCTCCACAGAAATATAGACACAGCAGAATTATAGGCAGGAAAATCCTTTCCCTTTGTACTCTTTCTTGCACATTGTCCTCCAGAGGTTACTTTCTTAGGTAGAGCTCGGTGAAGTGGTATTGCTGACATATCTGATCCAGGCTCATGACCTCATGTCAGCTATTTAGGAGTACTTTGACAACTCAGTTATATCTGTTGTTTAGGTGCCCTTAAGTTCCTTGCTTTGTCTGCATACTGGTAGAATTACCCAGTTGTGCTTAGGGTAGAGTAGCTGTTCGGGGTTTTTTTTGTTTTTTTTTCTGAGCAGCTTTCCTCTCCTAGTAGTTTTCAAACTTCCTAAAGTCACAAGGAACCCTTTCATATCACTTCTGCCACAGAGCCTCTGGCCTTGGTTCTGTGGGCCATGTGAGCTGTGGCCCTCCCAGCCTGCTCCACCATTATCTCGTTTCCTTGAGGAACCCCGATGACCTGCTGCAGGGTTTTGTGAGACCACAGTTTGAAAAAACACTGCAACATGTAATATTCTGGCGTGTCTGTATATGGATGTGCCTGTGTTTCTACCTGCTACCCTCTTGGTGGATTGTTTCCCAGTGGCATAGCTTCCCCATGTGGCCCCTTCCAAACTTTGACTCTCTGGAATAGGGACAGCATGTCAACCCTTTGATAATGGTACATGGTATAGCCTAAATTATCAGGAGCAAGGTTCAGATTTCAAACCTTGGTACATTTTACCTTTTTGGTATATTTTACCAAAACGAATTTGCTGTTCCTGTCCCTGGTGATGAAAGAATGTGTTTACTCTTGGACTTAACCAGCAGCTTCATGACTCAATCATTCCTGTCCATTTTTACGTGACAACTTCTGCTTTTTTCTGTTGAGGTCCTGTTCTTAGTGCATCAATAATTGTACCCTGTATCCAGCTTAAGCATCTGAGAGGAGAATTCTTCACTGGGATGGTTGTGTGTAAACAAAAGCCTGTTCCCTTCGTTCTTGTTTCACCGCCCAAGGTTGGAGGAATTACGTTTTTCTTCCACAATAGCACTGTGATGACAAACTGACACTGCAAAATAAAGGTAGCAGGAGAATTAGGCTGGGCTGTGAACAGGTGAATTTCTCTTACCTAGCTCACGTGCACCTGATTATTTTTCTGAGGTTTAAGTAATATGAATTAGTAGAGATGTATCTCTGAAAAGAGATTTAGTTGAAGAAACTACATACAGCATTATGCATTTATAGCTTCTGTTTAATACTTGAATTAGCTCTATGGCTACCCATCTGCAGACATTTTGCTCGTCTTCACTCTGCAAGTGTTGAGCTTCTTAAAGGTATTTGTAAGTCATGACAGAAAAAAGTAAACTTGACCAATGTGTAGTAAGTGACCTCAGGAGGTTCACAAAGCACATGCAAGGAGTCTTTAGCTATCTTCATGCAGTAGGTGGGTTAGTATGGCTTCCAACAGGAATTCGACAGGGTAGCTGAAGAGCCATGTAAAAGCTGCAATTGGACTACCTAAATCTGAAGAAGGGAGGTGGGGGAACATAATGTAAAAGAAGTGTTCCTATAGATGAAGTCAAATCAACATGTTGTAAAAACTGCTTTTATAGCCATGCTAAGTTCATGTTCCCTTTTTAACATTAGGCAGAATTACTGTTTGGAATAATTCCCAGATCTGAAAAATCTAGTGCACAACTGCAAGGGTGAAATGAGCCTACCAAATCAAGATCTGTGGGCTGTGACATGCGTTGGGGAGCCAATTTTGCATGTCTTCTCTGTCCCAGTGGCTTTTGGATCACTCAAACTTGGTTCAACATACAGGCATTTTATTCAGATAAATAATCTAAGTTGGGTGTCATGGAATTTTGCTTGAGCAGCATCTCCAGCAGCTGTGCCTTGTCTTCCCTGCTGCAGATGCCAGCCAGTGTCTGCAGACTCGTTTGATGGCTCTGTTTTAGTGTTTGCAGTTATATCTATAAAATACAAAACAATTCCAGTGAACAATACTTGGTTCCTTTTAATAGCTGAGTTTGTTGATAGACTTGTTAGATTTAATGTGCAAACTTTCCTTCCAGCTGAAAAGAAGGTACAATGTCTATATAAATGCCATTATCAGATCTATTATCAGCTTTCCTTTTCTTCCCCCAGGTACTTCAATACCAGTGACAATAATCTACAGTACTGGGGCCTTGATTATCCACCTCTTACTGCTTATCACAGTCTCTTGTGTGCTTATGTGTAAGTTAATTTTTCTAAAAATAATTCTAAAACAAAATAATAAAACAAATATTTTATTTAAAACATTGAAATATTTGCTATTGTACAAGAAACCAAATCGATTCTTTACTCCCAAGAGGAAAGGAACAAATGGTTGAGACTTAATTGTTTGGGATATATCACAGATTGTAAAACAATAAAACCATTATAATTTCATCTTCCTCACTCCGAGCCTGATCCTGCTTTGTTTTCTACTTTGACATTTTTGGGAAGTTTTCTTTCTAAGGGATACTCCCATATTCTAGTTCCTTCAGTTTTAGCTTAAGCTGTGGATCATAGTTATTGATTCTTAATTAAGTCATATTGGATCAGTGATATTTAGAAAAAAGTATGCCAGGCATGTTTATAACAAATGGAAAATTAATCTTATACTGAGAGTCCAAGGGGGATTCTAGCAGACCCTCTGTATATGTATAATGTGGAATGCTTTTTCTGGTTGGGTCTTAACCAGTATTGAAACAGTTTTCATAAACATGAAGACAGACTTCTGGAATAAGAAGGGTGCAAGCTAAGGTACATCGGCACAGCCTTGGAGGGACACTTGTCTGCATAGTGCCCAACTTCTGTTTGACTCATAGAAATGAAAACTACCTTGTGATTATTTTCATTTCTTTTTTTTACAGTGCCACTGGTACTAGTTTGAAGCAACAGTGTAAGAACAGAATCAATTTTTATCAGCTTTTTTTATCAGTCTATGAGAATTATTTTCAATTTTCTTTATTTCTGACTAGCAGCTAAATTCTGTAGAATAAGTCAGTCTAGTGGCAAGGAGAACCTTTCACTGGTCACTATTGCTTCTTGAAAAATTTTGCCTCATTCATCTTAATTCTTTGAATATACCTCTGTGCATGTCTATTGCTGAACAGAATGAAAAGGGAAACTCGAACTGTCTACATTTTGATGTGTCTATGCTTTGTTTTGCAGTGCAAATTTAATAAATCCTGATTGGATTGCTCTCCACACATCCCGTGGGTATGAGAGTCAGCCACATAAGTTATTTATGCGTGCAACAGGTATAAGATCATTTTAAGAAATATGTTTTTTCTAAATTTGTCTGGCTTACTAATTTAATACATTTAATTTAATATAGCCTCTCTCTTTTTTTTTTTTTTTTTTTGGTACCAATTTGTGCTCCAGAATTGACTAATTGTAGTGGTATTGCAGGTCTGTGATAGTGTTAATCAGACCTCCCTGTGTCATCTTCTTTCTACCTTCAGTTGTGGAAGTAGCAGTTAACATTACATCGAAGGTAGCATTTTTCAAATTGTATTAGTTTGGAGACGGTTTTAAACTGATGCTTTTTTGGTAGTTTGGGGCCAAAACCTAGGTTTTAAAGGTTACCTGGAATGGATTTTTATAATGGCCTAATGACGTGTCTGCATTTTTCTGATAAGTAAAGATGCCTGAAGTTTGAGGGGGAGGGTGTGTTTCAGTTTCACTGTTTTTGTCTTGGAAATATTGAGTCTGTAGAGACTTTATTGTAGGTATCTTGGGGACATCTGTTTGTGAATTTTTGTACCTTATTTGAAGAGTTGATGCAGCTGGTATTTTTAAGAAATGTCCTTTCTTCAGAATATTCACAAGTCTTTGAAATTCAAAAAGCATGTAAAAACTAGATGTTGTAACAGTCTCATTAAAATATAATTTTCATAAGTCACTTCTGTGATCATATCAGAGCTTTGAACTGCCCCTATAATGAAAAGGTCGAATGAGTATGGGGAAATAATTGTAAATACTTTTAATTTCTTCTCATTGATGTATCACAACAGCTGATGATGTGGCTAGTGACTTCTAACCAGTGGCCATACTGTGAGCAGTAGTGTGTGAGCAGCCACAAGGCACCTAAATAATCTCAGTATTAGGACTGTCAATTAATCGCAGTTAACTTACGCCAGCAGTTTCCAATCTGTGGTATGCCTACTGTCAGTGGTACGCGGACAACCTGTCAGTGGTACGCGTTAACAGATTTATTAAAATTACATGACAAAAATGTATTATATTATATGGCAGAAATTTGCTGCTGGTGCTTAAGGTTGAGCCAAAACATTTGCTTGTGGTACTTAAGGTTGTATCATTTTAAATTGGTGGGGTGCAGTCTGTCAAAGTTTGGGAACTGGTGACTTGTGTGATTAATACAAAAGCAAATTAAAGCATTAATCACCAACCTCATTTTGACCCGTGGAGTGGGCAGCTCTGGACCAGCCAGAACCCGTGCACACAGCCCCAACCCCAGCCCACCCCACGCCTGCTCCAGATGCATCTGCCCGTGCTGGGCAGTGGCAGCAGTGGCCAGGCAGAAGCTGGTACTTGGCATGGAGGAAAAGCAGCCCCTCCCCCTCGCTGCTGCTGGGGCCTTCTTGCTGCAGCCACCCAGTGCCTGCATCCGGGCTGCCCTGCGGCTCCCCTCTGCTGTCATCGCTGCCACTTTCGGGCTGCCCAGTGGGGCAGCAGGGGCAGTGCAGAGGAGCTGTAGGGTAGCCCGGGCACAGGCTCTGGGAAGCTGCAGGAAGGGCCTGCCACGGTGAGGGGGAGGAGCTACTTTTCCTTCATGCTGAGCAGCAGCTCATGCCTGCCCACGGACACCGCTCAGCATGGGCAGGTGAGTCTGGAGCAGGTGTGGGCCCCGTCTGCTTCGACCAGAGCGAGTCTGCGGCGGCTGGGGTCAGGGCTGGGGCTGTTGGTGGTGGTGAGGAGGAAGCTGGTGGTGGTGGTGGTGGGGAGGAGGTGTAGGGTGCATGGGTTCCAGGCTGTTGGGTGGGGGGTTACTGACTATTGTTTAATTGTGCGCTTAAAATTGCAATTCATTGTGACTACTTTTTTAATCTCACAATTAATTGTGATCACATTTTTTAACCGTTTGTCAGCCCTACTCAATACTATTATTATTTTTTATTTATTTATTTTTTTAACTATGGGCTTGTTTTTTTCCTTTATGTTAAGCAGAGAGTCTTGTGAGATGTCTTGTGCATAGTGAGTTTCCTTATTATGCTGATTATACCGGCAGAATGAGATACTCATCGATAATACCTCTTGTGTTGCCCGCAAACCTTTCAATCTGGTCTCAAGAAATTGATTGGATTTTTAACAAAATCACTAGGACTAAATTACCCTTGAAATGGTCTTTATTAATGTTCAAATCAACACGCTTGACAAAACATTGATGTACAAACTAAGAAAGCTGATAAACATTCTCTTAACAATAGCTATTAAACTAATGCATCAGGATTACAAAATTCAATACAATTGAATGTTGACTGTTGGTATTTATACTTTTATGTTAAATTTTTGAGCATATACTTTTAAAAAAATTGCCTGTTAAGGAACAAAAAATTGTAACCCCTGGGGCTCTATCAGAAGCTGAGCATGAAGGGGCACATTGGCAGGTGCCAAGGGACACTCCAGAGATCTGTTTGGTAGCCGTGTTGGCCTGAGACAGAGAAATACAAAACTCTAAAACTCTTAGTTCACAGATGATACCTTTTATTAGACCAACTAACAAATAGCAAAAAATATTTTTCTTTCTTTGCAAGCTTTCAGGTGCACACACCCTTCTTTAGGCTGAGGAGAAATCAAAGATTGCAAAAGTCCTCTTAGGTAGAATCACAGAGTCAATGAATTGGGAGGGACCTAGACAGATCATTGAGTCTGACCTCCCTGCCATGGGCAGGAAGGAGCACTGGGGGTGGCAGGGGTCATAAGACCCCAGCCAGGTCCCTATCCAGTCTCCTCTTGAAGATCTCCAGGGAAGGTGAGAGCACCACTTCTCTAGGAAGTCTATTCCAGGCTCTGGCCACCCTTACTGTGAAGGAGCTCTTCCTAATATCCAACCTAAACCTCTCCTCCCTCAGCTTGTGGCCGTTGTTCCTGGTGACCCAGACTTTCAAGGGGGGCCCTGGTGACCGGACTTTCCCTGAGTCCCTGCTGCTGGCCCCTGATAAGGTTGTAGGCAGCCACAAAATAAACTTTATTTTGCACAGGGGAAACTGAGGCTGGAAGGATACTCCAAGCATGTGAATAGTCCCATTTTGTTCATCAGACTATTTACATGGTTCTAGACTGAAAAGTATTGTAGTTCCCAAGTATGGGTTCAGAGAGGACCAGTTCATTTGGAATGTTTCAGTTTCTTTTTCAGTACCAAGTTTAGACAACTTAAAGGGTCAGATCTGAGGTGAGCACGCTAAATATTAAGCCCATTCAAGTTGTCTCATTTTGGTCACCCTGAAGTACTAGTGACGTTTTACTTTTAGACTACAGAGTTTGGAATTTCAAGTGCTGGAAATGTATAGTAATCACTTAAATGACATGAGTTGTTGTGGTTTTGTCTGGAGTGTGTGTGTGTGTGTGTGTGTGTGTGTGTGTGTGTGTGTGTGTGTGTGTGTGTGTGTGTGTGTGTGTTTGCTTACTTATACTTTCTTTCATTTGAAGACCTTGCCTTGTACTACTTTCTCTCCTTGGAAAGGTAGACACTCGCACAAGATATTGGAGCACTTTTCAATTTCTTATTTCAAGATAAGGAAAGGTTAGATAATTGAACCACTTCTGAAATATTTCCAACCTTAGGCAGGGCTGCAGGTTAGCAAAACAAAAATATTTAAGGGGTGAATGCGATTAAGGATAAGGGTATGCAAGGTGTGCTAATGTATGAACATGGCATGGGCCAGCTACCCCATGGTAACTGCCATTTTATACTATCTTACCCCACGGTAAATGTGGTTACATAAGTAAGTGCAGAGCAGCCTTCTCAGTAAATTCACACCTTGGTTTGCCCAGATTACAGGAGAAAAACTGAGGCTTAGTTTTTCCTAAGCATGTTAATGGCATATTGGTAGAGTACTGTTATGGCTGTAATATCACTGTCGTAGTAATACAGTAATATTTCCTTAGTGTTTCTTCCAAAAATAGTTCTCCTTCCCACTTTTGTGTGCACGAATAAATGGATAGGTGGTACCACCAATACATGCAAGATAGTACTTCAAAACGGATTAAATTAAGAGGAGTGTTTTAATGCTTGTTGCTGTTTCTCATGGGCTAATTATGCAATAGAACAAGGCAAAGTTCTCCTTTTTACTTTGGAAGAATTACATGTTTTAGAAAACAAGCTTGGCACCTTTAGTTTAGTTCAGTGACTTGCAGCCAGGGTGCCATGGTGCCCTGGAGTGCTGTGACATCCTTGTCAGAGTGATGTGCAGTATTAGCACTCCTAGGCATGCAAACACCTACATGATTCACAAGATCAATCTAGAGATTTCAAATAGGAATCCATAAAGTCAAACACATTATGACCTATTTTGGTCTTTCTGACTTTTTTGCAACAGAAGAATTGCTCTTTTCCTCCAGTCACAAAACAAGTGAAAGCCAAGAGCTGGCATTTTCCAAGGGGTATCTCTAGGCTAAAAATGTTGAGAAGTACTGGCCTGGTTGTAAGTAGGCAACCACACAAGAGCATGACAGAAGAATTTCTTCAGTAGCTTAAGCACAAGCAGGTTTTATCCAACATCAGGCAGGCAGATTTTGTCTCTCCGTCTTATTGTCTCCTCTTAAAGTTATTTACTGTGGGCAGAGCAGAGGAAATCTTGCTGTTCTTTTAGTCTCTCAGTTCTTCTTCTATGAATTAATAATGCCATGGTGAAGCATAGGCTTATGTTACAAATCCTGACCTGCTTCACTCTCCTTTTATCTGCCTTCAAAATCCCAGGGCCTTTAGAGCAACTTGACAGGGTTTAGTTGTAGTTGACTTCCTTTGAGAACTGAGAATGCCTTTTCTCATCTCGGCATGTGAGGAACTAGAGCATGCTCCTTTATTGATTGAGGCTGTGCCAGGAGCCTAAACAGCTGAACACGTGGAAGCAGCAGCTTTTGGGCATCAGAAATGGTAGCCTGAGAAACTTGAACTAGATCAAATTCTGTAGACCCAGTTTTCATGCCCCGTAAAGTGGAACTAACTTGTTCATGTACACTACCCGTAGTGAAGAGATTTTTGGATCATGTCAGATCTTATGTTTATGTATTTCTTTTCTTCTCCAAACACTTCACCAATGAGAGATGCACAATGTGATTCCTAAGACAGTCTTCTTTAAAACAGAATACTTGCACACACCACCACTATGTAACAGTTTAAGACAGCGAAGAATAGTGTGTCTAGTGGAAACTGCCTGGAAATTTCAGAAGACATGTAACTCTTCCAGTTGACTTTGAGTCAGCTAAAGTTTACACCCTAAGAAATATGTATAAAACCGACAGGTTAAACTTTGTGGGCAGATGAGCCCACTCGCTGTTGCGTGTGGTTACATAGTTTGTGTTTTTTATCTGGGCTGAACAACAGGCAGGTCTTGTACGCTAGCAGCTGACAGGTGCATTTAAGATTTAATCATGTTGCCTTAAAGGGTTGCACAGGGCACCAGATGTAAGCAATCAGGGCTGGATCCAAATGGGGGAAAGGGAGCAAAGTCGCATCCTGGCAACATAGAGGCAGTGTACAAAAGGCAATGGGCAGTATAAGTGGATGGTGATGTGCTACACTTGTCTGGGAAGATTCTTATCTATAGTAACTTTCTGTTTTTCAGTTTTTATTGCTGACTTGCTGGTTTACATACCTGCTGTTATCATGTACTGTTGTTATTTAAAAGAAACATCAACTAAAAAAAAGGCAAGTATAAACCTCTGGTATTTCTAGGTATGAATAAAATATTTTGTTGTTTAATCAGAATAGAAAGTTAAAAGACTAAAAATAAATATAATTAATGCTACAGAGCAACTTTAACACTGTAGCATTCTGTACTGTTGAAGATGATCAATATATCTTGTACTGAAGACTACAGTTAGAAAATACTAACTTATTTTACAGCAGTTATTTTAATGACCCTCAATAATAACCATGTTAGTTAGTAGCCATGAAGTGCTAACATAATGCTTCTTGTCAGAGGTATTATGTAGGGAGTAAAAAAAATATTTGTGCTCTGACATAAGGGAATCTGGGGACTGCTCTGGGTCCTGTATACTCTGTTACATGGCAGAACTGAAATATGCCACAAAATTGATGTTGGCATCAGTTCTTTATGTTCACGGTCCTCAGGTATCGCTAGTCTGCCTATCTATAGAGAAATGTTCAGGACTGAGATGAGCACAGTCGTTTCTGTGAACTGGATGGGTTTCTACTTAATTCTTTATTTATTGGAGGTCACTTTGCCCCTTCCTGCTCACCAAGATATTGGTGGGAAGGTGGGATTAAGTGCAAAAAAACCAGTGTTCACTAGATGTAGGACTCTGCGGGTGCTTGCCCAGGCCAGGCATTGTAAAAAAGAGATCAAGAGTATTCTTAACTCTGGAGCAGGGTGAACTGGTAGAAAGCATACCGTCTCATTCATGTGCATTTTAAAGACTCTTATTCTCCCTCTTCCTCCCTTTTTCTTCTTTCTAGGTCTCCACTGCTCTTTGTGTATTGCTTTATCCAGGTCTTATTCTTATTGACCACGGACATTTTCAGTATCCTTGCATTTGTATCGAAATGGAAAAAAATCAGTTTACAAAACATCTCTCCCTAATATACAGCCTTTGTACTGGGACTAAGGAAGCTTTGTGGTTGTTTGATGAAAACAGAGGAATCCTTTCAGCACAACATAAGTGTTGAAAGGAAATAGGAGCCCTTTAATGGACTGGAGGCCAATGACAGATATTGGTGGAAATTCAGCCCACATAGAATATCCTTTTTGTACCCCAAATCTACCTTGGTGCCAGTCTGTCTTACCTTAGAAAATGTTGAGGCTGTTTGGCTATGAAAAGAGGGGTTGAACTGTGCACCTGTGAGTGGCAGAAAGCAGAATAGGGTGGCACTTTATAGACTAATGGCCTTAGATCTAACTGGGGAAGTGGAGAAGAATTTCAAACGAGGTTGTAAAATGTGACATTCTCTCCAGCTTTAGCTGTCACTAGTTGACTATCAATAATGGGAAGTGATTGTTTAGCATGTACTGTCTAAGGAGATGGTTTTGCACAATTTTCTAGCAGTCACATACTTCCCAGTGAGATATCTATACACAACTCCGTATACAAAATTACTAAGTCAGAGCACTCTGCCACTATTGTCCTTTAATAGCCTCCAATCTGCTAATTTACAATAATTGGTACCTTTGAATTGGTACTTTTGAAACAAAAGGTGAATTTAAGTTATAGATGAAATCTTGGGTTCTGTTTGTGTACAGTTTCAATTTTCTCCATCTTCAAATATCCATACCCACAAAACTCATTTGTATAATGTAGGGCCCAATGAGTGATTATGTTAATTTTTCCACAGATATTTGTTCTTGATTTTAAATAAATTTGCTTTGTTATAATTTCTTTTTTTATGTGTTTTCCTGTGACTATTTGTGAGATTGAGTTTGGGTATGAATATCTGCAGGAGAAATTTGAAACTGTACACACAAACAGAACCCAAGATTTCACCTATAACTTAAATTCACCATTTGTTTCAAAAAGTACCAATTAGTGTAAATTGTATGCACCTTTGTCACTGGCCTTCTGACCCAAGTCTTGTTCATGTATGTGCACTTTTTTGGTTGCAGGCTTTTTGGTGGTCTAAGGACATAGACTGGCCAAGTTCTTTGGGTAGATGTGTGATACCTTTTGGTTGCAGCTTGTATTGGAAAGTAAGTTACTATGGATATCAGTAAGCAAGTACAGGAATGGACTACTCCAGGGTGTGGTAACGGGTATCCTAGAACAGGGAACATGACAAATTCCTGGAACCAAGATAAACGTGGAAACTTTATTACCCTGATACTCTAAAACTAGGCACATTAGAAAACAGATTTTGAAAATATACCACTAAGGATTGCACTCGTCATTGCTAATATGACTAATTGTGTTGTTCCTTCATTGGCATCAGGTGATTATTAAAAGGACAGGGCAATACAGAAGCTAAAACTCCAGTTTCCTTTTTATTCTGCCTCTTCAGTCATGTTGCATCAGTTCAGTGTCACCTTGTGATGGTATTCAGTATATTCTCTCCCTCGCATATCTTTTCCTTAACTTAAAAACATATATAACTCTGTGAGCCTTGGCTTTGCTCTTTGGGGTGTACTTTTCCTGTCTAATAATTGGGACCTTTTAGGGTCAGTGGCATTTTGTTTGGCCATAAATTATAAACAAATGGAGCTCTACCATTCCTTGCCTTTCTTTTGCTACCTACTTGGAAAATGCTTCAAGAGAGGCCTAACAGGAAAGGGGTGAGTATTGTTAAAGCTCAGTGTCTAGAAACCGGCTGAGGAATGCATACAGGCAGCCTCGCCTTGGGAATTTGATTCGTCTTATTTGCATGTCAGTCATTCTCTGCTAATCTCTGGTGGAAGGTACATGTATCAGTATGAGCGTTATGCTTCTTGTAGAACATTTTTTTTTTTTTTTTTAGTGATTAAGTGATACCCTAACTAGAGTTCTAAAAGCATGCAGTTTCTAGCAAAATGCACTAAATTCTTTTTACCCCCTCATCAGTATGAAGTATGGGCTAAAATTGGACCCATAGATACTACAGTTATTCAAATCTAAGTTGACCCTGAGTTTAAGATGATGCCCCTGTAATTAGATTCTATATCTGGAAAATGTGTAATTTTGATATAATTTTCCAGATATACCATCTAATTGTTGGAGATTTGCCTTGAATTTGTCCCCCTCTCACTGGTGCAGCAGGGAAAATAGTGGCTGCAGGGAAGGTTTGGTGGAGCATCTCATGGGAGCATGGGGGACCCCCGCTTTCCCTCAGCTTGGTGACTGGTGCCTGGGGGCACCCAGGGTCCCCGCCATGGCTGGTTACTGAACTGGGGAGGGCACGGGGGGTGTGGGGGGGAATTCCCCCACTGACCGGAAGTACTTCCGGGTCCGCTGCTGAGTGCTCAGGGGACACCCCCTTCCCACCTGCCCCCCCACCCCCTGTGGGATGCTCCATCTGCCCCAGCATCCCGGCATTCACAAGCTGCGCCTGGCACCTCGAGGCACGTAGAAAAAACATAAAGCTGTGTCTATGGCTGAATTGCTGATTCTCCGAATATGAACTGACTCTTCAGATTTGGCCAAATCAAATTGGGACAGTGATCCGAATCAGTGAATCAAATCACTGCCCCTCAACTTGGGCCAAATCTGAATCGAATACTGCCCACTTCTCACACCCCTAGTGTTTGGAGTGATTGAGTTCTGCCTGCTCGATCAATACGGTTTTTGGAACGATTGAGTTCTGCTCAGTTGATCTGTTTTGGAACTGATTGGGCTGATTTGACTTGGAACACAAAATATATTAATAAAAAAAACAATGTTTGCCCAGTATGGGCCGTACGATCTACAGGCAGGCTCTGTGTGGGCTATGTTCAGTCAGTTTCATAGTTGGTTTCCATGACTGAGTACGTGGTGCTTTGGGCAGCTGTTTAATGATAGACACTGGATTTGAGGTTTTTCTGTATGCGAGTATAAGACGAGGGGCTTTTTCCCATGCTGACTGAAAAGAAAAAACCTCATTGTATATTTCAGTAAATATGGTAAATGAATGCCTGCAGATGTACTCTATTCCTAATGGATTTCTTATCACTTACCTTAAGATGCCAGCATGCTTTTTCGGTGGTATTGGTAGCAATTTCTACTCAAGTTTGTCACTGTTGGTAACTTCATGTACATTCAGTTGTATATTATAATATCTGCTTTAAGCTTTAAACTCTAAGAACGTGATTTTTTTCATAGTATCAGCTGTATTTTTGTTACCTTACATTTTTAATTTAAACTATTTTTATTACAGATTAGTGCTGTTAATTAAAATAGCAGTTACAGTGGTTGCTGCTTTTGCTATGTGCTGGCTCCCATTCTGCACAGAAGCGGAACAAATCCTGCAAGTACTCCGAAGACTCTTTCCCATTGACCGAGGCTTGTTTGAGGCATGCATGCATTTTATTTTTCTTTGTAAATGTTCTGTATTCTTGGATCCCTTGAGAAACCTTCATCATGACCTTTGGGGATTTCACGTGGAAGACACACCACAGACATAGTAATCTGAGCTGGCTTCTTTGGCAGTGATTTCTTGCCAGTTATTTAATCCAACATTTAACCCCTTGCTCAGCTGGCATCTTCCAGGATATTATATGAGTAGGCAACACTTATCCCATCATCAAATCCATACTCAAGTCATGCATTTTTCCATTGAAATAGATTCCACAGTAATTGGCAGCATCAGAATATGCAACCTTTAACTTAACACCTTTGGTGTCTTCCTTTTAGTTAACATAATACTCAGCTCTAGTAAAAGGAATTTTAATTTACAGACAGTGTTTTGGATACAGTCAAAGACTGGCTTTATCTAACAGTAACTGCTTTCTGCATAATTTTTTCCCCCAAAAAATCCACCTTGCAGCTTTAACCTTTAGAGTAGATTCAGAACCCAGCTTTCCCCGAAGTAGGAACAAAACCCCAGTTCACTAATGCATGCCTTTCCTGGGACTTCGAAAGTATACAACCTGGGTTTCAGTGACTGTCATTAGTATAAATGGTTTGTTTTACAAAGGTAGTTTCGGCTAACAGTTCTTCACTAGATGCAAATGACGGCATAACTTGCGGTATGTTTGTTCTGGAAAAAAGTAATTGAGGCATTTCGTTTAGGTGCAGCCACTGGATTATTTTCAGTTCTTCTATGCTAGCAGCTTGTTAAAAAGTAACTCAAGCATGGGAAACATGGGAGATACAGAAACGTACAAACCAAAATGCCTTTGGTCACTGTGCACTTTTTACCCAGTGCTGTGTTTAAAAATAAAATCTGTAAATGTCAACAAACAATGCATCTGAAAGAGTCCAAGGATTTTGGTCTAATATTAGCCCAACTATTTTCTGAGCTGAGTAGGGGAGTGACTGACTTGGATACTAATCTAGATAAAATGAGAAATTGTCCACGTAAGCAATGCACAGTAAGTTTATACTGAGGGGCGTGTAACAGGTTCTTTGAATTGGTTCCCATTTACAGAAGCAGTAACAAATGCTGATGGTTGTAAAATCTTATTGACTATTAAGTAGGCGTCTTATGTGTTTGCTGGTGCTGCCAAACCCTCTGTTCACTTGTAATCCTCAGCAAATTTGAAGAGCATATTCTGTATTGCTAGTAAGCATCCAAGGAAGATGGCTCAGTTGTTGGTGCTAGTAGCTTTCTTGCCGTTATGTCTACACAGCTGTGATTGAAGCAGCTGTTTAGGGATGAGTTTCATGAGCATGATAGCTGTGGTTACAAATTTAATTTTGAAATTGATCCTAGCACAACTGCTAATGTCTTTAGACTTCTTGATTTATTAGTAGTTAACTCTGTCATTGCTAGCAACCAGTAAGCAGAGCTAAATACACTCAGGTATGTAATAAAATGTGACAGGATATAGATTGTCTTCACATTTGGAAAAAGTTTCACGTGCTTATCGTTTAATCTAAAAATTTCCCAAAGCAGATGTTTTCAGAGCTTTATTTTCATAAAGTGCATAGCATTATGAGCTAAGACTTAAGACCTCTTGTGTTTTAAGAAAATATTTCTCAGTTATTTTAATA
This sequence comes from Crocodylus siamensis, assembly GCF_052110815.1. Taxonomy (NCBI): domain Eukaryota; kingdom Metazoa; phylum Chordata; order Crocodylia; family Crocodylidae; genus Crocodylus; species Crocodylus siamensis. The sequence continues at coordinate 15,772,927 of NC_143399.1, forward strand.
CACGTTTTAATCCAGTCTCTTTCAGCCAAGATTAGACTGATCCAAATTTTTCTTTCAGCATATGACGCGTGCCTATGAATTTTTGGTAAAGTAATAAAAAAATCCTCTTATTGTTTGAACCTCAAATGAAAATGGATGCAACTCACTAATTAACTTTTCAGGATAAAGTAGCCAACGTTTGGTGCAGTCTAAGTGTCCTTATAAAGATAAAGAACATTCTTTCACCTCAGACTCAGCTTAAACTCAGGTAAGAATGAGCTGAATGGCTCGATTTAATAAGATTGTGGGGGATTTTCAGGATTTTAAGAGCACGGGGCCCAGTGGCTTTCACTGGGACCCAGTGGGACTTATACTTTTAAACTGGCGAGGTGCTTGTGGAAATCTCACCCACAAGCTCTTTAGAAGAATTATGAGTGATTATCATGTTCACATTGGTTTTCAAAATATTATATGTTCCTAGTGGGTATTTTATTCCCAGGTAATGCAAAAAGGATTAAAGACTTTTCCCATGTTTGAGCTTATAATATTTAACATTAATGTTAATGATTTTTTAATGATTTGAAGAAATGAATTAGTTAAACTGGAGACATTAGCCTTGTGCATTTTTTTTCCTCATTTCTTCAAATGTTTGAGCTTTTGGCAGCATTGGTTTCAAATAGGCAAACAGTTCAAGACCAGCTTTGTACTTTTTTGAAAGTGCTTATGTTGGTGAGGTCCAGAAATTGTTCTAGTTTTCAGTGGTACTTGGCAATTTAATACACATTGAAAATGGGACTTGGGTTTCTTAATCACTTTGTTGCTTTTGAAAATTTTATCTGAAATCCCAAAAGAGAAATTTTTATATTAAAGGATGGGCCTTTTATTTTTTTTTCTTGAATCCTTTTAGCTTCGCTTTCACATTCCTGAGCCTACTTCCTGCTTGTATAAAACTAACTCTTCAGCCCTCTCTCAGAGGATTTAAATTTGCTCTGGTAAGTGTATATTTTTAATTGTTTCTTATTTTAACTCTGCAATAGTGTTGGAGCATGACCAACAGATCTACTTGAAATTGCCACAGTGCACAGAGTAGAGGAATTGTGCGTGCTGTGAAATGTCACTTTGTATCCGCTGAAGAGACTGCTTAGAAAGCGTATGGCTAGCAGAGTTAAATATCAGAGTCCTCTAAGAGGACCTGACTAGTGCTCTTTAAATCTCAGGTCCTTTCCCTTAGCTTCAGTTTTCCTTATTTAATGCTGTATTTTGTTATTTTCCTCTGAAGAGTCTTTGGAAGATTTTGTGCACAATAAGCTCTGTATAGATTTGAGACTTGACTTCTTTTTTTGTTTTGTTTCCAAAATGATATTTTTTTCTTAATACACTGGCTGCCAAATTCAATAAAAATTCCCACAATACTCATTGTAGTCTCATCAGTAGCTTGAAAAGGGAATGATACTCTTTTTTTTTTTTTTTTTTAATGTTTGCTTATTTTACTCTGCAATCTAATATCATTGGACATAAATTGGGTGTGTTACCATGATAGGAATGCAAAATGTTTTCTCTGAAACCCAAATCATCATACTTAGATATTGCTAACCTTGTAAGCAGCGGATTGATTTTGTTTAAAATAGTGATTATTTAGATAAGTACTGCTTATGAATTCATCATCCTGGGGGGCAGGAGGGGTAGCATTGAGTCTTCCCAAGAATTGTCTTCTAATTTAATTCTTATTCAGTATTTTTTTCTCAGTAACAAGAATGTTGCTATTTAGTTACTACTTAGGTACACACAGTTAATGCAGCATAATACAACTAATCTTCAATTGCATGGTTACAACCTAGTACAGCCCATGTTGCAAATATTTCTGTTGGGATTATTTGTAAGAATAAAATTAAGCACGTGCAAAAGTTTGCAAGGTTCAGGCTTAATGATATAAAACATGTTCTAAATACTGTGGGCCAGACTCTCCAGTTAGTTATGGGTGCATATTTATATACTTGTGGCTCCACCTGTACTGAAACATGTAAGCTGTACTGTAGTTGAACATGTTTAATACAAATTGGGTACATCTTTAATGACATCAAATTTCTCATGCTGCTATCAGCCTTTACATACATTTGACCAATGGAAAAATTAAAACCCTGTGCTTTGCATTTGAGTTCCATGTATTTATACCTGGTCTACTTTACTCTTTTAAGGTTAGTTGTGCATTGTCATTTTTCCTATTCTCCTTCCAAGTACACGAAAAATCTGTTCTTCTAGTATCATTGTAAGTAAATCATTTTTATAAGAAATACTGTGTCTCACCTCCCTTTCCCCCCATTTGTGTGAAATTGCATGCTTTTCCTTGATTTAAAAAGTTTTGGGAGGGGAGCCAGTTATGTTAACTTTAGGTCTTTGGGCCAGGCTGCCACTATTAGTCCTCCATGGATTCTGCTGTCTGTGGACAGTAGGCAGAGTGGCATTCTGCCCTGCCCCGTGCTGAGGGGGAGGGTGGTAGCACGTGCAAAAGTCAGAGCTAGCACAGTGCTAGTGGGGAGTTCTCCTATGCAAAGAATATTTCTCCTGGTCAGTCTGGTTTAAAGCAAGTAAAATTCTGAAACGTGTTTGAAATAGCTAGCAGAAGTGTTGCCATCGCAGGGTTTGCCAACCCTGTCTCTCTCGATTTCAGACCAGTCTGCTTAATCATAAATGAAATCCCATTCATGGCTACATGGTTTTTACTTGTATCAACTTTCAGGTAAGTCATGCATCATCGACTCTTACTCTAGTATTGTTCTTGCCTTGATCAAAGTAAGTCCTAAATGTATCCCCTTTTACCTTTTTAAGGTTACCCAAAATGCAGTCTTATTGGCTTATAGGCCTAACTTACTTCTGGGTGTACTTCTTTTTTAACAGCATGTTGCCACTTCTGTTGAAAGATGGCCTCTTATTGGCCTACACTGGGACAACATTAGCCTTTCTTACAGTTTGCACAGCTTCTTTTTCAATATTTGAAAAGACTTCAGCAGAAGACCTGCAGCTGAAATCATTTTCCCTTTCCATTTGGGGATACATTCCTTGGTTAAAGCCATTCCCAAAGTTTGTTAAGAGTCTGGTAAGTAAGTGTTCTTACTGTATTTTTGGAGTTGTTATAATTCAGTTTTATGCTTGAAATCATTCACATTAGTCTGGCCTTATCATATGTATGCTATGGACTAGATTCTTCTTTGCACACATTTACTTAATGGGAGTTCCATGAGAACCCTCTCTCATTTCATCTGCCCTGTTAAGCTAGTAATAGCCTCTGAACTCCTGTATGTGAGGCTCCCCCAACTTCAAATGTAAATCTTGCCTACAGGCTCATAAAAGAGCAAGTTTAGGAAGAGGAAAATAGAAGGAAGAAAATCCCATCTCTCCTAGATTCTTTCCATTTTCTCCCAGTAAGTACGGTTGGACCTCTTAGACTGGTGAGGTTTTTTGGCACGGGGACTTTCTTCATAATTCTCTTTTCTAACTAGTACAAACCATGTCTTTGTATTGGATTTGTGCTGTGCCTACCATAGTTGTGTCCTGGGCCATGGTTACAGCATCCCAGCATGTAGTAAAGCAGCTATTTAACAGTGAAAGACCCTGTTCCAAAATATTCCTGTATTAAATAGAAATGAAAAAAGACAGTCTCCTATGATGCTTTATTTGGAAGTACTTGGCTTGACTGTCTTTGTATCAGCCTAGAAAATGGCGCACAGGATGCCAGTACAGATGCACATGATATTTTCTGAGACGTCAGCCATATATAGAAGATGAAGAATACAAAGCACCTTAAGTAGTGAGAATAATCACTTACTCGTTTGGTAATGTAAATCAGTGTTAACTAGTATATCATTCTTTATCTTCCAGTTTCTCATCTCAATAACTCTGATGGGTGTCCTCAGTTTAATGAGTGCTATGCTGAATCCTCCACAGAGGCTACCGGATTTATTCCCAATATCTGTGTCTGTTGTTTCCTGCTTACACTTCTTATTTTTCTTGATGTATTTTAATATTGTTGTACTGTGGGACTCAAGAAATAGTAGAAACCAGAAGAAAACCAATTAGTTAAATCCAAACCTGTAAAAATCCAGCACTAAATTGCAAAGGAACTGACTATTTTCATTGAATTATGTCATGCAACTAAACCACTGTGTGTTTTAGTGCACTTCCCAGGATCTGATGTAAAGCAGGAAAGAAAGTGTTTTATACTGAAACACAGATAAGTTGATCATAACTCTTATTTTAAGGAATAAGAATTGCTATTTCCAAAGAATGTCTGAAATTTAACTTGGCCTGTTATAGTCTTCAAAAATGTAATACTTCTGATGTTGCTTGTAAACTGAAAATACATAATTAAAAGAGCAAAATCTTGAACCTGAGCTAGCTGTGCCAGTTTATTTTAGCAAAGCCCCAAAATTAATTTGCTAGTGTCAGTTTCACACATTTCCTAGCATGAAATGCGTAAGTGATTCAGAGTAATATAGGTTAAACAATAACTCTTGGCTATTACTTCCAAGTGGTCTCTTGCTGGCCTGGTTTGATTACATAAATTAAACTTCCTTACACACTATTTCACTGTCCTCCATCATTGTTTCATATGATATGCTTAAAATCATCAAGGCCACTGCACTAATAGCCATGGCTCAGTATCATAGTTCATGCTAACGTGACCATCTTATTCTGACATTAACCTCTACACCAGCTGAGGTCCATTTTTACTTCAGCAAGAGTTACTGGGTGCTCGGGTTGTCATTACTGTTTTCCCTCCATATCCTCTTTCATAAGGACAACGTAATTTCCTAACTGTACATCGACATAGATAATTCCCATCAATTTTATGACCCAAATGGAATGGTTGGTCTCTTAAAATTTGATAAAACTCCATCTTCTCTTCTAAGATATTTAATTTTAAAATATATGTATTGTTGGGTAGAGTCCTGTATCATTAACCACAAGCTGGACTCCAATTTTGCAGCACTTAGGTGACAGGCTAAGTTCCATGGAACCTTCATTTAAGCGACAAAGTTTTGCTGAAGGCAATACAAAAATGATTAATCAATCAGCATAGTGTGCTGTATATGACTTCCCTGTCCCAACATTTTCAATACATCACACACAAATATGTGCTCGTTACTGAAATGCAAAGCTGTTAGTGGGGGGGACAAGGTGCCTCCAGACAACTTGAGGCTTTCTGCCCAGAATGGGAGAGCATCTCTTTCTCCTGTCTTCATCCCCTGGAGTATATTCATCATCTTGTTCCTAATGCTGACAGTGTCCAACAATACTCAGTAGATTTATAAAAATCATTACCAGATCCTGTCTTGATTTGGTTCCTGTCTTACTACCCAACTGAGATCAACTGAGTTAGTAGTTGCTGCAGGCTGTCAACACATTCCTGCAGACATCACTGCTTCCGTTTATGCTGCTCACCTTTAGCTGAGGTCCCACAGAAACAGATTTTACAGTATTCTTTGTACTGGGGCATCTAGAACCCTGAATAGCTATCTAAATGGTATGTAAATTTAGGAAAATAAATTAGTCAGGCTAATAGAAAGCTGAGATGTCAGATCAAATATCTGAAGGATTAACTAGATTTTTCAAAAAAAACCCCTCCCTTTCATTTGGAATCACTTCCAGGCTGAGTGACACTTACCTGAACGACACTCGGCATACCGCCTTGGTACACTAGTAGTTTAAAGGACACAAATTAACACATTAAATAATCATGCAGATATTGCATGTACTGGAAGAAAGCAGAAGCCATGAAACTTTGCATGGTAAGTATAAGTATAGCCCACAGGAGAACAAGGATCAGGGCAGAATTAGGGAGAAGTTACAGTCTAGATGCTCTCATTTGTAATCATCCTAAGGAGTTGACCATCCCTGTTTAAAGATCACTCAGCAAAATACCAAACCGTTGTTGACATTAACACATTCTACGAGTGCCCTGCTGCATAGCACAACGCCACGAGGGTGTGCACCAGCTGTTCTAGGAACTTACTTCCAAATATGTGAATTATGAGTTCACTTAAATGAAGTGTCTATCAGATAAGTTTACATTTCTTAATTGAAAAGGACAGTTTAAGACAAATTGTCTCTCAAAAAAACCCCCCTCTTTTCAACAAGTAATTACCAATGCTTCTAGAAGCCAGTTCTATTTTTGTACAGGGGCCTAAGCCATTGCTAATTTGTAATTACATATGTAGAGAGAGAGTGAACTTTACCTACAGTACAGTTTAATTCAAAGCTGTAACTAATCTTTGCAGAAGCCTTTAACATTTTTCTGAGGGAGTTGTAATGATAATTATCCATGATTAAGGCATGCAAGCTTTCCATCCACAATAAAGTCTTTTATCTTTTTTAAAAAAGCATGGGTGGAGTGGGCATTTATGTGTATTAAGCCACATAAATAGGAATCATTGTCTATAGTAGCTCTGCAAAATAACACATGCAGCATTCTGTCCAAACAGAACTTGGTGAAACCTTGCCAAAAATGAAGGTAGTGCAAGGGACCTCTACTCTTGCTAAAAGAATCTGTAAAACAGCCAACTAAGATGGAAGAGAGTAGAATGGTTTCACATTTCAGTTAGTCTCTTTGCTCTTGTGCTCATCACAAGATCAGGGCCAAGTGCTTCCCACCATACAAAAACATTAGTTTTGAGTGTATCTCTTTTCTTTGTCCTTCAGATGGCCTCCAAGGGTGATAAAGTGAGAGTCATATGATCTACCTTGTGTAGAACTGGGAAATGGTTCTTAACAGACCCAGCTGTTTCTGAAAGGCAAAAGCTTAGTGTATTCAAGAGGTCAAAGAAACAGTAACTGCTTTAATAACATCACACATGCAAGTAATATCTGGACAAGCTCTTACCATAACCTTGCATTTCCAGTTTTTTCCTTAGAACAGTTATTACCAACACTGAGTATTCTAGCTTATGGCTGTTAAGGTACAAATGATTATTGTTATATGGTTTTAGAATTGCTGATGGTCTCTCTTCTAACTTGGAGGGTTACTTTTACACAGGCTAAATATTCAAAATAAAATTTTCCCAGGGAAAGAAAACCACACTCCCTAGCTGATAGAGCTATGCCAGCAAAACTTCTTGTATAGACACAGTTATGACAAGAGGAAAGTGTTCTTCCTGGCTTGTCTTTTGGGGAGGTGGCAAATCTATGCTGACTGAACTGCTTTTTGTCAGTACATACTGCACCTAGACTGGAGGCATTTCTGGCTAGGTATGGCAGTACAGCCTACATAGGCCTGACAAGCTTAAAGGTTGGTTTAATGGTGTTCACCCAGTTTGAAAAGCAGGAATTTACGTTGGTGGGAAGGACAACATTCAAATTTCGGTATCTTTTTGTGCATCTCACACTGTACTTATGCAACATGCTGGCTATTGCTGGCTGTACAAATTTGGCAAATGTCTAACAAAAGGTGGTAGAGAATTTTCAGGGCAATCAATCAGATGGATCAATGGATGAAAATAGCAAGCTTGCTTTTATGGCAACTCTTCCCTTTTTCTTACTGCAGTATCCAAATTGGAGTAAGTTGCTTACTATCATTCATCAGTTAAGGGGACACCTGTTTAAAAAAAAAATCAAGGAACTAATTCAGATACCTTTATTAGCACTAACATTTCTACATGTAGAATAGAAATAAGGTCATGAGTAACTAAATGTGAACATAACATAGATATATAGAGTATACAGAGTAATTCCTAACATGATCTAGTTTTCTATATCATTTGATCAAAAAATATTTGTAAATGCCACATGTGGGGTATGGAAAGCATTTGCTGAAAATGTCATGGAACTGGCACAACTTCTCTTAAATGGCATCTTGCTAACGTTTGGGTGGGCTGATGAACTGCATAAATATAGCCCTACAAACTGGCAAGCAGTCATCACAGCTCATGGTAAAACTGGCATCCATTCCCACAGAAATGGAGCATATCATTACTGTGAAATTTTCAGTCGCTCTGAAGGCCTGGGAACCAGTGTTCATCCCTGAGCATACAGTTTCTTCCTGATCAACTCTAAAAGCAGATTGCAGCCTGTATACCAAGGCAGAACAATTATTGTCTGTAATGACTCCACACAGAAAAAGTTTACATTTTATACATCAGGAAATCTAGATCAGTTCATAGTACAAACACTTGCATAAAAGAGCCATTAAGAACTGTATTATTTACACTGAGATTATTTGGTTGTGCACATTGTAAAGATTAAATTAGATGCCAGAAATTGTATCTAGATGTGCACCTGCCTCGTGCAGTGAGCAATCCTTAACTGGCATTTGCTGGGGAGATAGATTTACAGTCATTTCTTCTCTCCTTTTAAGTTCAATCTGGCAGATGGAAAACTCTGGGTTGACACAAAATGCATTTTTTGCATAATGCCTGTGTGGGGTTAAAAGAATGAAGTGATCAGCAATTAGATAGCAAACCTAACCATATCCACAATTTGTTCACAATTAAGAATCTGCTCAATATTATCTTCATGATGTAAAAATATAAGAGAAGGCAAAACAAAAGGAAAAAAGAAATTAAAGGAAATACTGATTTTTTTTTTTTTAATTATGCTGTTTTCTAAGTTGTAATTAGTTTTCTTCCTGAAGTGCTGAAAGTTACAGTAAGCAACCTAATGCTCACAGCTGTTGAAAGCTTTTTCACCAGATTTGTCTTCTGCCTTACACAGCAAGAATGTGGAGAGGCTGTATAAGGTCTCATAGAGACCTTGTGTTATAAAGCAGTCACAGAGTGTCAAAAGAGTCCAGCCTTAAAGACATGAGTATAGATTTGTGGCCTTTGGGTTTTTTTTCATGGAAAATCTGTGGGTCAACTGGCTCTTAATATCACTGAATATGAGTATGTAGAATAACCTTTCTAAAGAGCAAGGTAGTTTCATTATTCATCAGTTCCCATTAATTTGTAAATAAATCCATGAATCTAATGATGAAAATGTTCTACTAATTTGTGAAATGTGATACCTGAGCAAATTGTGTTCTTAGGCACAAGCAGTATTTTGTTGATTGAGAGGCTCAGTCTCTAACTGGGTGTTTGCTTATATTACTGCAACAGGAATAAGCAGCCAATGAAATACCAGAATTTCAGTACCTGTCCTGAGGTTTCTGTTACCTTAAACTGGTATAATCACTTGTCTGTGCATATCTTGGGACTCCAGCTGGAAGCCAAGGGGCCTAGAGATCTAACTGGGAGCTGGGTGCCATGCTGAAGTTCAGGTACCTGAAATGTAATGACTGCAACATCTACTTGATTGGAGCGAGTCCCAGGTTTCTTATGTAGATCCAGCCCTTTTTTAATTAAAATCCACCTAGTGTAACCAATCAGTCACTAGCACTACCCACAAATAAGAACATTTCAATAGAAGACAATGACAAGCACAGAAAATTTCTCATACAGCTGAGGTCAGCATAAGAGGAAGTACAAGCAGAAGATTCTCTGGCTGCATCCAGACAAGCATGGACATTTGGTTCCCTGGGGACAAGCAGCAGTGCACCTTACACCACAGCTACTTGGCCCCAGGGAATGCCCATACCATGCAGGCTTTGGTGCAGGGCAAGTTACCCCAGGAGCGGTAAGGGAAGCTGGGGCCAGCACTGTGCTGGCCCCAGCAGCCTTACCTAGGGTCCTGGGGACGGCCTGGGGCTGCAGCGATCCTGCTGGGCGGAGCCTGGCCAGCAGCCAGAGCACGGCTCTGGGTTTTTTTTTGATCCCTGGATATCCAGAGGTCAAAAAAACCCCCTACAACTGGAGCAGTGCATGTATGGGCAGCACACCCTTGTAGCACAGAGAACAGCTGACTGTGCAGTATGCTGCACTATAGACATGTCTACAGCACCACATACCACACAGCCACACTCATTTGGACTCAGCCTTATAGGTGAGGTACAGATGTTTGGGGAGGTTACATTGCATTAAAAGTAGCCACCTGATCTAACTTAGTTTGCCCAGGTGCAGACCATACACTTAACTGGGGGTACAGACAGAAGTGACAATTTCTTGCTCAATTTGGCCACAAGTGCAGACAGAAGTGACAACTTTCACCTGATCTGGTCACAGAAAGCAGTTTCTAGCTGTGACCAAACACATGCGTGGCTGCAGACAGGTTCAAAAAAAGGCCGACTGGGTCAAAATCTGACAACTTATCGCATGAGGTATCAGATAAAAACGTTTCAAAATGTAGAGTCTTTTGTAACTTGTGTCTGCAGAGCTCCCAGCCTGTTGCTGTTTTTGAAAGGGAAGTGGGGAAAGAGTACAGAGGGAGTTTGGTCTGGGGTTTTTCACACACCCCCCTCCCCCGGGTACGGGAAGCTCCAATTCACACACCCCACCCTTCAGTACCAGCTGGGGAACCCCAAAAACAAGCTCCCTCCACTGCCTTTCCCCCCCTCCCATTCTGAAAACAGCGAGCCCCAGTTGTTGCTAGGGGAACCTGGCTGCCAGCTCCGAGTCAGCAGCTACATTCCCCGCCCCCAGAACCAACAGGGAACTTCTGTTTGGTCGAGGGCAACTGCTGTAACTCGGACTGCTTCACAACATTCGTTCTGAGCTACGCTGTCTGCACCCTGGGGATCTAACTGCAAACTGCAGAAGTTCAGGAAGTTTAGATCAGTCTAAAATTGGCAGACCTCATCTAAGTTAACTGTACCTCTGAGGCGGTCGAACTGACATTGGGTCAGTTGAGACTGATCAACTGAATTTCTGTACAGTTTCCAGTGCAGCCGCTACCTACCTATTTTTAGTCCCTTAGCTCCTTGCCCCTCCCACAGACAGACAACCCCCCTTCCCCCACGGACCAGCTTTCCCTCCCCCCAAGCCCCCATCCCACAAGCCAATCAAAGTAAGAGTTGGGGGATGGGCAGGAAGGATCGGGGTGGCAGATGGTTTGCCATGGGTGGGAGGGACTGTTAGTCTGGGGAGGGGTTGGGGGGCTAAAAATAGCCCCTAATCCTGGGGAGGGGAAGAACCACCACCATATCCCCCCAAGCCACCCCACTAGCCCCAGTGATCCTGCCAAACCCTTCTGGACCCCACCAACCCCCACATCTACCCTGCCTGTCCCCCCAATCCCTCCAAACCCACTAGCCTCCCTGATCCCCACCAACCCCCCACAGACCCTGCTAGCTCCCCCGATTCCCCCAACAGGCCCTGCTTGCACCCCCATCCCTCCCATAGACCTTGCTTCTCCCCATGATCCAATCCCCCTGCAGACTTTGCTTGTTATCCCCCACCAGCCCCGATCCCTCTCCCCACCAAGGACCTTGCTTGGCCTCCTACATCCTGGCTGACTTTAGATTGGGTGGCCATTTTTAACTCAATCTAACCACCCCCTAATCTCCCTGAATGTCTGTACATAACCTTAACGAGAAAAGTGTATTTCCTTCACTGACATTACTAGGCCAACTGCCTATGAAGGACCACATGCCCAACAGCTTTACCGATGGGTTCCAGGGAAGCCCAGGCCTTTTGTGATGGAACTTCTGCAGCAGACAGCAATCCCTTCCTAGCAGCACAGACCACAGTGAAGAATGGTCTAATCTATTTGTTCAGGAGAGCAACAGGCAGTCCTCTTCAAGATAGCTCATTAACAGAGTTGTTCATAACATTTAAGGAGGAGTAAATATATTCTGACCCTCAAACACTCCTATCCTTTTAGTCATGCATACCTGTCCACGTGTGATGTGCCTGAAAAACGTTAGAGATGGACCTTGTTGACCTGGACAACCCCAATTGTACTACTGTCCCATGTGATAGATGTCTGTGGGTTTCATAGCCATCAGTTGGTAGAATGAATCAGTGCATGTTTAACCGGTAGATTTTCTTTTGCTACTGAGGTATTGTACAAACAAGCAGCAGTGGTCTTAAAATAAACTCAACTATATACTTTAGTACCTAAAACCACTTTGTAGAGATTGTTATACAAATATTTTGAATACATTCTGTCCTTGTAATTACAGCATTTGTAAACTTTTAATATGTGCAGCCACACAATGATGTAAAAACTTGCTTACCTCAGTCAAGGAGGGACTTGAAAAATTCATAGCTATTAACAGGCCGACTGTACTCTGCAGATAAAACAAAACTCAGCTTTCACAAGCAGAATGATGTTGGATGAAACCAATTTTTAAAATAAAATCTTCAAATCAACATGTTGTGACAGTAAACATACATTTAGTATCTCTTGTTAAAATGGTAAACAGGTGCTTCCAAACCATGCTTGCTATACACATTTTAGTTAACCCAATAACTAACTTTCTCCTTTTAAATAAAAAAGGCACGAAAAGTGTAAATTAAAAACTGCACAATACATGATGACACTTGCTCCAGAGAGCTAGTGCCAGGGTGCAGAGGAACCTGCAGGAGTGGAAGGTAGCAGCAGCCCCAGCTACATGCATGATCATCAGAGGCAGGACTGGGAGTAGGTGGGATCAGGGATGCCAGATCCATGGTGGGGACGGGGAGTGGTGGGACGGGCAGGAAGTGGGAGGTGGGACAGTTCTGCCCTTAGATGGATCTCAGCAGAAGAAAAAGGGCCCCTTGATCATTGCTGCTGGTCTACATTAGGAACACCTTGTGGTATATCTCATGAAATCTGTTTAGTCACTGGGTAACTCCTCACTTACTTTTTATCAATTAGTAAGGTCTGCATGTGGATGAACTTAGTCTATATGTACCCAGAGTAATTTGGATATATGCAAATTACTAATTGGTATGGTTATTTTGAACCTGTTTATTTCAAAGTCGGTATTTTTTGGTCCCCTACATTTTGAATTAACGAGGCTTTACTGTTACAGCCGTCTCAAATTTTTCCATACAATAAGTCTTTTGCTGTCAGTTAATAGAGAGACCACTGTTTCTGAATGGCTTAGTTACTCATGTCAAGTGTAATTTCTGGCTAAAATGTCATTACTTTGAATAATTCCTTTGTTTGCCCAAATGCAGCCTTTAGAGTCCATGCAGAGCGTTTGGGGGGGGCAATACACATGCGGAAATCAAGCAATGCACTGCACACAGTTGAACAAGATATCCTGACAACATAAGTCAACTAGGTTTGTATTAAACTGCATTCATTGAAGACTTTCCCTTCAGTGTCTCCACTGGTAGCATATCTGAGAAAATAACCATATTTATTATCCCCTTCATACATATGGTATTAACAGTTTCTCATTCAAACAGCCAACAGAAATACAATTTATTACATGTTCCCTAGATATTCCCATGGGTTATTAAGCCTATCATAATAGTTTGATTAAACATTTCTCTTCTTTGGGAAGCTAACAAGAAGGTAATCAGTGGCTCTAAAAATAAAAATTCTCCACTCTTTCACAACATCTTTATATGCAAGATCTTAAGTATGAATTATTTTCCCTTTAAACAAACACAAAACATCATCTCACAAAACTCATCTAACCCTCAGTAAAGTAACATTGTGTCTGACCACTGCAGCCAGAATGTGTTGCCCAGGCCATCCCCTGCCATCAAAATCCTGTAGGCCAGCCTACAATTGGAGGTGGCCAGAAAGGACAGGACAAACACTTCATTTTGAAGCAGTGGGGGAGTCCCCTACTAGCCAAAGCTGCTGACTGCAACACACACGGACTGTATGAGAAAGCCAGACTAAGTTCCCCTGACCTGGAGATCACATTTCCTTGGAGTTGGAGTTTACAGGGTTGTTGTCCAAGAACTAGCTCAAGGTCCTGCCCTGATGCCCAGATAGGATGGCAGGAGTTTTCATACCCCCTAGCTCCCATCCATGAGCACAGTAAAGGAACAGGATCTTTCCAAGTTTTGCCTATTTTTCCCCCCTTCCTTACTCCCCCCAGTTTTTTTTTGGTGTGGTTTTTTTTGCAAGTTTGACTGCTCTAAAACATTTACAGATCTAAGGAGGAGAGAAAAAAAATGTTCACCTGTCAGGTGATATAAAACCAATCTTCTACTAAATGTGCCAGAATAATTTTTCTCCACCTCAACCACAGTTAAAACCTTCAGTCTATTCATTACTGTCTCTTTATAGTATTTTTATTTAATAAAACCTATTAAGACTACCATACAAATCTCTTTACTTATGCTTTTATCTTTTAACTGATCAATTTTTATATTGCTGACATCCCTTCTTCACCATTTGCTCATTTAAAAATTCATAGTATATGAGCTATGTCTCTGGAGAAAATGTCTATAAAATTTGTTACAGCTGGCAAATGTGTATGAGTCAGTGATAGCACATGACTAAATGCTTCACAGAAAATAAAATTTGTTTCTGTAGTAAGCAGAACTGTTTAAATGTTATTTATTTTTATGTTTCAAAGAAAATATATTGTGAAGTGCTGCATTGATTTAATACGCAACAATGTCTGTGTACACGCTGTACAAGGAAAATTTATGAAACCTTTGCACAACTCCTTTAATTGAATTTTCCAAATCTCTCACCACACACAAATAATCAATATCTTCTGCAGAGAAAACCAGTCAGAATTATTACAGTCTTTCTTTTCAATTTTGTTGTCATCAGCACATACAGAGCACCTGGATATTTGTAATGTCTGGATAGCAAGTTATTTACACCTCTTAAACATATAATTGCTACTAAGTGAGTCCAAACTAATGTTTCTTTTCTTTTTTTATTTAAAATAATTATTATATTCCTGGGAAAAGAGAATATTTATAGTCAAGTAGGAGTTGCTATATATAGACATGCTGTAATGAACCCATACTTCTTTTTAATTTTTCATTAAGCTTAATACTCTAAAGTCTAGATCTGCCAGTTTTTTAAAAATCATTGATTCTGAAAAAGGTACATAAGAAAATAGAATATAAACAAAGGTGTGAATGTTCATGAATAAATGTAGTTGATACCTACATACAGAATGCAAGCTGACAGTTCACTATGTATATATGTCTGAAGCCTACAGCTATATGTCTCATGTGCATTTCTATATCTGCCACAAAAGTTAATAGCTTAATATTTCATCTACATAGCACAGGATGTTAAATCACCAAAGAAGTTTGCAATTTGTCCCCCTTCCCCCCAAAAAACCTATCATGCATATAACCTCAGACCCTGATGCTTTCCAAATTTCATGTTGTATTTTAAAATATATACTCTAGTGCACAGATGTAACATAGTAAAAGCGGACCCTTCTGGGAGAAAAGCATGCTTACAATAGGGTGAGGAAAGCAGCACGGCACTATTTATGGGGCTGAAGAAAAACTGTCCACAGTGGTCTCTCTCCAGTGGACAAGTTTAGATTCTCACTTGGCTCAGGACAACTTGTATAATATGAAAGGTAATTTGGATTAACTTTGAGTGTCCCCTAGTGTAGACAAGCCCTCTAAAAAGGGAGGCTCAGGCAGCTCTTCCATGAGCTGCTTCTGCAGAAACACCAGGGCCAAATTGCCTTCTGTGTCTGTGTCAAAGAGGAGACCAGCAGGAGACCAGCTATGGTTTCTTGCTCCTGAAGCTATCCCAGGTCACAGCAGTCTAAGGGTCCACTCCAACTGGTCACGTCAGCTGGTGATTGATGAAAGGGGACCTACCCCCCAGATTCTCCTTGCCCATCACACCCTAATGCTGTGAGTAATTAACCTAGATGCCAAACAAGAGGAAATTCTCAACCATCAGCTGCAGCCTTTTTTCCAGTTCCTTTATGCCCCTGTGGCAGTGAAGAGGGACAGGGAGCAAGGCACAGAATCTTTACTTAAATGTCTTCTCTCCAATACCTAGTGAAGAGGCACATAGAGACCATGGTGCAGCTTTGCTACCTATCTGATTTAGACAGTCATCGTGCCTCAGCCCAAAAAGTACTGATAGGCAGAGTCTTTAATCTACTACATAAGGCTGCCTTCCCTTCAGCATCACTGTAACACACTTGAACAACATTTCTAAAGATTTTACATCCTACTTCTGGACCGTCAGAAGTACAGGAACAAGTTCTTATTCACTCAAATCTTGTATCCTCTTAATGCAAACCTTCCCAGCTAGACCTTGCCAACACTGGAAGAAGGATGTAAGAAAAGCAGTTGGGCACCCCTGCACTGTTGCCTTGTTCAGAAGCCAGCTTTGTCATTCTAGACTAATGGTTTTCAACTTTTTTCATTTGCCGAGCCCTAAAAAAAAAAAACTTGAATGGAGATGTGGACCCCTTTGAAATGTAAGTGTGGGCAGCCACACATTTTTGATTGACAACAGTTATCTTTTGCACACCCCTTAAACAGTCTGCAGACCCCCAGTCACTATTCTGGATCATTAAGTAGGGAGATCAACTCAGAACAGCTGTTTCAGATACCTGGCAAACAGAAACCATAGCCACTACAGAAAGCAGGTAACGTAGAGTCTCCATGTAAAGATCATCTATAAGAAACAGACCTGTAAGAATATTCTTCATAATCTCCAAGGTAGATGTCTGATACTAGAAGAGGCATGAAGAGATCTGTCAAATCCTTGCTGGAAAAAATATCTAAGGTTTAACTGAAACACCTTGGTCAGCTTAAAAAAACATCTCCCTCTGCTTAATTATAGGAGCTTTTTCCAAACATTACAGGACAGTGGAAAGTTCTCCAGATGTCTATGAGCAACTGTCTCACAAACCAGGTCATCAGGTACTAGTTCTGGCTGATGGGCTGGACCTTAGAAGGGAAGGATGTGGGTTTCTGGGGCAAAAATACCTTTGTTAAAGCAACTGGACTGGATCCAAAACCAGAGCCACCTCAGTCAACTAGAAGCCAGGAAAACAGCGCATTTGTAGGAGACAAAAAAGATCCACAATAGGAAGTTCTAAGCACAACTGTAGGAAGGAAATCCAATAATTCCTGAATTTCTACTTACTCTACTCACAGGATTTACTTTTTACAGAAAATGCAGCGGATTTAGGAGTAACAAGGTTCTTTTTCACCTAGAATAAGGCCCTCCATGGTGCATCTGTTAGGCAACATGCTTTACAGATCAAATACAATATAAACTCTACCCTCTAACAGACAACCAGCACTGGTCTTGAAATACTGGTATGTCATATGGTTATGAGAAGATACTCCTCTTATCCAGTCAGTAGGTGCACTTAGCATTATTTTTGGTTTCTATGGGGACTCAGGATGTAGCCTGATCTACAGCAGTAGTCTTCAAGGCAAGGAAGACTAGCACAAGCATCCAACATCTACCTTTGCAACATCCACCTTTACTGACCAGGACAATATAATGGAGCCCTTGCATTGCATGAGTAGCACTGCCACCTTCAGGATGGCAGGGGCATGAAAGCAACAAGATCACATTTGTTTTTCTCAGAATTTGAGTTTGACAAGCAGATCCCAGGACATCATTCTCCTGCTGTACTTGACCTTGGTGAGGCAGCACTTGGAGTACTGCATCCAGTTTTGGGCTCCGTAATTCAAAAAGGATGCGGAGAAGCTTGAGAGGGTGCAAGAGGAGAGCCACGCGCGTGATCAGAGGGCAGGAAAACAGACCTTATGAGAGGCTGAGAGCAGTGGGGCTACTCAGCCTGGAAAAGCACAGGCTCAGGAGTGATCTGGTGGCCACCTGTAAGTTTATCGGGGTGACCACCAGGATCTGTGGGAATGACTGTTCACCAGAGCCCCCCAAGGGATGACAAGATCTAATGTCAGTCAGGAAGGCCAACCGCACCTTGGCATGCATCCACAGATGCATCTCGAGCAGGTCCAAGGAGGTGATCCTCCCCCTCTATGCGGCACTGGTCAGGCCGCAGCTGGAGTACTGCGTCCAGTTCTGGGCGCCACACTTCAAGAGGGATGTCGACAGCATGGAGAGGGTCCAGAGGAGGCCACCTGTATGATCAGGGGACAGCAGGGCAGGCCCTATGAGGAGAGGTTACGGGACCTGAACCTGTTCAGCCTCCAAAAGAGAAGACTGAGGGGGGATCTTGTGGCCTGTTATAAACTAGTCAGGGGGGATCAGCAAGCATTGGGGAAGTCACTGTTTCCCCAAGCACCGCCAGGAGTGACCAGGAATAACGGTCACAAGCTGGCAGAGGGTAGATTTAGGTTAGATATCAGGAGGCGCGACTTCACAGTCAGGGCGGCTACGGTCTGGAACCAGCTTCCAAGAGAAGTGGTGCAGGCTCCTACCCTGGGGGTGTTTAAGAGGAGGTTAGATGAACATCTTGCTGGGGTCATTTGACCCCAGTATTCTTTCCTGCCATGGCAGGGGGTCAGACTAGATGATCTGCTCAGGTCCCTTCCGACCCTAGAAACTATGAAACTATGAATGGTCACAAACTCCTCTGTGACCAGTTCAGGCTGGAGATAAGGAAGAACTTCTTCACTGTCCGAGCCCCCACAGTTTGGAACAGCCTGCCACCTGAGGCGGTTCAAGCACCCACTTTGAACGCCTTCAAAACACGTTTGGATGCTCATCTTGCTGGGATCCTGTCTATGATCCCTGCTGACTTCCTGCCCCTGGGGCGGGGGGCTGGACTCAATGATCCTCCGGGGTCCCTTCCAGCCCAAATGTCTATGAAATCTATGATAATGTTTGGAAATGTTTTCCTTTAAGTCTGGGAGGTCCCACAGGCCACACAGTACCTTTGTCTATAAAAAGTCATGCTCAGATCTACATTGCCTGAAGCAACTGAAAGCAAGATCAGGAGAAACAGGAAGGTCATAGTTGGCAGCCAAGTTAATGTACTAAACAGTCTCTCATTGGAAGAGTGATCCAAAACATTTAAAAACAGGTTTTCAGATGAAACAGAAAAAGTTGAAGCAATTTTAAGTTTGACTGGTAGAGAAGATGAGCTTGTATCAAACAGGGCCCTCTTGCCAGCTTGGGATGCTTTTCAGATTTAAAGGGTAAGATTTTCCACCTAGATATTTTTTGCCTTTGGAAAGGTCTTGCCCAAAAGACATCCCGTACCTAGGAGACAAACATCGTGTCTCCCAAGATAAGCCTGGGTACAACTTCAGCTTCCTTTTGAGTGCATAAAGGCTGCAAGTTTGAATTATGTCAGGCCTGTAACCATTGCTGATTGGTGATGATCGATCATTTTCATGAGTTACAAGATGACCATGGAGCAGCTGGCTTTGCTAGCAAGAAAATAAGTTATCCATTCAATACTTGGACTCTTCTGGCATACCAGGTTTAACAAAACTGAGCTGAGGATGGAAAACATTAGGAAGACGTTGACACCTGCCCTTTACATTCTATGAGGCACAGCAAGAGTAAATGGAAATCAGTTAAAAACATTTTTTTTTGGTTTTTTGGAAAGCCACCACTATATGTAGATGGAAGGAGGGAAATGGCTCCACTGCCATGTAAAAAATACTGTAGGAATAAGAATTTCCTATTGGTGCAGGGGTCGAGAAATAAAAAGAATGACTCTGTTTGCCCATTATCTTGCTAGGTTCAGTTTTCTACTTAAACACAGGATATGACCTATAAGTTTATCAAGGGTGACCACCAGGATCTGGGGGAACGTTTGTTCACCAGAGTGCCCCGAGGGATGACGAGGTTGAACGGTCACAAACTCCTGCAAGACCGTTTTAGGCTGGACATAAGGAAGAATTTTTTTTACTGTCCGAGCCCCCAAGGTCTGGAACAGTCTGCCCTCGGAGGTGGTTCAAGCATCTACATTGAACACCTTCAAGAGTAAATTGGATGCTTATGTTGCTGGGATCCTATGACCCCAGCTGACTTCCTGCCCTTTGGGCAGGGGGCTGGACTTGATGATCTCCCGAGGTCCCTTCCAGCCCTGATGTCTATGAAATCTATGACCTAATAGTTCTAAAAGCTGAGCTTCATAATACTGCAAATATCAGATTATCTGAAAATATTCCTTATTCAGTCTGGCAGAGCACAACAGACTCACTTATGGACATTATTCATTTTTATGCTGTGCTGTTTTTCTTTTTGGGAACCAGAGAAAGCATGAAAATGTTCTGCAACAGCCAACTGAAGTAGCTTCACTGTTCAGAAATTTCTTTTCAATACTTCAAATGCTCAAACTGTTAAATTCTCCTTTAAAATATGCATAGTGCAACCTACACGTTTATTCTCAATGCACATAAAGCATGTTCTGGACTGCAACAAACTGACTAGATTTCATCTCTTGGCAGCTGCTCTACAGTTTGCTTACATTCTATTCAAAAACATTTTGTTTACTGTAAATGCTAGTCATGGACAAACAATGATGCCTTTTTTTATGCTGGTCACACAAAACGATATACTGAGTCCTACATAATGCTGCTCATTGACCAAGGAATGTTCTGTATTAAGTTGTTTTAAGTAGAGGTTGTTTATGTAAAGTAAATAAATTTCATGCCTTACCATGTGATGATAATGTGACATTCCATCTGTATCAAGCCACAGAACAGTCATAGGTTTTAAGTCTTAAGCATGACTAATTAAAAATAATTATAAAAAACCACATCCAAAACTAAAAGGCAAAGTAAAAGTTCTCCAAATTCTTCCTTGCATCATATTATTTCTTTGCTGCTTCTACTCTTGCCTTTTTTTAAGATGGCAGAATGGAGCTTACTCTTTCTTAAAGTGGAATTAAAGTGATTAAGGTTGAAACTCTATTATAAAGTGGTCACTGTGCTTCTGCCCGACTTCTGGGCAACAAATTCAGATGCAGGGTGAACAGCTCATTTAATAGGCTTGAATGCTGGCTAGATTTTCAGCACTGAGGGTTAGTTTCTGAAACACAGACGGGATATAAATTTATTTCATGGCTGCTAGAAAGCATTCCGTAAGGGAGGCAATAACTGCCAGCCATAGCCCAAGGTCCTCTCCACCGGTACTCACTGGCCAGGAGAGTCAGGGATCTGGTTTTGAAGAAAATCACATGGGGAAGTCTGTGCTATTATGAACTCAACTTGTACAAATGAGCCAAACTGCAAAAAGGGCAGTGTAACTCACTCCTTTTCACAGGGTGTTACTTTCCTCAGAGCAATGGAGACTGTCTTGGACTTGCTCAATTCTCTTTGTTGTAAGATGTGGGCCTGTAGCTGAGCAGAGGCAACCAAGATTGATGTGACTGCTTCTTATCTGGAACAGTTTTGCTGATCTGGACTGGTGATAGACAATGAGTTTGGGCTTCTTCTGGAGTCTCAGAACAGAATAGCTGTTTTTTATTTACTTTGATTTTTTGTTGGTTACACTTATCTAAATTTTAAACAAACTGACTGGCTTCAGAACAAGTCTTTTGGCCTTGGATTTTGACTTCCTTTGAGTTATGTTGTCTGAGAATAATGCATACATGATGGAATTAAAAAAAAAAAAAAAGACGACACAGGAAAAGGACATAGTAAAGTGGTAGTGGAGAGATTACTAGTAGCTACAGTTTCTCCTGATCATCACCATGATTGTTCTGCAGGGACAGGAATATTTCATCACCAGGGAGTTTCAGAACTCCATGAAAAGAAGAAGTGCTTGAGTTCTCCTCAGGCCTAAACCCTTTATAGTATTAGAGGGGACTACTCTTCTAGTGAGACGAATACCTCATGGCCACCTTTTACATGTCTCCCTAAACACCTTCAGGTCAGAGGTAAGTATAAAGTTTACTGCAAAAGTAAAAAATTATGTGATTAACATTTCACGTGTTAGAAAATTAACACAAACACGAACACCTGATGGGGGGTTCACTTGAAATATTTTGTGTGGGTTTCTATCAAAACCTTTGCACCTTTGCAACAGAAAGATGGATTTTTTCAGATTAAAAGTTCAGACTTTGCAGAATGCTGGACAAAAGGCTCCTTTCTGGGTTTGAGATTCTTGTTGCTAAGATCCTGGTTTTCTTGTGGGCAATGGCCAATGCTACCTTCTATATACAGATAGGAGTGGAAACAAAACACAAAGGAGGAGTCCCATCTCAGGAGTTACTTCTGATACAGCCTTAGAAGCAGCACTATTGTTACTTGGTTTCCTCTTTTCACTTCAGCCCATCCAGTATCTTTCATTTGAAAAATTGATCAAGTCCCTTAACCTCTTTCTCTGAACCTTACCTGGGGGCACTTACTGATTGTGTGGTAGCCATCACATGCTTAAAGACAGGCACATGCTGAAATACTCTGCAAATGATGGGTCTTGTAAAATATGGATAATGCTTCCTGCCCCTCTCAGGTACAATGCAAATTCTTTAATGCTTGTAAAATGATATACTGTTTCTATTATTAAAGGCTGGAGAAGCATCAAGGATTTACTACACAAGAACTGGTATTAGACCTGGTTTTCTAGATAAGGAAGGTGACAATCCAAATCAGTATAAATAAAGTGAACTGCTCTTAACAATTTCACAGATAGGGTCTAAATTCCTCAAGGAATTTATGCACTGGAAGTGGGTATTCCAATACATGTGAAGCTAACTATGACAAGGGTATGGAGCCTGATCCATGTGACATCAAAACATAAGAGAAATCATAATCTCTGGACAAGGTCCTCCTTGACTATGAATCAAAGAATTAAAACAAGCTAAACCAACAAAAAAAAACGCTTATCTTAGTAGATAGATGTTCAAATACCAAAAAGTGGTGAATGGTTATTGATTTTAATGGATATGTAGGTTGGAAATCTTGTTTTCTTTTTTAAACCCCATATTATGAGCTAGTTAAGGGCACTAATGTACATATGTGGTCTACACTATATTGAATGCCACTCACTTCAAATATTTTTAGAGCACTTGTTATGAAATGACATAACATTTATTACAGCACAGTCACTAGGAGTAAACTAGACACTTCACAAATACAGATAAGGTGATAAGGCCTCCATCAAACAGACTTCAAGCTGATCAAAACCCAGCAGGAGTGAAGATGAGGGTGGGAGGATTAAGACAGAGAATGGAACAGCTGAGAAGGCAGTATTTTTCATATGCAGACATCCATCCAACTTGCATAAGGCCTCAAAAGCTTGACTGAATCCAATGGTCTTTTGACCATGCCCCAAATACACTACTGATACTGATTGATTTGTCCCCTTATGCATTACTCACTATTTATTAGCAAGAATGTGTATAAAAAATAGAAGGCTGAAAAGAAAGATGATACTAAGTTTCAGAAAAATGCAAAAGAATAGTTAGTATAGCCTGCATACAGGGAGAAAATCAATCTCTCTCTCTCTTTCTTTGGTTTTTGTTAAAAGCTATGAAAGCAGACATATCAAAGCAGATGTTACACAACATATTTGAAAAAGTTTGTTACCTTGGACAGGATGTTCAGCCTTATTCCTCTTCCACTGCTTTAGCTTTTTTACTTGAGCCACTAGCAAATAAAATATATTTCAGGATGTCAAGACAACTTTATTCCAAAGGGTTTAATGAAAGCAGTAAAATACAAAGACACCTCACCTATTTTCCTAAGAGCATGTAAATTCTCCTTTTAAAGGTTTGGCACATATCACCTGCTCAAATAAATACCAAAAATATCTGCATAGGCAACATTAAGGAATACCATTTTGTAGGTGGAAATATTTGCTATCTGCATACTTTGTTAGAAATCAGATAAGAAATGGTTATTTACTCTAAAGCAGGAGTGTCTAACTCACCTGTGACTCCGGGCCAATTCTGGACCACTGATCTCTTTGCTGTTGCTTTTGGACTGCAAGCAGACTCCTGGGCTGGATCCAAATCCAACAGCAGCCATAGGGCAAGCAAAGGCTGCAAGGGGGTTAATGCAGCCATTGTCATCCCCTCCCCACTCTCCCCTACACTCCTGCCCTACAGTAACTGTGGTTCTAGGCACACAACGCTTTGCCTAGAATGGGGACATTCTTCAGATGCTCTCAATGCCTCCTGAAGGCAGCCACAGGAGGCCTTTCTTGCTTGTTGCTGTATTTGCATGTTCAAAAGAGGCATTTCTTGCCCGTTCCTAGATTAGCATGTTCAAGAGGGAGCAGGTAGGCAGGAGTGCTCAAGTACATCTTTACCCAAAACTGGTAGACATCTCCCAAGACTGTTCTCATGCCTTCAAATGATAGTGTTAGTGGTTAATGGTAGGGCAGCACAGAAATTTGGGTTCTAAGTAGAATGTCACACAAAGAAGTGTCACACCTTATCTATTTTTGCACTAAAAAGTTCATCTTATTCCTCAAATATAACGCGGGCTTCATTTAAGATCCCTGATGCATGGAGCCAGGACTGTCTTCATCTAGCAGATAAGTTACCATCTAGCTGAAGGTTGTGTTTACAGAGTGAATGGCTATCTACAGAGACATACAAGCTATTGACTGATGGTCCTTGAGGACAGAACTAAGTTCACCCAGGACAACAGAAAAGTATTTCTCTTTAAATACTGCCACAGAATCCCAACTAGTTAAATTATGTTTTACTAACAAGGTTTTGTAGTTGGCAAGTCTCATTTGAAGACTTGATGTTGAATAACTTTTCCATTCAAGGAAGCCCAGTTTCTTAAACTCCTTGTCCTTATGTACAGATTTATGCAGATCCTGACATGACTGTTCATTCACCATTGCAACCCCTGACTTCATGTAAAACTAAGAGAGAACCTGACAGCTAATTCTGACAGGTTCCAGAAGTCCCTCATCGAGAGTAGTACAAGAAGACCTGCTGGAAACTCCTTATCTGAGAAGTGACTGATCTGCTTACGAGCAGACTGCACTTGGTGGAAAATACCCCTTGTAAAGGGAATCTCAACTGTGAAGAACAGCTGGCTTATTCATGTGATTAATGCTTTCCTCAGAGAACCCAAGAGCAACAGGGGATACACCTAAGTCATAGATGGCTAAAAAGAAGGCATTAAGGACTGCTATCCATTCCTGAACTCCTGACATAGTAAGCCCTGGAGATTCTCCCAGATGTGCACTGACTCAAGAACCTAGACTGGAATGACTCAGCAGACAAACTTCCCCAACTGTCCCCAGAAAAAAAAGTGATTACTTCTTTCAAGAAGAGGAGTAGTATCAGACAGTATAGTGGGAGCACCCACAACATGTGCTGTAGCTGGTACTGTAGACATACAGTGCCAGTATCAGGATGGCCATCCATAAAATTCAGGCATCTATACATGTACCTGATGTCTGCTCCAACTAATTAGCATGTGATAGAGCAGACTGATTAGCACTAATTAGCAGTCACGTCAACTCCATTGAGTATTCTGGAGCCTGCTAATTAGCATGCTCCACCAGCCTCAGCATTTTGTGTATTCAATGTCCTGCGCTTCAAAATGGCAGTGGGGGCACTTTAACACTAGCACTGAAGCCTAATCATTAACTCCATCACTATCCACTAAGTATCTAACCATTTACAACTACTTGCATAAGAAAAGAAAGGACTACACAGCATGTGAAAAAGCCACAAATTCTAACTCATTCTCACAACTGTTAAAAAATAAAAAGAACTGTGGAGCAGTTAGAGCTGCCTTGCTTTTTTTACCCTTGGCTGGATGCACAAAGACACACATGCCCAGGTCCAGCAGATATGACTGACCAAAAGAATCTGGACTTCAGTTGCCTGGGTGCATGAACACCAAGAGCAGAATACAAACATAAACAATACAGTACTTTGTGCTAGTTGTTAAATTACTGCAAAGGGGTAAGAGTTGTTGAAAATCCTTACTTAATATTCTGGTTTTCTGCAATTCAGTTTTCAAGTTACTTGAGGATGCTGAGATGCTGATAATATTTTCAAGCTCTTTACTGCCCCCTAAAGCCTGAAAGAAATAGAATTAAAAACAAGCCTTAATTTCATTCCAAAAACCTACAAATTACTGCAGTCTAACAAGCATTTGTAAAAACAACTCAGTATCAGAAGTCTATGGGATTTAGGGGCTTAAGTGCATATGCCACTTTTGAAAATGGGATTTTGATGCTTTTGAAAAGTAGTGCTCAAAATCTTGTTAGTTTTCCTTCATTTATAAATCTTCAGCTCTTTAAATAGATTAATACTTGATCCCCAGAAGAACAATCCTGGAATATGTATAAAACTTGCCTTAATATATTAGTAAAGACAGAAAAATCTATCAGTGTTCGTACTTCTATTGCCCACGCTCTTCAATTCTAAGTCTAAGCATATACAGTTATTAATCATAGGAGTGGGATTTATTTTAAAATGTATTTAGAAAAGCCAAATTGAAAAATCTTTTAATTGAAGGCTTTTAAAAATAGCATCAATCTAAATAATATTGTTGGAAATTAAAATACTGGCACCCTGCATATGTAAGTAAAATAATGCAATATAATTTGATTATTCTACATTATTTCTGAGGATACTGATGCATAGGAAGGAAGTCTGAGTTAAATGTTAACATTTGATGTAAACTGTATAAAACACAATGCAAACACTTATTTTTACATTTATTTATATTTTTCCATGCTGAATAAATTTAAGACACTGAACTGACTGGTCTCATTGTTTCAGCCCAAAGAGATGCTTAATTTTCCAAAGTAGGAAAGCAATATGCATAATAATTCATAAATCAGCAATAATGCAGCAATAATTCATAAATCAAATGCTATGAAAATGAGTTAATAATGACCTTATAGACTGTAGTCTCTAAAAAACTAGGTACAGAGCTGCAACAATAAATTACTGTCTATTTTGAAAAGCAACTTTCCTAGTTTTCAAAAATTGGCATTTTGAGCTTTCACGTTAGTTCGTTGCCTCTCAAGGAATATGAACAGGTTACTTCATGTTTTTTTCTTTCCTATAAATCACAAATCCTGTATACATGGCTGTAGTTTTTATTTAATTCTCATATTAAAAGTACATTAAGAAAATTAAAGCCACTGTAAAACAGACCTGTAAGCTTGTTAAATTTTGCCTTATTTTCAGAAATCTCTCCAATGAATTTTCAACTTCAGAGTGCAATTCCATGAACCTACAGAAGACATAAAAATTAAATTATTTTAATTATAACAGTATGTCTTGGGAATAATTGAAAACGTCTTTCTGGTACTTATTCCCCTGTAATGCATAAACATTGCAGTAGCACATCACAGTAGTACATAAATATACATTTATTTTCACACCAACACTGAGAATGATTCTTTCTTTCATATTCTAAAGATGGAGTATTTAGGTGCAGAGAAATTAAGTGATCTGCCCCTGTGCACACAGGAAAGGACTGGAAAAGCCAGGAACTGAACATGCATGTTCTGTCTCAATCCAGGACCATCTTTCAATCCAGATGCATTCTAGTTTCAATTTAAAGACAGCCAGCTTTTAGAACGTAAGGAGCTCGATGATCACAATAAAAAGCAGGAAACACTCAGATCAGATTCTAAATGACAAACTAGTTAGTCTATGACTGAGGATGTATACTGAATTTCTGTTGGAGAAATACTGTTGTGTGTTTTCATGATAAATGTTTAGAAGAGGTTCTCTTTGTAGCGTGTCAGCACAGAAATCAAATATGGATGGACAATGGGGAAATATCCATCCGGTGTTCTTTTCCCACATAACGGCTCGCATCGTTAAAACCTGGTATTTAGACTGAGCTTTACAGAGGAAAAAAAGTTACCACTATTGTGCTTCTACATAGCAACAGATGGTTATGCTGAAGAGGAAATGCCAATGTCAGTGTATTGTACAATATATTTTCCCCTCAGAACATAAAGTGTATGGAAGTTCACATAAAATATTAGTGTGTAGGTGTTTGTTTGTAAATGTGCTTTACTGGCATGTCACTAACTGCTGGTCTTTTGAAAATTTTGCAGGTTTTTTTTAAACTTACTGAATTATTGAATACAAACATTTACATGTCAAGAGGAACTATGCTAACATAAATGGTTTTGCAGCGTTAAGGTTACCACCACTAGAAAACAACCATATACACATTGATCGAGGGATTTACTGTATCATGGGAAGAATGCTTTTGTGTGAATTCAGAGTTTTTCCACAGATGTAGCTGTACATTTTTAGTTCCTAGCATCTAGAATGCCTCTCCAAATGCCTATGTGATTCTACTGGGCTCCATGATTTAAGAGATATTCCTACAATAAAAGGTACTCCAACATTAAGTGCATGGGTAAATACTATGTTTATTGCCAAGTAATTTACTTTAGATTTTACTCCATAGCTGGAAGCCCCACTCCCCAAAGTCAGAGGCCCAGAAAAAGCAGTCTTACTGCAGTTCCTCACAAGGGGATGGAAACCAGTCTGCACAGAGAAAATATAATGAAAATGACTAATGGAACTGACACACAACACTCTCTCAGTTCTACATTTTTTCATAAGGTAGCTTTACCACTAGAAAAGGGAGACTTTGCTCCAATGTAAGGCTGAGCATTGTACATTTGCCCCACTTTTACTGCGAAATAAAATCAATAGTTGCATAGTAAATATGTGTCTATACCCTTCTGCAATAAAAAAAATCCCTGAAGTGTCTTTAACTAGAGGAAAAGATTTAATTCCACATATATGAAACAGTATTTATTTAAATAATCACTGCAAATCCCATTAGACAAAATAGTTATATTATAGTGGACTAGCTGATCTTTGACGTTCCTTTTATTCCCATGATTCTATACATCTCTTTTGCAGTGGTACGTAGTGGCTCCAGACAGCTAAGTATATGCTAGAAAAATTCCCTGATAGGTACAAAGAAATGGACTGTGGAAGCACTGAGCACAGGGTAAGAAGCACCAGGCATGCTGCATCAACTGCTGGGTCTTTGAAAAGAGAACAACATAGCACAGTACAACCCTGATACTTTGCAAGGTTAAGTTCCTCATTGCTCTGCAAAGATAAGGGTTTGCAAGCCATCTGGAAGTATACATAGCTGGAGCAAACAGCTGTGGGACAGCTGAGATGTTCTGGGTGTTTGCTGCAGTTTTTATTTCAAAGGGCACCTCCTCTCCAAGCAGCTGTGCAGAACTGAGGCTGTGCTTGAGCTGAGAAAAGAAGTAGTGCCCTCTGATGTAAATGCTCAGCAAGTCAGATGAGCAACCTGTCCTTAATTCAGCAACCTGTTGTGAATTAAGCAGGTTGTGAACCATCCCAATACAAAAAAATCCAGGTTCTACCATAGCCTGTAAGAAGCTGAAGACTAGATGAGGGGCGGTGTTTGAGAGCCAAGCTTTGATTTCAGTTTACACAGATAAGGAATTAAGGTAAGAATAAGGCAGGTCTGCAACTCATCTGCATAGAGATGGCAGTCAATTTGTATTTGTAAAAAAGATTACTGAAGGTTAAAGTATTGAAGGAAAAGAGAAGAGGACCAAGAAGAGACCCACAGAAACCTGGAGGGAGGACATAAAGAAGGGTAATTAGAGAGGCTGGAGGAGAAACGGGAGAGGACAGAAGCATTGAATCTAAAAGGAGGACAACATTTCAGTAAGAGGAAAAATGTTTGCTCTACCGAAGAAGTTTTACAGATCTAGAACAGTGGTTTTCAGCCATTTTTCATTTGCAGACCCCTAAAAAATGTTGAATGGAGGTGAGAACACTTTGGGAAATTGCAAATGGAGGTGCAGACCCCTTTAAATTCTAAGTGTGGGTATTCACATTCTTTTGATTGCTCATAGTCCTCTTTCACATAGTCTGTGGACCCCAGGGGTCTGCAGACCACAGGCTGAAAGCAACAGGATGAAGATGAAATATTGGTTTTGAGTTTCGACTAAGAATAAGTCATTGGAGATTTTGGTGAGAGCAGTTTCAGTTGAGTGTAAAGGATGGAAGATGGATTGGAGAAGGTCCAGGATGGGCATCCAGGAAAGGAACTCCAGAAAGCAACTGCAAACTGCAGTCAACAATGATATGCTAATTGATTCTCTCCATCCTTCACTTCACTCCACATTGACATTTGTCCCTTCCAGAGACCCGAATCCTTGTCAACTTCTACTCCTCTGCTCCTGCTCATATGATATAGCACACCTTTGGCAGAAATCCTGTGACCAGGATGACCTCCTCTCCTTCACTACTACTTCTCATGCCCTTGTTGTAAACTATATGTTTTCTTCCAGAATTTTCCAAGCAATGGCTCTTTCCATTGCTGCAGTGAGGTCCTCCTTCATACAGGTCTCACCAAGGGGTCGGCAAATGAGCATGCGCTCCATAATCTGCACCTCACCATGCTTGTATATAGTTGTGTCATTAGAGTATCTCCATTTGATCATGTTTGTTTCTGATCTTCTGGTTTGCATGCACAAGTGATTCAGGCATCACCATGTAGGCCAATCTAGATTTGCCCCTCCTGGAAGGTCCTCCTGGGGTTCCAGGTCTATTTCAGAGCACATGATTGCACATAATCTTTCCTTCCATAACCTCAGTTATGTCTTGTCAGCCATCATGTACAACAGTGCAACACTGGTTGCAAAACTTTTTCACATTTTAAGTCTGTGTGACCACAGAATGGATACCTGGGTTCTTCCATCTGCCATGATCTTTCTTTTTGGCTCGCTACCTTTCTTCTGATATCAGGTGGTACAATGCCAACCAGTAAGTACTGGCTATCCTTTGGCGTTGGCTGTAGACATCCTGTTAATTCATGAGAGCTGTCATTTAGAACTGGATCTATATTCTTGGCATGAACCAATCATTCCCATACTGAACATGCATACTGTACAGTGGAGTAACACAAGGCAATGGCAGTGGTTCGTAATGTAGACTTCATAATGTAGAAGCGACCAATGTCCAAAGTATGTTGTTGCAGGTGCTGACTTTTCCTTTCATATTTTCTACCAGTGCTTTGAAGGTAAGTTTTTGATCCAATGAAACCCCCAAGTACACAGGGTCCAGGTGATTAGCCAGTGATTAACCAGATGGTGTTTAATTTTCACTTGGCTTCTCTATGGCATAGGTAAAAAGCTGTGACCTGTATCTTGGTTGGGTTGGCACAAAGCTGGTTCTCCTTGTAGTAATCTGAGAGGTTGCTCAGTAAATATGTCGGTCTGTTCTTGACAGTGACAAAGTCCTTCTCTTGTGATGTGGTACATAATTAGCATATATGACAGTCTTTGTAGTACTCTGTATGGGTTGGTCATTGGTATATATGACAGTCTTGGTGCTAGCATGCTATCACGTGGGAGGCCATTTTATTGTTATCGCCAGCAGTTTCATTTCTTGCACAGTTCTACGTAAAAACATCTATTTTCCAAAAAAAAATCAGATAAGCTACACTAGATGGTAGTTGTGCATCATACTGTAGACTTTGGCAAGCAGGTTTAGGTGGTTGACAGTCATGTGCCACTAACAGGTCTACAAACACAGCACCCGCGTTATCATCCCTTTCTTGAATTCATCTTCTATATGCTGGGTGATGTTTAGAATTTGGGCAGTGCAGGACTTGCCTGGTCTGAATCTGGCTTGTTCTGATATTAGATGTTGTTCAATATGAGCTAAAAGGCAATTAAGAATAAGGCATTTGTAAAGCTAGTAAAGATGGCACAGAAGTGACACTGGCTTAAAGCTCTCTGGGTCAGAGGCATCTATAACTTTAACAGAGCCATTACACAGGCCTGTCATCTTAATTTAGGTATTCTAAGGGTCGATGATCAATTGTTAAGAAAGTAGAAAACCCATATATTAGATGCAGGACCAAAAAGTCTGATCTGCTCTGTGCACACGTTGTTGAATCCAGCTGCTTTGCCATTTCTCAAGTGATTTATTCCACAGTCAAGTTTATCCATTGTGTATGGCATACTAAAATGATTTTCCTCCAGATTAGTCTGCCATCTAATCTGTATTTTAGGTTGTTTGTTCGAAGCTTTACTATTGAGCAGAAGCTGATGAGCCACCTGGTTGGCTCTGATGTTGTGAAGTTACTGTACTTTCTTTGGGTTGTTACTTAGCATGTGAATGGTTAACCATGCTTTCCTGCTAGCATCGTATCTATTCCTTTGATCAATTCTTTTCATTTCCACTGCCTTTCTTTTTGGAGCTTTTAGTTAGGGCTGTCCCTGCTGCAATATTGGCTTCTGAGAAAAGAGCTCTTTAAAACATCTACTAGTATTTTTTGTATTCAGCTGCTAGTAGGAGAGTAAGCTTTGGTATATACTCAGTTCGGCATCCTGGAGGTATATACCTCTTGGAAGTTTTCTGCAGTGCATTCATGAAGACACTGTGGTTACTCAAGACTGGTTTGATGTGTGTAATCATTACGCCTCCATCAGATTATCTCTGGAATACTCCAGCACCAACATTTTTTTTTCAGAAACTGGTCAATATCCAGAATGGTAAAATACAAACCATCATAGCTGGAGGAAGAACAAAAGCAACAGGGGTAATACAGCATTTCAAGAAATATGCTTGTCAGTGTTCAATGTAGGCAAGTTATACGTTTTTCCTTGGCTTAATTCCTGGAACTGGCTGCTCCTTTCGGCTTCAATTTTCAAGAAATTCAGCTTTAAGCAGATACACATAAAATGTCAGCCCAGTAAGAGTTTAACAAAGTTATAAGAAGTGGAAAATAGGGCCCCATAATGGGAGGGGTCAGGCAACGTTAATCATATGAATCACTACTCCCACAATGCCTATATTATATTTTTCTAATTCTGGCTCCAATTCAGCAAAGCTCTTAAACACTTCTTTCTTATGTCCATTTCTGTTCGGCAAGGCACTTAAACAGCCACCTAAGTTGAAGACCTTTAAGGTTAAGTGCTTTGCTGAATCAGGCATCACAAAAGTCCATACAGAAATTTTGTACAGTTGTAAATGGAAATGCAGTTACAGTTGTAGCAGGAAATGTAAATGCAAATGCAGTTGTAGCAGAAAGCTTTTTAGAGAAAATGTTACATGTTGTACTTCACTCCAAACTCAAAGCTAGCAGGATCAATATTTATGCAGCTCAGTCGCACCTTTAATCTAGGAAGCTTTTCTGACTTTCCACTACCTGCAAAGCTGTGACTTATTGCTAGAGGCCTGGTGATCAGCGAGGTCCCTATCAGCTCTACTTCTCTATGCTTCTAAGGCTGCAGCTCAGTCCCTCCCTCTCCTGCGAGGCAAAGAGCTCCAAGATCCATGACTCCAGCCAGACCCTGCTTCCTGCATCTGATCCACATGCAGCATGGTGAGAGCCGGCAGCTGCTGCCAGGCGGAGGTAGCCTGCTGCCAGGGAAGCTGCTACTGCTCTCTCATAGATGGATCAGCTCACGATAGCACTAACAGGAACAAGAACCTGTGTCAGTGACAGGAGCAGCTCTCAGACTCTTAGACTCCTGGGGAGTACAAATGGACACAGAGGGGTTGTGTGCGCAGTCTCTGTCCTGCATATCTCCAGCACTTTCCCCACGTCTCTCTCCACCACTAAATCCTTTGGCTAAGGAGCTGGTGAGGTCAGAGCCTGGGGCTACTCTAGGGGGCTGGTTCCATTAACCAGAAAAGTCCCCCTGGGGCTGTGCGCAAAGGAGTTTTTAATAAAGATCTTCCCGCAGCACAGATCCCTGGGGAAACAGCAGCTGCTTAGCCCAGGCTCCCTGATCTCTAGCATGAATCTAGACCCCCTTCTCTTCATCTCCCTCCTCACCCCCTCCCCATGTCCAGGGATGAGAAACAGGGGACAACGTATTTTTCCTCTTATCAAATCGCAGTTTGCGTTGCGCATGGGGCTTTCTTGAGCCTGGTTGACTCCAAATGTACAGTGCTGCCTGCTTTGGCCAGGTGCCTCAGCCTCCTGGTCAGGCTAGACATTGCTGATGCTTGCCCAGACCACCAGCTGAGAGGAGAAACTTGAGCAAAAATAGCTTCCTGTCCTGTCCCTGATCAGTTCAGGTGGTACTTGGCAGAATGACGGGTAAAGGGTCTCAGAAAGGGTTGGCAGAGGTAGGTTTGGCAGTTGCCAGGTTTGTGTGTTGTGAGGAGGGGAGCGGCTAAGATGAGCTCTCATTAAAACCTCAAGGCTGTATGGTGCTCAGTTTTGGGCTAAGAGAAGGCTGGGTCAGCACTGATGGAAGGGAGGGCAAGGAAGGGCTATGGAACATGTTGGATGGATAGGAACTTTTACGGGAGCCAGGAATGGTACGAACCATGGGAAGTCTGGCAGGCAAAACGTGAGGTGCTTCAGTCACCTTTCGACTTATGCTGAGAGGGACCTGCAGGGATGAAGATGGTGGTTGGGGAAGAAAGAGCTGCAGCCTTTACCGCATAGCACCTGTGTAGTAGCAGGCTAATCAGGGGGGCACAGTGTCTACACAGAAAGTGGGGGTGGGTGAGGGCCTTCTAGAGGACTTCATCTTGGGCAGCACATCTGTAGGGACTGCCCACATGTTAATGGAACAGGAGTTAGGTTATGCAGATCAGAGATAATTCTGCCCTGGAATGGCGCAACTTTGAGCCATTTAAAGGTGTCAATGTGTAGACAATCCAGGGGTTAAGAGCTCCAGGAACTGCCTAAAAGTAATGTATAACAAGGCCCTGAGAATCATGGTACTTTAAAGCAAGCGGTAGCAAAATCTAGCACGAAATACTGCGATGCAAAGATGGCAATGCATCTTTGCTACTATGAAAACTTTCAGCAAAATGTCTAAAGCTTGTACATGTGTTTTATCATTCCAAACTCTCACAATATTGTGAGTGCCCTAATTATAGTACTCCTTAATGCATCTTTATGCAGGGGAAGACTTTTAATAATGAGTAAGGGACTTTGGTACTGTATTCCTACTGAAAAAAAATCAGGTGCGGATGCCTAACTCTTTAAAAACCTCACCCTAGATTATTTCAAATATTAAAAATCAATTGTTACAGTTTTTATTTCTCTAAGAAAAATTCATCTCTCACAACTAAGTATCATGTCATTTTAGCATCACACACTGGGATACACTTACTTATCCACTTCTGTTTGCGGCTGCCCTCTTCTGGATAATCTCATTTCTGCATCATCCAGATGAACTCTCTCTCCTAAACAGAATATAGTGAAGAAATACACAAGGAAAAAATTAAAAGATACATTATATGGAGCAGTAGAAAAAAGATGAAAGCTCCACAAAAAGAGCTTATTTACAAAAACAGGGACAGCAAGATGCAAAATGTCTGTTTTTTTTTAAATTTGTCTCCTTGTTGGCTTACATCATCTTTAGCTATAGAAGATTTAAAACTACAGTAACAATGACTGACTCTGTTACAGTACAGTTACAGTAGTTAAAAGAACCATGGCTGTCGGAATATACTGCTTACAAATAATTTTCAATACGCAATATATTGCATAAAAATCCTTACCCTGGCAAGCAGTACTACAGATGACTCATACAACATTTTCTTTAATTAAAAAAATTAAACAGAATCCCACCATCCTGAGCTGACATGTAGTGCAATGTAAACAAACTGCTTTTTTAGCAAGGAATCTGCATGGCTTACTGTTACAACAGTTAAACAATTCTACATCGTGATTTTGTGATTGGTGTGCTGCATAGTCAAACTGATTTCTATGAGAAGGGAACAATCAAAATGAGAAAGAAAGTTACTGTAGTACTAAATTAAGTCTCCTGTTTCTTGGCTGCTATCCACTCAAGGAATTCTAATAGCCATTTATAAATGTCATGTAATACACAATATACTTATATTGCAAGAGGCCTTTATCTATTGTTGTATCACCCTACATTCATTTCAGAATTTAAATGCATTTGTACAGCATCCCTACGTATGCTTTTTGGGAAAAAATATTTGAATAAAAATAAAGTACACAATTTATGCCATATGCTAAATCATTATGCTAGTTCCCCACCTATTTCTGAACCCTAAAATTTCCTGCATAAAAAGATATTTAATGTGACATTTTATTGTAGTGGAAGAAAAATCTGCAGTCCATACCAATCTTATATAAAATTTACTTCCATGCTCTTCAGGTGAACAGAAACTGAATAGTTGGTATTATTCTCTCCCAACCTTGCCAACAATTTATTCTGAAAATTTTAAGAAAGCCTACATGGAAGATTTCAACAAGGATTTAATTGTCTAAAGATTAAAAATCCTTCAGAAACAACCCAATATAAGATTTTCTTGGAGTCAAGTCCCTGCACTAATGAAATGCTACCCAAATAAAATTTTGCACCAACAGAAAAACTGTACTTAAATTATAACCAATCTCATTCATTCACTCTGTCAGGTAAGCCAACCAATCAGACAGTAAAGCATTATTTAAAGGATAAAAGACAGCATAAGACACGTTAAAAAAGAAAGAATAAAAAAGGACAGAGAGAGATTACCACTGTAATCATGTCAGTGAAGATCATTATGGACCACAGAATGCACTTTGAATTCAGGGACCTAAGTTTTAATACTGTCTCAGCAACCTGATGCATGGGAAAAAATCCTGCACCTGTGTAGCTTGTAGTCTATCACAAATTGACACAATACATGTGATAAGAGGATCAGTGCAAGTGAGAACACTGGAATAATCAGGGAAAGGAACAACTTTTAAGAAAGAAGTATGATTTAAGGAAGGATTTGAAGGCAAGGAGGATAATGGCACTAAAACAAACCTATCCTACATCTTCTCACGTTAAGCTCAAAAAAATAAATTCAGATTCACATGGCATCTAGAAGTTTGACTTCATAAACCAATTCAGACCTATTTTCAGAATTCAATCTTTTTCCTCTTTCACCCAAGAGCAAACCTATTTTCTTTTTGTTGAGAAAGTTTTTTGGCACTGTTGACTTACTGGAACTACAGTTACGTTCACGTTGGTAGTAACTACATGGTCAGCTTCTATACTTACTAACCATCACAATTATTTAGGTTCCAGCTATCAGAAACCAGGTTGCCCATCCTGTCACACTGCATCATGCCTAGGACAATATTGGTACTGTCAAGGGCTCTGATCTTGAAGCTACTGCATGGAGCAAAGCCTTTTCAGCTGAGATCTTCTAGAAACTGCTCCTGGCAAATACTAGTAAAACCACAATACTTGTGATTTTCAGTGCAGTGTAAGACTTCTTTTTGTTTAGATTCTTAGATTAACTATTGGGTTCCACCCTCTCTTCTTTAGAAAAAACAGGTCTGAACAGCATGAGGGGATGCATGAGTTTGTTCTCATATTCAAGATACACAGCCAAATTTGGATCGAAAAAAACCCCTAAGTAGTATCCAGAAACCAGTGCATGTCACAGAAGGGCATGCATTAAATCAGTAAGATTTAGGATCTACTGTCCTTTAATGGGTAAGCAGATCATATCAAACAGAATGTCAATTTTATTCATTTTCATATACATTAAAAATCAGAGGTTCTTTTAGACTCAAATGAGTCCAGAACAATGGTCTTGAATTAATTAATAAATACTGTCCTACAAACACACACTTCTATTAACATTATTATATTGGCTGGAGGTACTTGCAAGGTGAAATCTATCCTTCTGCAGAGAAACTGCAACAGGTCGTGGGCACCTGATGCATGGCTTAAGTGACTATGTGAGGATGGAAACCCTACATTGGTGTGCATTCGCCCTTTGCTATTTTAGGTCACCTTCTTGACCTTACAAATGGCTGCACCTTCTTGCCTCAGCCTAAGCATTCAGCACATTGATTTTTTTCCTGGATTTTAAAATGATTACATTTAAGTGCTAGCTCTGTAGGAAGTATTAAGTTTTAATTTTAATATTTTGTAAAGCGTATGAAGATTCCTCAGTATGACAAGGTGCTATAAAAGTTTAAGCTGTTCCACTATAATAGCTGAAGTCCTTTGCCCCAAGTGATTTAATTTTAAATCTAGGTACTTCTAGATAGCCAATTATCCAACTGAAGTTACCAGTAAACCAGTGATATAGAAAGGCCAAACCCTAAATAGATTCAGACGAATAAATTAATTTAAAAGTGAACTTTAGAGTCATTGGTGAAAAGGAACATGTAAAGAGAAGAATTATGTAAGATTGTTTTACTTACAAATTTTTGTTCCAAAAAATGAGCTATGCTCTTTGGTAGTGTTTGCCACTTCCTATGTAAATTATCAGACAGGTCAACAAAGTGAATTGTGAAAAACACAGTATATTTTAAACACCTGTAGCCTGACCTATGTATTTACATACCCTGCAGGCTTTAGTTAGCTATTATATTAATGAAATTTAGAATCCTACTCAGTGGAAAATTATATTTACTGTGTTCCAAATAGTTCCCATTTATATATGGAACATCTTATACTTCATACAATGTAAAAATTGAAAAGTCAATAATATTCCTTTTATAATAAAATTACCTTGTCTTATATTTTTATATTACTTAGTAAAGTTCTAAAACATTTAAATTAAAAAAGCGTCTTCAAGGGTAAAAGAAAAGTGGTGTATTTAAATAACAGCTTTGAAATCAGTGAGATAACAGTAAGTCTCTGCCACCATTTTGTAGCTATATGAATGCAGAAAAAAAAGCTACTGCTACATTACTGAATAATTATCCATCTAAATGTCAGCTATGATCACGTGATCAGTCTTTTTATGGGCAAAAAGAATGTTCCCTTATGTCCATATTTAATTTCAGTATGGAAATACAGTACATGTTCACCTTTCCCATTGACATCCCAATACACACGCATTTTAGTCCTCAAGGCATTTTCACTTTATTTTTTGCTCTCTCGCTTTCTTTTCCTATAAGAAATAACACTTAAGACAAACCTGGAGCTATGCAGATCAGCAGAAAATTGTTTAAAGCTGATAGCACGTTTAGACATCTGTATATGAACTGAGGTCTTACTAGAACTGCTTTAGGATAAAGGCATTTTTTTATTCAACTGAATGAAAGAGCTGTTTCGAAATGCAAGGACATACATGTTAGGCTAGCCTGTTTAATTTTATACCTGGCTGTTCACATCACCTACAATTTAAACATCTTTCAAAAAATGTAAGCGCTAACTTCTGGGGTATATCTGCAGCTAAACTAAAGTACAACTTCATTGTCTGCAGGCGCCCACAAAATCTGAACCTGAATTTTTGTGCTAACAGAACAAATTTCTCCTATTGCATTAATTGTTTCGTTTGACATGGCAACACCAGCAGAGAAACAGAGGCAACACAGACAGATCAAGTCTTCCCCATCTGTCAGTCAGGCAAGGTGAAGCCATTCAGGACACAGGATTCTATAGTCCAGTTACTCCTCCTCCCAGGATGCAAACCAACTTCTCCAGGTGCGAACACCAAAAATCAGTCAGCTTACATTGGCCTATCTAATCATTTGCACAGACCTAAATGCACATTGGGTTATCCTGAATAAGTGGATGCACACACTAATGCTACTACTTTATGGAATATAATTGAAAAGGTATGAAAAAAATTGCTTTTCCATGATGGAGCTGCTGCTTGTATAGACAAGTAAGTCTGACTAGCAGTGACTCAAACCAGGGTCAGTAGGAGTTATTAGCCCCATACATTATAACCAGGTTCAAGAAGTGGGAAACAAAGACAAGAAAAAGGGTAAAGAAGACTTGACAGAGCATAACGGACACTTTCAACCATTTGCAAGACCCCCTGCACAGCACAGAGGCCTAAGCTTGTGGAAGAAAAAAAAAAAAAAAAAGAGATTAGGAAAGGAAAACTTAACCACTGAAAAGTCATCCAGGTAACAGCTCTGGACCCTGAGACTGGTTTTGGGATTACAGCAAAGAGAAGCAAGATTTCCTACGTAAAATGAAAGTTTGGATCGGCATAGGACGAAAATAGAACTGGAGAACTACTTTCTCCCTCTGGAAAGCGAAGCGTAGACATTATAAGACTATGGCCAGAGTGCTTGGCTGGCAAAACAGGGGAGAAGGAGAAGAGGAGCAATGACAGGTTAGCATTTAGCGCTAAATTTAGATTTCAAAGGGAAAAAGATAAGTATTTAACAAAAGAACTACGGTAAGAAGAATTGAGTTGCAAAGTAGTGAAGCCTTACAGAGAAACCTTCTTCTGAGAAACCCGTGAGAAATTCCGGGAACACTGAAGCCTGGATTTAAGGAGCTAGCACAGACATCTCTCTCAAAAACTTTCTGGAATAGTACAGAATAGAAGGATAAGTAAAAATGTTATATGATTGACACTAAAACAAATAAATTATGGGAAGGAATCTCTTCAGAAATGAAGATGAGGCCTCTAACTTAGGTATGAAGGTAAATGGCATGGCTCCAGGTCTAGAAGAGCCTTTCTTTACCCTTCTGGTAGAGACCTAGATGTCAGAAGAGCTGCAGGCCCATGAACCAAACCCACCTTGGTTACTCTCAAGCTATGGGAAGCAAGAGGTACCAATTACCAGTTACTTTGTCTTGTTCAAAACTTGCCCTTTTACAGGAAATAAGGCAGGCATAGGTGACAACCTTTGTAAAGAACATGAGGAAGTTGTCCTATAGGCCTAAGTATTGGCTTTCAGTATTTGGGAACTAGAGGGGTTGAATCTCAACTGACAGTGGTCAAACAGATCAGCAAGAGTTGGCTATTTGGTTGAAGACTTCTCAGTGATGCAATTATTCTTCCACAGAAAGCCTTCCAGCTCAGGCACTCTGTTTCAAGACTGTCACCTAAGAATATACACAAGTGGAGATTTTATTCTCAAGAAGACACTGCTGTTTATATAGGTTCATGAGTATTAATTAATCCTCACAATCTGCAGAAGATGGCATCTGTAGTTCTGTGAAGGCACAAAGTCCTGACATAGGAAAACTTTCATGGCTTGAGACCTGTATAGATAATATGGAGATACTTTCACTACTTGGAGGGAAGAAATTAGACGATCTTGGCATTTCTCCACCAAGGGGGAGAAAATGGAGCTTTCCTGGAATGTTAGTGCCTGGTCAGAGCCATTTTCATCAAGGTCTTTAGGATGAGTGCCAGCCTGAAGGGCAAAACACTGAATTGGAAGAGCAGCTGTCCAGAAACAAGGACCAAAAGCAAGACAACAAGGTTTAAAAATAAAAATGGAAATGGAAACCCTTTTAGATTCAGAGCCATTACCACTAAAATGAGAAGCAGTGCACAAATCATCCGGTTAAGACCCACACTTGTCACAGCTCTGAACGATTCTGCAGTCATCCAGCACCATAATGCAGAGGAAAGGACAGGGAGTATGAGACCCCCAGGTAGAAGGGATCCAGACAATAACGGATACAAGAAGAAATGCTTTTTTGACTCTTCTTCCATGACTTTTTCTGGAAGAATGTTTCCTTCATTTTCCTGTTCCATTCTCAGGTTCTTGAATGATGCCAGTTTTAGCTGTTTCCACCAAAGCAAAAGGACAACTGGAAAACCAAGCTGTCAGTCCAACGGAGCAAGCTAAGAGGAGGAGCTACAGGAAAAAAAATAAATCAGCATCTGATGGGTGAGGAAGACCAGAAGCAGAGTGGAAAAATAAACGGGGCCCACCTAAACTACTTGTGCCTGTCTGATTTTCTACTAACAAGTAATTGAAAAGGAAGTGCATGAAGACTTGTAATCTCACATGCTTAAGAAGAGCTGACCTTGAACATTTCTTTCTAACATTTCTTAGTAGGGGTGTACCGAGATTTTTTGGGCCAATACCAACAGCTGATTTTTAACAAGTCTTATAGGCCAATACTGATCCAATTCCAATATTCAGCCCAGCAGCGTGGAGAGCAGCATCTGGCTGATAAGTCTGTTGTGGTGGAAGGGGCAGAGGGAGGGAAAGGGCATGGGGGGCAGGGGCAGATCGAGGTTCCCACGGTGGGGGGGGAGGGAGTGGGGCTGAGGCAGGCGCTGCCCAGCTGAGGCAGGGTGGGGCACAGGACAGCCACAGCTCATCTGGGGAGTGAGGGCAAGGGGAGGGGGTGGCTCCCACTGTTCTATGCACCCCAGGAGGGCGTGTGCCCCCAGATCTACACACACGGCGAGGGCAGGCTACCGCTGTGGGCTGGGACCAGCGCTGGGCTGTTCTCAGCAGGAGCTGGGCTGGGCTGTGCTCAAGGCAGGAGGCAGTGGCAGCACTGGGAGTAGGGGCTACAGTGAATTGTGGGGTGGTTGCAACTCCCCCCAGCCCCTGCTCCCAGCACGGTTCCCACCCACCCCAAGCACAGCCCAGTCCAGCCCCATGCCGGGAAGAGCCTACTACCACCCCAGCTCACAGTGGCAGCTTGCCCTGCCCCACATGCAGATCCAGGGGCACACGCCCCCTCATGCCCTGCCAGGGTGTGCACAGTAGTGGGAGTTTCCCCTCACCCTGCACCTCCCTGAGGAGCCGTGGTTCTGTCCCATGCCCTGCCCGGGCAGCACCTGCCCCAGCCTCAGCCCCACTCCCTCCCTCCCTCACTGCAGGGGCTTCGATTTGCTCCACCATGCCCCTTCCCTCCCCACTTGCCCCTTACCACACAGCAGACTTACTAGCCAGACCTGATTGCTCTCCACACTTCCAGGCTGAACTCCTGGCTGTGTGTATGCTGCGGCTGTGCACTTGCATGCAGCATTTATTGGCCACATCAGACAAAAAAAGCCAACTGCCGATGCTCTCTATTTTCCTCATATCAGTGCCAATCTGATATGGGACTGATGTATCAGTGCACCTCTATTCCCTAGCCTAACATTTCTTTATTGTGCTCTACACAAAGATTCTTTTTTTTTAAAAATTCCCTGTCAATGCCACTTTATCTGTGGTAACAATAGTGTGAGTGCTAGTATAGACAGATATCTGAATATCTGCTTGAATTTCAAATACTGAATCATCTAAGCATGCTTGGTGCAAGTCTACTCATCTTTTAATAGCTATTGATATTTCGATATTGTATTAACATAACTGAAACAGTCTAAATATGCCTTTCTTAATCCCAGATCTAGAAATTGGGTTGATCCTACACACACGAGCAAGATCCATCAGCAAAGCATCCAAGAAGTTTCTCAATATCACTAGACAGACCAGCACACTTTACCCAAACTTCCATTTCAAGTTGTAGCCAATGTTTAGGGCATCAGACCAAGACAGCCTCTGCCCCTACACCAAATTATGCAGGAAGAAAAATTTCTTCATGGCCTGTAAGGAAACCATCAGAAGCCCAGAAGCATGGGATAAATTAATAAAATATGATATAAATAATACAACACATTATGGTGCTACAAGTATTGCAGGCATGTTAAAAGCTTATGGAAGAGAAAGAACAAAGGAAGGACTCTCTTATTTTATCTTACTATCTGCACACACAAATTAAGGACTTTCTTGAGAGCTAAACCACACTAAAGCACATTCTTGAAAAGGTATCACACTTACCTCAAAACAATCCTGGTGTACAGAAATCTAACACGTTCAAGCTTGAATTACCAGCTCCAACACCAACCCTGTTCTACTAGCCCTTCCATGATCTTATTACCTACATCTTGAAATTATTTAGGTCCCTTGTCCTCACTGCCTTGCTTGTAAGGCCATTCCAAAATTTCACCACTTTGCTCTAATTTCCACTCTACATTTATAACCATTTGATCTTATACCAGTATCATCTTTTAATATAAATAGTTCCTCTTCCTCCCAGGTATTAACCATCTCAAAAATATTTTAAAAGAATAATCACATCTCCCTTTTACTAAACTAAATAAGTCCAAATCTTTTAATCACTTCTCATAAGACAGGCTCTCCATTCTTTTAATTTTCCTAGAAGCCTTTCTCTGCACCTGTTCCAATTTAAATTAACCTATTTTGAATTTAGGTGACCAGAACTGTATACACTATTTTAAACCAGGTCTTATTAATACCCAATACAACGGTACTAATACTTTCCTGTCTCCACTAGCACCTGTCTTGGCTAGATTAAGCTTTTTTATGGCCATGTTTAATTGTAGGATGGTCCTGAACTACCTACCAATTGTTAGACCCTCCCTTCAGTGTTTCCAATCCATAAATCCCTCAGGACTTTCCTTCATAACAGTCTGCAGTAGTATACTGCCACTCCAAAATATTTGCTCCCTTGAATTCAAGGCTAATGTGA
Organism: Crocodylus siamensis; assembly: GCF_052110815.1. Lineage (NCBI taxonomy): Eukaryota > Metazoa > Chordata > Crocodylia > Crocodylidae > Crocodylus > Crocodylus siamensis. The sequence goes on from NC_143399.1 coordinate 15,816,658, forward strand.
CTGATGGTAGTACATACCACCTCTGTAAATGAAAGCTGAAGTTGGAGGAAAAGTATGGGTAACAATCACTGCCAATGCTATGTTTAGCCTGAGCAGAGTTAGAAAATATATATATATCCTACTACTGTTAGTGCTGAATTTGGTCCAGTACAAAACAAAAATTTACAGTTTCAGTATTAAAATAAAAGTAAAGCCTACTACAGGAGGGATAACAATTAACCCAAAATTTACATTTATGTAATCAGAAAGCAAAAAGATATTGGGTTTCACAATAAAGGCCGAAAATCCTTATAAGAAAATAGAAATCAGACATACTGCATAAGACATAAGTTACTAAATCAAGAACTTGATTTAGCCAATAACCAGAAACATACTTCAGTAAGTAAGAGAGAATGTTCAACTAACCATTTGATAGACCATTTCTGAGCTTTTGTACATTATGACTCGTGGGAGATGAAAATGGACCAATTTGGCATGTTCCTGTCAGTGGTGAATACAAGTTTAGGTTTTTCTTTCCCGTCTTCAAAGGTGTTACTCTGTGTACCTAAACAGATGAGAACAAAGCAGCTGAATAAATGTTGGCACATGGGAAAAGACTATTTCAACCTATGACAATTCCAATGCCTCCTACTTATTTTATCCTCAATAGTTCACATTCTACCCTCCACCCTTCCTGTAAGGTGGACTACACAGTGCTCCAGGAACCAGCCAATGCAGTTCCTGAAAACAAGCTAGTTTATTAAACTTAATCAAGTCATATAAACCACATTTTCAGAATTTTTCCTAATTTGAGAGCCCTGTTTATGAGTTACCCAAATGTGTATATAAAATTATTTGTACGTGAATATTAAGGTGTTACATATTTAACTGTTCGGTCTTCATACACAAACCAAACATGTGGGGTACTTATAGCAGGTTCCAAATTTAGACTCTTATGAACATTCAGCCTTAAAAATTAATTTTATTTTTTCACAGTAGGGCTGTCCAGCTTCAGAGTGACCAGGGGCCATATGCTACATGAGCCACAGGCACTGGGCCACACATTGCACAAGCTGCATACCACGGAACCACCAGCCACACACAGTTCCCTTGCCATGTAAGCAATTTTTGTTTTTGGCTTAAGGCTGAATTAGTTCCTAATTCCAAATCAGCTGAGCTGAGCAAAATTGTTCAAGTCTGTGTGACTCTACCACCAGGCAAGTCTCCTCCCCCCCAGACCTATCCGTCTGGGACTTTGGATTAGGGTGGCCATGTGTCCTGGTTTGGCTGGGACACTCTGAGATTCTGTAGCCCAGCCCCAGACAGTCGCTCAAAAGTCCCAAGCTGGAGTCTGGTGGGGAGGTGGAGCAGCATGGTGTGCGAGGCAGACAGCTAGGAAGGCACCGCTGCTTCTAGATGGGAGCAAGGTGAGTTGACTGGAGCAGGCACCATGACACCCACATGTAGCACATCCTTGCTCCTGCACAGGAACAGTGGTGCCTGCCCAGACATCTGTCTGGTGCACCATGCCACTCCCACCTACCTGCTCCAGCCTGGGATTTATGACCAACCAGCCTGGACCAGACTCCAGAATCCTGAAGTGTCTGGGCCAAAGCAGGATACATGGCCCCCCTACTTCAGTTACTTCCCAAATCTATGGCAGGCATCCTTCATTCAAGCCCTGAGCCAAAGGTATTTGAGTTTTATTTCCAGGGCAAAATCAGTTCCAAATTTCGACTGAGCAGAGCTCAGTTGCTCAAGTCTGAGTGGCGCTACCACCACCAAGTATCCTACCTTCCAGATTCATTAGTCTGGAGCTTCAGATACTCCCAAATCCATGGCAGGCATCCTACGTGAAAGCCTCCCTGTGACCTTCCCCACCACTGCTCCATGAATGTCCCAGTGCTGCAATTCAGGTGAACCCCTCCACTCCCGTCACTGTCATGCAAACAGGGTGAGCTCTCCAGCTGCTGCCACAGTGCAGGCACTGTCCCAAGTCCATCCCCTCCCACCCATGCTGCTTGCCTGGGGGAGCAGTGCAAGCCCTCCTGCTGCTACACAAGTAAGCCCCATCCCCTACCTGTGCAGGCAGCAAACTTATTGGGCCTCCTCCTGCCATGCTGCCCTGCTCCAATGACTCTGGCTGCTGCAGGAGCACAAGAATGGCAGCCTGGCAGGAGTCCACAAGCCACACTTTAACCCAGGGACAGGCAAAATACGGCCTGCGGGCTGGATCTGGTCTGCCAGGCCATTCTATCCAGCCTACAGAGCCCCTAAAAAATTTAGTAAATTAATATTTATTTGCCGTGGCTCCCTGTCAAAGCTGGCTGGAGCTAGGGGCAGTAGGACCCAGAGGGAGACCTCTGCAGGCTTGCAGGCTTGAGCAGCCCAGCCCCGCCCACCCCCAGCCAGTTCCCTGCTTTCCTGCCCCTCAGCCCTGCTCCAGCACCACGTGGCTGTGGCTCCTGGCTGCATCCCTGGACCGCGGAGCATGGGACCACACTGGTAGGGGCGTGTATGTGTGTGCGCACGCATCTCGGCAGGCACAGGGGCAGAGAGAGAGAGAGAGAGAGAGAGTGAGTGTGTGTGTGTGTGCGTGCGTGCGCGCGCGTGCGTGCAGGCACAGGTGCAGAGTGTATGTGGTCATAGGATAAATCCCACACACACACCCCTCCATACACATGCACTTACATCTCCCCTCGCACTGCCATACACAGACCCCAGCCACTCTGCCCCCATACCCACCCACACCCCACATACATATACCCACTCCCCACAATATATAAGAATAAGACTTAATTTTAAGCTGTTGTGCAGTCACCTCTGTGTATACTACACAAACACATGTAAATCAGGACAAAAATATTTTTGAAATCAAATTAATGAATGTTGTACATGCTTGCTTTTTAGAATATAATTTGGTATTTTTCTGGTTCTGAGACGGCAAAACCTCTTGCTGACCCCTCTGGGGCCAAGGGGAGGGACTTCTGGTGACAAAGGTCAGGGGTTAGGAGGTACAATTCTGGTCACAAGATGGGGGTGGGACACCTGTCAAGGGGCGGTGCTACCCATGCAGCCCTTGAAAACTTGCCAAAACAGGGTGAAATCCTGGTGCCATAGAAGTCAATGGATGTCTTTCTCTCGAGTGTTATAGGAGTCTGATGGTTTCTCCATGTGCAAATTGTTGTGATGTCATTCTAATATAATAAAGGTCTTAGTCTGCCTGCCTGTCCATAACGCTTTTGGAGCACCCTGATTGGCTACTGAAACAACCAATCAGAGTGCTCCAAGAGCATTACGGACAAGAGGCTGTGGTGCAGCAGAGCACCACCATGACAGACGCGACAAAAAGATTGGAGCGGGAGGCAAGGCCAGTGCTGGCTTCACCCTGCTCCCCCACCCCCTCTGCTCCTTGGAGGCAGTGGCAGCGCAGGGTGCTGGTGGATGGGGATGGAGGGGACAGCGAGGCAAGTTCCCCCGCCCCCCACGGGAGGTAGCAATGTGGAGGTGTGGGGGGGTTAAGGTTAACAAGCTTCTCCCCTCCCTCCCTCCATTCCTGCCCTCCCCTCCCCCGCTGTCATTTTTGATGGGCAATTCGCTAATACTAATATAACAAGCCCTGTAACCTTAAATCCAGAAGCAAAGATGAGGGGATATTGGCAAAAACTGAGGATGTAATGCAGAGGAGGGTGATTCTGAGTAATATGGAAATGGCAGCAGTAGTATCAAGAGACAGGATACAACTGACACAGAAAAGTCACTGTACCTTCATATTATCTTAGGCTTGTGGTCTCTTTTACCTTTCATAGTTTCATAGTTTGTAGGGTCGGAAGGGACCTGAGCAGATCATCTAGTCCGACCAACCCCCTGCCATGGCAGGAAAGAGTACTGGGGTCAAATGACCCCAGCAAGATGTTCATCTAACCTCCTCTTAAACACCCCCAGGGTAGGAGCCTGCACCACTTCTCTGGAAGCTGGTTCCAGACCCTAGCCACCCTGACTGTGAAGTAGCGCCTCCTGATATCTAACCTAAATCTACCCTCTGCCAGCTTGTGACCGTTATTCCTGGTCACTCCTGGCAGTGCTCGGGGAAACAGTGACTTCCCCAATGCCTGCTGATCCCCCCCTGACTAGTTTATAATGAAATTGTACTTTCATTATTTATATTCAACTTAAAGTCTTTGAGATACATGTAGAAGAGGCATTACATGATTATTTATTACAACTGAGATACCTACATTACAACTGAAATCCCTAAATACAAAATGATTTCAATTAAAATTTTGACCCATAATACTTCTGAAAAGCTGATATAAACAAAGTACTGTGTTGCAATTATTTTGCTGTAAACAGTTTGGGTGAAAATGCACTTCCTTTCTGTTCAAATACTTTTTTTTCTTTTTTAAGATAGGAACCAAGAGAGATGGATTTAGGCAGAAAAGGACTGCCTTTAATTTCAGGCTGAACCACTCATCTACAAAAATGTGACTCTGACCAAAGAAACAGATGCAAAATTACAGTCACAGCTGCATTCTGAGCAGAACAAGTTGGGTAATGGTACACTAAACTGCTAATTAAATTGCTAATGATATTTTTAGTGCCACTGCGGTATTTTGCCACCTCTGTTTAAATAAAAAAGTATCCAGCAAATTTTTAAAATTGCAAGTTTCTATTTCACTAAATACCATTGAGACTTCTAAATATGTGTTGCATATAAACCAATCTCTCCAAAATGACACAGCTATGTGGAGATTTACTGGAGGCTCATTTACTGACCAGCTATTTGTCTTAATATACTTCTCGACAAATTTTCTTTTCCTCTGATGCTACCATCCTCATGAACTCTTCTACGTTAGTGCTTGTAGCAACACCCACTGTTGGTAGGGGCAGATAATAAACTGACATATGTCATGACATGCTGGCACTGGGAATATACTATGGCCACATTTACAAAAAATAATAGCAACAGTACAATTTTATTTTTATTGTGATAACTGTGGTGAAATTTATTGCAGTGTTAGTATTTTATCGTTTCATTATGCCCGATTAGCTGAGGGAGGTAATTATATCCTTGACATAAAAATGCCTTTAATGTTTTCATTTCAATTTTGCAGTTTATAATATGCAGATTATAGCATTATCATAATTCCATATTGTTACATGTACAGTTAGATGGCAGAACATTTGCTTCCACTATTATGGAGCTAATTTCTAATAAATGATTTCACCAAGGCTCCTAACTCATTCAGGTCTTGGTTACGAAGTGAAGGTGACCAAAAATATGCATATTTATCTGTTACACTCAATTGCTTCATGTAGATAAATACTTCACTTAAAGTCAGGCAATGTATATGAAAAACAACAATTTCACTCCAAAGATTTTTAGCAATCAGTTCTTGTTGTAATGAGCGTTTTTGTAGACTGTTATCCAATCTACTATAAAATAACAAGCCTAATGAAATAGTGTGTTTATGTAGATTGCAGATAACTTTATTAAATAGTTCCAAATGCAAAATTGAATACTTACATTTTCTTCTGTATAGCTCTCTAACTTCAGTGCTCTCTTAGCTCTGAAAGACAAAGATAGAGAAGTATTACAATTCTTCACATAAAACATTCTTATCAATAAGATTCATAATCTGTGATTTTAAAAGAATTATTTCCCCCTACTTTTCAATGCATTGTTTTGTACACTATAATAGGGAGACCATTCTGAGCAAGGCATATTTATTAATTGATTCCAATGTTGTACGACAAAAATGTTGTTTTTTTGGGAAGCTGAAATGTTAAGTTGTTGGTATAAAAAGAAAATCCACCTCTCCATTTTATAGCACAAGAATTTTATAAATCAGTTAAGACACTGAACACATTATGCAGGACTCTATATTAAAAACAGAATACCTGTCTCTTTTCACACGAACAACCAAAAATTAAAAAAAAAAAATCAAACGCAAGTACAGTTATTTACATACCTTCTGGGCAGAAGCTGAAATTATTTTGCCATTAGTAGAAACCATGTATTAGGCATTTAAACACAGGTACAGCCAAGGTGAAAAAAGTAGTTCTTCCCATCATTTTAGCTCTTAACATGATTCAATGCTACCAGACTATGACTTAACTGGGGAACAGATGCTCTATGTCTTTACAAGTCCCCAAACCATAAGAAACTATTTTCTAGTCTTCTTCACAATACTGATTCAGGAACATGCCAAGCTCTCCCTGAAAAATCTGCTCTGCTGAACTGGATGCCCAGCTGTTAATGGCAATGCTAGAAGAGGAAAGCTGAATATTTATAATACTTTATATCGTACAGCTGTCTTCTAAAGAGCAGTCATCAAAATTTTATTGAATGCAGACTAAATACTCAAAGGAAAGAAAGGTCAACATAAATTAAGACTATTTTTCCCAGAGACAACTGCAACTTTTTAAGCACATTCTTAAATCTTAAACAATAGTTTAAAGCATTATATAAAACAACAAGAAAAATTATGGAACCCTTTATGAAATCACTCTCTAAGAAACTTACACATTTATTTTAAATTAAACAAGCTTTGGAAAATGTATTTTACTTCACAAGGTAGGCAAGCCCACAGATTCCACTTTGGAAAGCAACATTTTGATTTAACAGGAATTAGGATAACATCATTCAAAGCAAAGGGGTTTTTTTAGGCTGTGCCATTATTTCCACATTGCAGATGTGCCAGCATAAGAAGAAATGAACTAAAAAAAATGCTTCTTTGAAGTATCATTCATATATTATAGTTGCGTGAGGTAGCACCAATTTAAAAGTATTTGTATTTCAAAAAAGCGTAACAGAAATATTCTAGCTTTCAAAAGCCAAATAAACACGTACAATTTAATTTTCTGTATTAAAAAGCAACTGAAATTTTTGCCAAGGGAAAGTCAAAGCTGTAAGTTTGAATGAATTCTTTACAATGGGTATTTTTTTAATATGGTGACCTATATTGCTTAAGGAATGCAGACTCCATTATAGCTTCCATCCCAGTGGCAGTAGAGAAACATAATATACATTAATACATCCACCCTGTAAGGGTGCTCTAGTCTAGAGGTCAATGCATTTGCATGTTATACTAAGGCATGTTATAATGGAAGTTTTTATGATGGACTTCAAAAGAAGCTGGAAGCCTAAGCAGAGCAGAATCTGGACTTGAGATAGCTTTACAATGAGGATAAATGAAACACAGCATGAAAATCCTGCTAAAGGATTTGGGAAATTTCTCAGGAAAAAAGTTGGAGGGGTCAGCAACACTTTATTTAAAGTCTTCCCAGTATTTTGTATAGCAATAAAGTTTGTCATCCCAGATTTGCCTCTGCATAGCTCAAGGAGTTTCCAGAGGCTTCACAGACCAACAGACACAGAGGCAGGTTTTTCAGGTTAATTCCTCTACTGAGGAAGGGGCTGCATGATGCCCTTTTTAGCCTTATACAGTTGCCTGAGACCTGCCCTTCCTAGAAAAAGTGAGAGAGTCTATTCAAACCCAATTACATGTTTTGGTTCATGAGTGTGTATTCTCTTTGATATCCTGGCACTGGCTGGTAAATCAGTGGTCAACTATAGTTCAGTCAGGACCGCTTAGGACTTGCAGTCTCATAATCCAAATCTACCTCCTAAAAGTTCATTCAAGGAAATCTGTAAGGAGCCCTACTCAGCCAAAAACATCTCCTATAAACACTTACGGGAAGAGGAGTAAAATCTCCAAACACAATGTTTAGAGTGTGGAAGTGAGAACAACGTACACAGCCCGTTTTAGGGTAGACTCATTAACCAGAATTGAAAAAAAAAAAATCTATTTGCCAGTAGCTAAAAGGTTTGCTTTGACTAACAAACATTGAAGCCTAAATCATCAAATGGTGAACAATTTAAACTTTCAGTAAAAGCAAAATCTAATAGTAATAAAGGTAACTACAAATTGGGTGCATTTACACATGCAATTAGCACGTAATGATAAACTCCAGCGCAGTTCACACCGGAGTTTATTGCCTCCAGCCACAGTGTTTACATGTACACCCAAGATCACAGCACACTGAGCTGGGTTGGAGCAGCCCTGGCTGGCAGAGGACCTGGAGGGTCAGCCTGCCAGCCCACTGTGCTTCACCGTAGCTCAACGTGCAGTGGAGGGGCCAGCTAGGGCACAAGGGTGCTACAGTATGGAGCTAACTGGCAGGCAGCCCCCCACCACTGTAGTACCCTCATGCTCCAGCCAGCCCCAGTTACTGCCTACACGTACATTTTGGTGCATGCAATTACTCTGAAGTGGGATAGTACTTGTCCCGGACAATACTATCCTAAAGTGGAGTTAATTTACTGCGCCCTAACACAGGCACACCTGTAGACAGTGACACTTTACTGCAAAGCTAATAATCAGTCGGCTCCACAGTAAAGCGCACGTGTAGATGCACCCAGTGTGAAGTGCCTGTAACAGGACACAGCCTGACCTGTCCAAGACTGCAGGTCAACTTGTGCTACTTGCTCAGGAGAATGAAATGCACAGAACTCTACTCATTTCCTTCATGACTATTCACAAGTCGGGTACAGCAGTGAAACTAAAGAATCCTCTCACTTTCACACTCTTTGGCTTGGGAAGTTGTTAGATGCAGGTGGGAGCTATTCAAACAGCAGGCCATTTTCCAAAAAGCTGCTTTCTATGGTAGAGTACAATAGTAGAGACCCACACTCAATTCAGCAGCCAGGAAGAGCCCCAAAAGGCTGTCCACAAAAGGTTGAAGTACTTCAACCAGGTATGACAGATCAGCAGCAGCCAGCATTAGCTTCTCAAAGCAGCCGCTGTCATTTCCACTAGCACAAAGTCACACACTATCAACCACTTTTCATCCAAATATAAATTAAGAGCATGCCTGGGAGGCAGGTAACTGCTACCTCTATTTTACAGATGGGAAAATTGGGGTTCAGAGGAGCTAACAGGTTATTATTATTTTATTTGTACTCAAGGCCCAAGAGCCCTATCAGGTACCAGCACAGAACCTGCTCTGAAGAGTTTACACACAGGTACTGAGCTGTCCTCACATGAAAGCCTAGTGAGAGCAGGGACTGCATCCAGACTTCCATGCTCTGGTTTCTCCAAACCTCAGAAGCAGGAAGGCACTGAGAGCTCAGGGAAACATTTTTTGCTTGTCAACCTGTACGTGTCACAGTATTGCCAATTCTCATGATTGTGATTCTTAAAGTCTACGCTTCAGGAATGTGAACACCTTAGCTCCTTCTTTCTTTTATATATGTTCATATACCGTATATGTATAAAAGAGCTAAGGTGTCCACATTCCCAAAGTGTAAACTTTAAAAACAACTCCCCAGATCATGAGAATTGGCAATACTGGTGTCACAGACCCCCAAACAAAACCTCAGAGCTCTTCCCTGGGATTTCAGGCTAAAAACAACCCACCAGTTTATCCCGGGACAAAAATATTGATGCTAGAGCTGTGCAAGGCCCTTGCTCTAGGATGGTTATCATAGAGGACAATCCTATTGTCCTCTATCCTCTATTGATATGAAACCTGCCGCCTTTGGGCAGTGGCAACGTGTAGGGGGTGCACATGCACCCCGACAGGCCATGCTCCCCACTTAGGCAACAGGCAGGCGGGAGTACCAGGGCCCCCCCTTTGAGCACCGGATGAAGCACCGTGGCCACTTCCTAGACAGCATGATCAGCTGCAGTCAGTGAGACTGGCTGTGCTCCCTGGTCAGCGAGACTGGCCATGGGGGACACTCCCCAGTTGCTGACTGATTACTGGGGTGGGGGGGCATATACCCCCCATCCCCCTTACTAAGGTGGCACCAGTCAGTTGCCCATGCCTCAGGGTTTTGTATCAACAGAGGACAGAGAAGCTGAAAACCAAACTGTCCTCTACAAGGGCAACCCCACCTTGCCCACGAGGCTTAACCAGGTTGCTTATTCCTGGCTTATTCTTTACGCCCAGCTCCTTTTTCAAAGGTAATCTAGACCCTTTACAAACTTGCTGTGAATGAATTAGACATCCTCAAGAAGAAGAATGTATTTCATTACCTCAGCATATGTCCTAATTAATAGGTATAAATCACATCCCACATCAAGTGCAGAGCCCTAAACAAAGGCCAGATTAAGATGGGACCAGAGGGCCCAAGAGAAGGCCAGATTAGGATGGGATTTTGGGGCCTAAACGAAGGCCAGATTAGGACGGCAATTAGGGGGCCTAAATGAAGGCCAGATTAGGATGGGATTGGGGCCTAAAAAAAAGACAGGTTAGGATTATGGGGCAACATACTTCTTCCCCCCCCCCCCGAGCTGCGAGGTGGGGACAGGCGGGATTTGACACCCCCAGTGAACCCCCGGGCGAGGCCAAGTGCCGGCCCAAATCGGCCCAACCCCCTTCACCCCCGGGACGGCGGCACCTCAGCCCCCGCCCGCCCTGTACGTACGGCATGGCCGCCGGTGCACCGCCCAAACCCCGCCGGCCGGAAACGCGTCCCGCGGCCGCCGCGCCCGGGCACGAGGGAAGGGGCGGGGGGACGAGAGACAGAGACGCCTCCTCCGCTCAGCCCTATCCGCCCCGCCCCCCGGCTGGGCCGGACACGAGCGCTGCTTCCCTCGGCTCCGTCGTGGCGGTTGGATGTTTCTCTTCCTCCTCTGCCGCGGCGGCGGGAGCCCAGGTCCGAGCTGCGCGGGGCGGCATCGCGGTGACCGCCGTTGGCGGGAGCGGCCTAGACGTGTCGGGCAGGCGGCCCGTGTGTTACCGATAGGGTGCTCGGTCTGTGATAAGCGGTGATTTCTCGTTCCCTCCCTGGTGTAACTCCACAAGGTGCCAATGACGGAGGCCTGGGGAGTAGGAGCCCAAGGGGTCCCGCAGGGGACCCTACGTGCCTGCCTACCTACCCACGCCGCGGCCTTGTGGCTGATTTATTTATTATCCCCGAGCAGATATGCAGAAGTCAGCACCGGGTACAACCGTGTTTGAGGCCCTTAGACCGACAGGACCAGACAACTTAGTGCCCGTCTAAAAACCTTCATCACTTTTGCTAAAGGAGGAAGCCGTTGGTCATGTTTACTGGCCATTTACGAGCACGAGGTGTTGAATCGTTTCAGTTATTAGGATGAGAAACCAATTCCCCGATTTGCCAGGGCTCCGCTCTGTGCAGCGCTGTTGCCGTTTGTGGTCCCAAATTTCTCACAAAGCTGATGCTCGGGCTGGCTTGTAAACTCATGAGCCGCACCTTGGGCTCGCGGGAGTACAGTGAAGCGCATGCTGGTTTTTTGGGCAGACGAGGCTCTTTGGGTGAATCTGATCTCTTCTATTTTTGTTTTTTAAGTGTTTGAAGGGTTGAGTGTCACAAGGAGAAAGTGGAACTGCTATCAGTGGGAAGCTGGATCGGCGTTTTAGCACCGGAGAAAATTAGGGTATTGATTTAAAAGCAGTTGTGCTATTCTTAAATAGTGGTTGCCCAAAAACGTATGTTTTCTCATTAGAGTTTCTCTGTTGATACAGTGTGAACTGATTAATCGCCTACCAAATTCCAGCTGCTCGATTTTGAGACTTGAGATTTTGAAGGATAAAGCAGAAATAAAAACTGCACAGTGACTTTACAGTATAATCTTACAACATGCTGTTGTTTGTTTTAAAAATTATTCTAATACAGCAAGTTTCTAGCAGCCAGAAGCTTGGAGAAAGCTATCCGTACTTTAGAATACACTAACGTTTTATATCTACATTTAATTGCAGTATTTTTGTTATCATTGTTCTCATGCTTTTTTCTTTACCAACCCAACTCAGCATTTTCTACACGTGTGTGTGACATCTTGTCTTAAACGAGTTCACTTTTTTCACTCTGACATTGCTTTATTGTTTCTTTGTAGACCAGTAATCAGAATTGGGTGGTGGGTATCTTTCCTCACTGAGCTTCTTAAAATGTTGCTTTTAGGCCTGTGCAGTGTCACTGGGGTTAGTAAGAGCCAATGACTATAAGGGTCTCCCTTGGTATGAATCTTGGACCTTAGTCTGTGATTGAATTCTGATGAGCTCTAAACACACCAGCCTTAATTCTGGGTTTTTTCCTTCTGGGACATTAGCATCTGGGTAGTTATCTTTTTTAGAATAGCTGAGCTATTAGCTCACAGTGGGTCTGTATATTAGTTGATTACAGGGGAAAAGCTGTCCATTTCTTTGTGTTTTAAGGAGTCATTTAAAGCTTGGTGAGAGAGAATGTTTCACATATTGCCACTAGCAAGTTTTAAAACATCAGAGGCTACAAGTTGCTCCCATTTTTTTTTTTACTGCTGTAAGGTGAGTTGAATTGGCAGTAGTAACACTGTAAAATTGAGGAAAAAACATAGTTCAGACAAGCCCAGGAGGAGTGACGCTCAACCATCACAAGCCTGCTTAGCTCCAGGATGATTCACATGAACTCCAGGACCAAAGTATTGCAGAACTGGAAATTGTGTAGTATAACAGCTTTATTGAGACCCTGTGTCCATTATCCAGGCTGTGAATGATACTTCCTGAATATGAAGCGGTTTTAGCATGGCACTGTGCCCAAGATGATTACTGTATTTTCTCAAATATATCAGGCCCCAAAGTATACACCTAGTTTTTGAAAGGCAGAATAAAGAAATTATTTTTCCAGAGTTATGGCTTCATAGAGTAGGGACAGAGCCCTTCAGCTGACACAACCTCTTTTTTTACTGCATAACTTAAGTTGACTGCCTAGCTGCTGCTGAAAACTGGTCTCCATGGATGGATCTGTGATTTTGAAAGGAGATAAAGAGACTGTGCAATAGACCAGGAGCTTGCAGCAAAATTGCCTTAAAAAAGGTTAGCATGATTAGCAGAACATCAAGACTATTAAAAGGAGAGAGGGTTGTTGGTTGTAGCTGTGTTGATCCTAGGCCTTAGGCAGTCAAGGTTCTTTGGGCAGATGTGATATCTTTTATTAGACCAACTAAATAGTTGGGAGAAAGTTATTTGCAAGTTTGGGGGCACAAACCCTTCAGGCATTGGGAGACTGCTGCTGTTGTGTTCTCCAAGGTAGAAATGAAGTTGAAGTATAACAAGAAGTCTGCGAAAATGAAAATGAGTGGAAGTTTGTAAGACAAAGGGTAGAGATGGGGGTGGGGAGGGAAGGGATGGAAATGTGTGAAGGAATGTTAGTGGTCGGCTTGAGGCAGGTTACCTGGTGAATCAGATGTCAGGCAGGTTGTAATGTGTCATAAATCTAATGTCTATATTAAGTCCATGATTTTTTGTATCCGGTAGATTTATGAAGTGAAGTTCATAGGCTCATCTATGAAAGGTGTTTTGTAAGTTGCCTTTGAGGGTTAGAACTGAGCGATCAGAGAGGGAATCATTGTCTTGTGAGAAGTGGGCACCCACAGATAATTGGATATTTTTGTCTTTGATGGATTTTTGGTGTGCGTTCATTCTGGTGCGCAGTTGTTGTTTTGTTTCTCCTTCATATTTTCCATCAGGGCATTTGGTACACTGGATAAGATGCATTACATTTCTGGAGGTGCATGTGTAAGATCCAGGAATGGTGAGGGCTCTGTTGTGGGGTGTAGTGATTGTGAGACTGGTGGAGCTGTGTTGGCAGATTTTACATCTCTTATGCTGGCATGGTCTGGGTCCATTTGGTGTGGTTTGGGTCATAGGGAGTTTGCTTCTTGTGATGAGGTTAGTGAGGTTTGGTTCTTTTTTAAAGGCTAGGATGGGTGGTTCTGGAAACATCTCTTTAAGAATTGAGTCTTCTTCTAGTAGAGATGATCATTAACACCAGTAGAGTAAAGAACAATGAGCCAGTAAGGCTATCGACTCCCACAGCTGCTGCAATCTGGAGCAGGAATCTAATCAGAGCGCTCCCAACAGAGTCAGAACATCAGCTTCCCCACTTAATACCTGCACCCCTATTTTGGGGAGCTGATTCTGGGGGGAAAGGTGCATGTTTGTATGCAGAGGCAGAGTAAGGTGTACTGGGGGCCTCGGCAAGCACAAATTTGGTTTGTGCAAGTTAGTAAAATCTCCCTGCTCCCCACCCTACCTAAGGCTGATTACATGCACAGGCACATGCACTCTACTCTTCTTTCTCTGCAAGTGATCACATACACATACACACACCCTCCCTTCCCCTCCCCTCTGCCCCACTCAATCACATGGAGGCAACCCTTCCCCCAGCTGCGAGCTGCCTTTGGTTCAGTCTCACTCCTTATCCAGCCTGTTACACTGACCTGCAGGGACTTGCTGCAGGCTGGGCCAGGAGTGCCATGCCGTGTCTCTGCGGGTGGGCACTGGGAAGGGTTGCTGCGGGAGGCTAAGATGAATTTGGGGGGGCTATGATCTCCAAGGCCCTCCCAGCGCTGCTGCCCACAAAGGTGCCATGTGGTGCTCCTGGGCTGGCCCAGCTGCCCCCCTCCCCTCCTGCCAGGTAGGGCATGGCTCTCCCAGCCTGGCTCGGCCCCGTTCCCTCCAGACGCGGAGCCACCCAGCCCACTCCCGGTTTCCCAGGCACAGCAAGGCTCTCCTAGGCTGATCCCAGCACTGCCCCCTGCTCCCACATTTCCAGCTCCCAGGGAAACAAATGTGAAAACTGCAGTTTTAAACTTGGCTCCAAAAATGGGCATCGACTTTAAAACTGCAGCTTTCGCATCCCTGCTGATGAGGATCCTGGGGCCAGGGCCCCAAATTGTTAGGGGCCTCTGGGCTCGTGTCATGCTGGCCTGTGCATTAATCTGCCTATGGTTATATGCAAGAAAATATTGTAGCTCTGCGCCTCAGGATGGCTGACGGGGTAAAGCAGTGCAGCTTCTCAGAACAACACCTGGCATCACGGGAATGTTTATAATAGGGGGAGACTGTTGCAGCAAGGGAAGTTTAGGTTAGATATTAGGAAAAACTTTCTCACCAGGAGGGTAGTAAAACACTGGGACAGGTTACCAAAAGAGGTTGTGGAATCTCTGTCCTTGGAGGTTTTTTAAGACCCCACTAGGCAGAGCCTTGGCTGAGATGATCTAGTTAGGGATGGTCCTGCCTTGAGCCGGGGGTTGGACTGGATGTGACCTCCTGAGGTCCCTTCCAACCCTCATTTTCTATGATGCTATGACTGGTTGATTCCTTCCTGGAACCCACCCACTGCAAAGCCACCACCCTAGGGCAATGGTTCTTGATATTTTCAGACTCAAGGCACCCTGGAAAATACCAGCTCTCTGTTTTTATTTGTTTCTTCACTACCAAAAAATAATAAAGCAATTCTTGTTTCAACGTTCATTGAAAGACCACAACTAATCAGAATGTTTTTGACACTATTGATTTCTATTTGAAATTTCTGGGTTTATATCGTGACTCATATGTAGGCCTTTGCACACCTAATATTGTGTGTCCCCCTGTGCCACCCTTAAAAGAATTTAATGGCATGCTGTTGAAGAATTGCTGCCCTAGAGACAGAACTCTGATCTTGAATGTCAAAGCAAGCATTGAAAAGTTTATTGTGTTTGAACTTGGTAGAGATGCATCATGGCCAACAGTTCAGGGACACTAAATAATATTATCCTATTTGCTATTAATAAGGAGTAAATAATAATTAATAATGATTAGCATTTATTTATTTGTAATTCGTGGATCTCAGAGCATTTTACAAAGATGGATGAATATCAATATTCCAAACGTGGAAATGAGAATATGGGAAACATGCACAAAAATGTTAAATGGATCGGTGAGGAGGTCAAATCAGGAACATACTTAAACACTGTGAAAGTAAAGAACCAGACACTAAATATATTTGTGTTCTTCACAGAATGGCGAGCAATACGGGAAGTAATGCATTCCTTTCCAGCCAGAAAGCCGTGGTCTCAGAAAGTCCTCGAGCAAAGAAATCCCAGTATTCTGAAGAAGAGACATTTTATGTGAACTGCAGAGCAGCTTATCTAACTGTTTTTAAAAGCAGCTTAGAAAACATTAAATCAAAGGAACAACTCTGTTTAGGTAATGGGTTGGAGTTTTTGTTTTTATTTCATGTAGTGTGTGAAGATTATAGAAGATTTGCCAAACAGGCAATATTTCACTGGTAGAAATAACCTGATGCATAATGGAAATAGCACAATAGATGTTTTAACAATTTGAGCAGTTTTGGGTGAGATTGAGGTCTTCAAGGATCAGTGACTGAATATTTTATATACTTTTTTAAAGGCTTTTTTCTCTTAAAAAACCATACAGTGGTTTTTTAGATACTTTACAGCAACAACTTTTCCTCCATATTTTTCTTTTCCCTCAGATCTTTAAACTATATCTGTAGGTATTGGATGGCACCTAGAACTAGGAACATTATATAGAGCCTCTCATCTCTAAATCACTAGTCTCAATGAGCAAAAGTCAATACCAGCTGACAACTACTGGGGGACCTGAGTGAGTTGTTTAACAACACCAAGTCTGATGGTGGCATTCATGCTTTACTTGAAGAGGGGCTAGATACTTCTTTGAGATTGTGACATATTGCAATAAATTGGTTCTCTATCTCTGACAAGTGATAAAGTGAGTTGATCTCTGTTCAGTTTCTAGTGGACAAGTGTCCCCAGCACAGAAAATCACCATGGCAACTGGCATTAATTGGCACAGTGGTTTGCAGTCTCATCAGTGAAGCTGTAAAATGAGTCATGGAGATTAACCTACCTTTCCCTCCCTAGAGAGGGTCCCCCAGATCAGGGTTGAGACTCATTGTCCATGTAGTAGGTCAATAGCTTTCCTTGTCCTTCAGCTGACACTGAAGAGCTTGCTTAATTTTTTGAAGTCTAAATGCACATGAAGTTAAAACACCAGTTTCTTGCAGTTCAGATTAGAATTTCTATTCTTCCTAGTATTATTCCATATGTGTGATTAGGTGATAGCCCTGGCAAGAGTTCAACAGAAAAAAATCCTCTGCATATATTTAAAAAAAACTGTTGATTGCAGTTATTCGTAGAAGATACAGACACTTGAATCATGATTATGATACTTAAAACTCTTGAAATAAAATGATGATGCTTAAAAATGTTTTGAAATAAAAATAAATGGAAATTTCACAGCTGCTGGATGGATCTATGAAATGACCAGTATACTCAAGATTTTTTGTATACACACAACAAAAAGAATAGTTGATTTACTTACAGGATTTTAATTAGTTACTAATCCTGTTAAATAGTATGTGGAATAAGATGAACAGTTCCAGCAAGAAAAACACAAAGCAAATGCAGTGTCATTGATGCCCTCTTTTTTATCAGATTGGTCACTGGTCTAGCAAATACTTGAAATTTTTTTCTTAAAACCCCAGTATCCCTTTATGAAAGGAATTTGACATGTTGTCTGCAATAGGAATTCAGGAAGTCCTTCCCAGCCTTACGTTCCACCTGAAATCTTTCTATTAAATGAGAATCTGTTTGCTTTTTTAAAATGAAAGTCTCTAGTCATCTTGACTAGGGAGAAAAACTTGAAAACGTCAGGCTCAGAAATGGAAGGGAAAGACGAAGAACCCAAACGTATTGTATTTAAAAAATCACATGAATAGTAAGTTAATCTTGTGATTTTGGGGGACCTGAGCATTTAGGCCTGGCAGTATTCCAGTGTTTCTTGTTAAAGACCTACTGTTAATGGTGTTAGAAAGTGGTGTATTTATTACATAAAACATGCAGCATTGTAATCACAGAAGCAGCAACAAAGTAAATAGAAGAGTACTCGCACATTATCCAATTGCACACTTTAGTCATAACACCGTATTACATTTTTGTATAACATAAGATTTGCTGCCTATACACTTTAACTTCTGTTTTAATCTCTGCATCATCTTTACCTCCAACACATAAGGTCAACCAGGAATGTAGCTGACATAAACTGATGTATGCTTGTTGTGCTGCACAGTTTCAGATTCACATCTTTCCCAGTGCCTGAAACATTTTTCTGACTAGCGCACACAGCCTTAAGCAGACTTTTAAATCTATGCTAGAATTCCTTTTATAAAATCTCAATGATGGTTTTGGATAATCTGGATTTTAAAATAGGAGGGGTGTGAACAAATTAATGTAATTTATATGTGTTGTGTCTTTCATCTCTATCCATATGCTACTTGGGCACATAGCAAGTGGGTGGGCACTTTGGTTTCAAGGTCAGCTGAGAAAGCGCAGTGACTGATTCAGGCTCGCAGTCTTCTCAGAGTTGTGTGTGAACTGATTTTCCTTTTAAGTCCATAAGCATTAAGAGTCATGGGCTCTTGTTAAAGTTTAGAGAGAATCCTGGCAAGGAATCAAATGGTGGAGCGGGTGGGGTAGGAGGGGAGAATCAGTGTTGAAGTATCTATGGTTACATGATGTTTGGCTAACAACACAAATTGCACTGTTCATCTAGACAAGTGGTTCTCAACCTTTTTGTACTTGAAGCACCTTCACTGGACTTGAGGCACCCCTCATTGGACCTGAGTGAATTGAGTTTCAAAAACCAATTTCAAAAACTAATTTATATATTACATTGCTTACCGCTTTGTGGAGAGCCTGGGCAGGGGGATGGGGGAGAGATGAGCCTGAGCCTACATTTATCTTAGAGGTGCACCGATACATTGGTCCAATATTGGATCAGCACTGATATAAAGAAAATTAACTGTATCGGAAATTGGCCTGATGTGGCTGATGATTTGGCCGATAAATGCACAGCACATGGGCAGCAAGAAGCACAGTCTGGCAGCTTGGAGAGTTGCGTGCAGCTGGTAAATCTGTTGCGGTGGATGGGGAAGCAGGAGGGAAGGGGCTTGAGGGAGGGTAGATCAAGGCCTACCTCCCCCAGTGAAGGAGGGAGTGGGGCAGGTGCTGCCTTGCCAGGGCAGGGTGGGCACAGGATGAAGCTGTAGCTTGTCAGGGGGCAGGGGAAACACCTCCAACCACTGCACACACCACAGAAGGGCACAGGGTGGGTGCACATCCCTGCATCTGTGCAGGGCATGGGTGGGGTGGACTGCAGCTGTGGGCTGGGGCTGCACCAGACTCTTCCTGGCACATGGCGGGGGCAGTTGGGCTGGGGCCACGCTCAGGGTGGGCAGTGGAGGCCCTGGCTACAGGCGAGCTACGGCAAAATTTGGGGTAGCTGCACCCTCTTCCATAGCCCCCCTCCCAGCACTGCCACCAAATGCAGCCTGGCCTGGTCCCCACCTTGCAGAGCCCAGCCCCAGCTTGCAGCTGCAGCCTGCCCTGCCCCACCCCATGCAGATCTGGGGCCACCTCTCCCCCTGCAACTGTATTCTCCTGGAGTGTGCACAGAGGTGGGAGCCATACCCTCCAGACAAGCCACAGCTCTCATGCCCCACCCCACCCTGGCTGGGCAGCACCTGCCCCAGCCCCACTCCCTCACTGCAAGGGATGTTGATCTGCCCCCTCGCATCCTTTTCCCTCTCCCAACCCCTTCCACCACAACAGACTTACCACCTGCCTGTAGCTGTGTCGGAAATCGGATCGGTATTGGCCAATACGCCTCCTTAAAAATTGGCTATCAGCCCCCAAAATCTCTATCGGTACACCCCTAGTTTATCTACTTATCTGCTAATCTCATGACACCATGCAGTACTGTGACAGGCTCACAACCACAGTACCAGCCGATGGGCGTGCCCCATCTCCTGGGCCATTTAGAACCTGGGTCTATTCGTCCACCACAACTTGTTTTACTGGGTTTTACTTCTGGAAGTGGTGCTTGTTGGCGCTGAATTTAAGACCTAGATACCTTGTTCCAGCTGGACCTAAAATCCTCAGATCAACCATGACATCTTCCTTCAATAATAGGCAAATGTTATTGATACGCCGTGGTACCAGATATAGAATTGTTTGCATTATTCTTATCTATCAGGCTCAGGGTTCACAGAGTTAAGGTATGTCTGGCTAGTACATGAGCTTCACTCTGCAGTTCTTTCTTTAATATCATATGGCAGCAGCCTGGAGGTTGGAGGCCAAGGTCCTTTCTCCCCTCCCCCTCACCCCCCACCCAGTGGGGTGGGTGAGATGTGCTGGTGGTGTGACCTCTGTCCATACTGGCCTCAGGTTCCTGTCTTGGGGATACTTCGGTACTCTGAAATCCTTCCTTCTGTATTCTTTGTCTCTTCTGATGACTCTTCATCTCTGGGCATCATTGATTGGTCTCTCTGTGGTTGTCATACTGTCCATGTTTTGTCCTGTCAGCGTATTTCTTTGTTTCACATACCCACCACATAGACACATCCTAATTTGGGCTTTATGGTCTCTCCTAATTTGGTCTGTTCCTCAAAACAGGAAATCCCAAGGACTCTGCAATTGGGCACTATGACCTGGTGCCACCTTACGTTATGGAACAATGTGGTACATATCTTCAGTTTTCCAGCCTGTGTCTGCTTGATGCTTGTCTGTTAGACACAGTGGGCCTTGAGGAAACTTGTAACAAGCAGGCTTTTTAAAAATCAGTCAACCCTTGCCATTGCCTTGGACCATTGTTGTAATGCATATCTGCTTTACCTATAAGCCAGTTCTGAAAAACAAACCTCTAAATACCATTTTCTAGCCATCAATACTCAGTGGCTCCTGTAGGACCCAGGACACGCCTTCTGTGGGACTTCTCTTATTCCCCACGCATTTCCACTTGGCTGTTCAGGATCAGCCTGGATGATGCTCAGATACAGTGATGGGGCCTTCTCCTCCTGTGTTAAGGTGCGGTGATCATGAGAGCTGCATGGGTTCTGGCTCTGGTTCTGTATGCTTGCAAAAATTACAGCAAAATAACAATTCAACTAAAATACCTCAGTGCAGTTGGCGGGGCAACGATGCCCCTGCAACCGAGTGTTTTCCTTCAGCATGTCGGTGTTTCAGTGCCTGGTGCACCCTTCTCCCACAGACTCTTAAGTTAGTGATACCCCTTTCTGGGCTGGGTTCTGTCCAGCCAAGTACAGTAATGCTGTGGGACATGCCTCAGTGCACCTGCACAATGCTTGCAGTTCCACCAATCCCCCACCAGGGTGCTCTGGGTCCATAGACACTTGGCTGGGGCATGCGGTGCCAGGGGGGCTCCGTGCTGGAGTCTCTCCTCGGCAAGCTCCTGTAGTGCCCACTGGGCCACCCTCTCCCAACCCCAGCTAACCTGCGTACTTCTACAGGGATCATCACGGGTGCCAGAGAGTGGTGTTCGGTCTGGGCCACTCAGCCCACCAGGTGTGGCAATCAGGCAGGCACTTGTGTGAATCTCTGGTGTCCCATGGGCAATCGGGGCTTCCAGGGATCTTACAGGGAACTTAGGCCCAGGAGCACAACCAGCTTCTGGCTTCATAGCATGTGTCTGGGTCCTCCCTAGGTGTGCCTCAACACACTGCCCCTCCAGGCATGCTGGCCCTGAAAAGATGCTCCAGGCCCCATCCAGCTGTAGAGAGAGCATCCAACTCTGCTGCTAGTGTTCCCACATGCCCTGGCTCCACTGCGGGACTTCCTTTAAGCCCACAGCCTTCAGGTGCCAGACCAACCGGCAGAGCTCCTGGCCACATGGTGCCGGCTGACTCACCCACAGACCAGCCACATGGATGCTGGAGCTGCAGTGCGTAGGGCTGGATCCTGTCACAAGCATTCTTCAGAGGATCGAGGGGTACCCCAGGGTGCCACAGCATCTCGATTGAAAGTCACTGATTCTGATCCTGTAAAACTGACTTGGCAGCAGCTGTGCTTACTCATGGAGCATCCTTTAATGCAGCATTTCTCGACTTGTGGGTCATGACCCAAAAATGGGTTGCAAGAGTACATGCAAGGGTCACAAAGAAACTTGAAAAAATGGATCAACACACTTAAAAAATAGATTCTCCTTTAAAGGAGAAAAACATGGGAAACTGGGTTTCCCCTTTCAGGTTACCAGAGTTCCAGCCTGCAAAGGGCTGCTTAGGGTTGAGGGAGTGGGAGGAAGGCAATCGGGCAGGGGTCAGGACTCGCCATTGATGTTTACAAATGGGTCCTGGTGTCAAAAAAGGTTCAGAACCACTACTTTGATACTGTGTGTCAGAATGCTGCTTCAGGTATCAGCAGTATCCTCAAGGAAATGTAAGCAAAAAGTTTGGTCCAAACAAACTTTCAAAAATATAAACTGGGGGACAGGAGAACCATTTGTAGCAAATACTGACCTCTCTGCAATGAGAAATCGTGGCAGAGCATGGCAGAATTTTGCCATATATTTAAGGGAAAACTAAATGTAAGTGAATGTTGTGATCATGAACATTGTTAGATTGATAGTCCAGGAGACTGGGTTATTCGCATAACAATTATAGAGAATATTTGCTCTTTTTCAGCTGACCTTGTAACTGATATGTGCACACAATTGTGTCAAAGTGACACATGGATAAAGATGTAAGCTTTCCTATCTTGTTCATGGAGGAACCACTTTGGCTCAGGGAAAAGGCAGAAACTTCTATTCTGTTTAGTATTGCATCCAGTATTAGTAACAAAAGTATTCATTGTGATTGAGAGTTCTTTGGGGACATTTTTGATGATATAGATACCCAACTGATAATTGTGATGATACCACCAACTCATTTCATATGGGCTACTGAATCGCTCTCAGTTAGTAAAGACTTAGTCATGGGAATCTCTAAAAAGCAAACTGCTGTCTTGGCTGGAGAGGAAAGGTTCCATTAATGTTCCTAAACCACATAATTATATAATTTTAAGGTATCTTTTCTTAGACAGCATGTTTGATTTTAGCTCCAGTTCAAGCTCTTATCTTCTTCATATTGTACACTGATGAATGCCTAGTGTAAATAAAGATTTTCTAGACTCTAGCTAGAAATGGCAAATTTGACTTCTGTCCCTGTCATGTTTAGGACCAGTGTGACATTAGCTGTTGATTTTTAAAAAAAAACTGAGAGTACATTTAAATGATCAACACATCTTCTTTTTTGAAATACACGATAATTTCAGTTAGTTTAATTTAGAGAAATTACATGAACATTATTTAAGGTAGCTTCTATGCTAAGGGCTTGAACTAACTCACATTCAGGTTAGTGAACAGATTTGCACTGACTTCAGCTGATCTGCCCATGAATAGGTTTTACAAATAACAGGCTGCTAGTATTCAAGCCAGCGTATTATACACAATGGATCAAATCCTACACTTGTCACAGGGGAAAGAGAGGGAATCTCCCTTTGAAGTAGATGGATATTTTATCCAATTGTGACTCTGATCCTGCTGGGCTTACTTTACTCTTCTGAGAAGCCCCATTGAGCTGAGTGGGACTACGCACAGGAGTAAGGCATAGCTGCAGAGCAGATTCTTTATATTTTTGCTATAAATCTATGGCCACAATCTTGTGCTGCCACAGGAGAAGCCATAAAGCCAAATTGTGATTTGAAACACCACCATTTCCTTCCTGGTTCCCGCCTGTTTTGCTTATATTTTGCTTATAATACAATGTACTTTAACAGTGTACTTTCCTATACATTATCGGGTTAGGGGGACATTTTCCATTTTCTTTCCATCTCAGTGAAATGGAGCTGAGGATGTAGTATTCCTGCAGAGGCTGTTCTTGCCTCCATGCAAGAACAGCTGTCACACAGCTGTAAGAGGCATCTTACACCCACATACTTCCTGCTATGGATGTGCAGGATAGGCCAGAATCTGGCCCTAGAATAAGGCCAGCAGTCTTTGGTCTACATCCTAACCACAGCTGCTAGCATTATGCAAAAAAAGATTTATTATTCAAGTATATTTTGCCTAGGATTGGTTAGATTTTTTTTTTAAAAGAAAGGTTGTCTTAACATATGAACTGACTGAAAGATAGTGAGAGAAAAAAACATATCTTCTACCTATCAGTGTCAATGAAGAGTTAATATTGTGCTCTTATGTTCAGTACTACAACAGGCTGGGGGAAATCCATCTCAGAAGACAGTTAATAAGTACTGGACTCCCCAGACAACTGCACTGAATTTTGATGATTTTTGTATTATCTTAAAAAAAGAAAAACCAGCTACAAAAACAGATCTGCTCCAAGCATTCATAAAATTAGATAAAAATAATGATGGATCTATTTTGCACACAGAACTTCATAAAATTCTTACAACAGTAAGTATCATTGAAAACAATTACAGATTTTGTCTACTTTTTCACAGAGGTCGTATTTGTAGAAAATTGGTGTAGTGAAGCTAAACTTTTGAAAATCACAGGAACAATCTTGAATTTTAAAAAAATTGTTTTGGAAGAACCAAAAAAGTCAATATCTGAATATTTTTTTTAATGATTTTACTTTTACATTTAAATCCTGGCTTCCAGGGCCTTTCCCTTCTCGTGTTTTCTTTACAGTCATACATTTGGGAGGTCCAAGAGCTTCTCTAGGGATCCTATGACTCCAGCTGACTTCCTGCCCTTTGGGCAGGGGGCTGGACTCGATGATCTCCCGAGGTCCCTTCCAGCCCTGATGTCTATGAAATAAATTCCCATCCTGGGTGATGGGCATCAGTTGAAAAGTATGATTTTTTTTTTAATTTAATTTTTTTAAAATTTTAATTTAATTTTTTTTTAAATTTTTTTTTTAATTTTTTTAAATATTTTTTTAGAAAATACCTTATGCTCCTTCTCCCCTGTTCTGAGCTAAGGCAGTAGGACTCAGCCTTCACTGACTTCACTGCTTAGTTCTTTGTCCCTACAAATCCCCTCCTTTTGTTAGGGCCCATATGGGGTTGTTTCATTAACTCTGTGGATAAACCTGTTTATTTGCTACCCTCCCTTTTTGTCTTTTCTCTCATTTATTCCTGTCAAAAAAATTATTTTCCCCTCTCCTCCATTTGTTGTCAGGGAACTGGGTAGGGGTGGAGGAATCTGCCCATTGCTGGTGCAGTCTCTGGCTGAGCCAGGCTCCCTGCACAGCCACTTGCCAGAGCTCCCAGCTGGAGTGGTCCAACTCTCAGCTGAGGCAGGTAGGGTAGGGGGAATCCCAGCATCACACCTGATTTGCTTCTGCCCCTGCCACAGGAAACAGCTGTGGTGGCCCACAGATTCTTCCTTCCAGCCTGCTCCCAGCCATTAGGGTGGGAGGGGAACCTATGTGCTGCACCCACTGCCCCTCTCTGAGCTGGGGTCCCTGTACAGCTGCTTCCTGCATTGTAGGGCAGGATAGGGTCAGGAGTGACTTTGGGGCTCCTCCTGAGCCTGGATCAGCAGCGGAAAGCAGTAGAAGGGACAGGTGGTGGGAAGGTAGGTGGAGGGGGGGCAAGGGGTGGGGTCAGGCTGCCAGCTACCTGTTCCCCATGCCACCTGCCCCCCACCTCTGCTTTCCCCAACTGCTTGCTGACCTCCCACTGCTTTCTCCTACCTGTCCCCCCCACTCTTGCTTTTCTCCTTCTTACCCCTTTGTCCCTGCTTTCCCCATGTTTACCCTCAGCCTTTACCCCATTTCTGCTTTACCCTGTCCCCTGCTTTACCCCCACTCCTGCTTTTCCCCACCTCTTCTTTCCCCACCACCTGGCCTCCATCTCTGTTTCCACTTTCCCCTGCTCCCCCCAGTCTGTCCCCCTGCCACTGCTTTTCTGCTGCAGTGGTGGTGGTGAATTTAAAGTGATCCTCTAACAATTACATTCTAAACAAAAAAAATGTATTTAAAACTTTGCAAATTATAACAAATTTATAATTAGGCTTGGTGCTGAGCCCTGTGCCTGCTTTTACTTAGGTGGCACTTGACTGCTGGAGGGGCCATATTCCAATAAGCATAACTAATTTCCATATCAAATTTCCAAGGGCTTGTTTTTTTGTGTACAATGAACACAAATGCAACATTGTAAAATGCCATCATCTTAGTTCAGAACACAGAATCAAATTGTGGGTATAATTTAAACAGCTGCCCGGAAGGATTTTAATAAATAGTGTCCAGATGTGGTCATTCTAGCAAAAAAGTGACAAAGCAAAAGGATTTAAAGCTATTTTATTAATGTGAGCAGGAGCAAAAGAAAATTAAATTAGGTGAGCAAACAAGCCCATATGGTAGTGCCAACCACAACAAAATTAGGATCAGATGTTGACTTTAGTTCCAGTTTCAAGATCCCTAACCAGAAGGTGTTCTTTGAGTACAAATAGTGATCATAACAAAATGGAAAGTTGGAATAAGTCTTGAATGTAGCTATAGCCACCAGGGCTGTGCGAAATTTCGCCGACCATTTTATTTTGACACTTTTGACTCATTTTGAGGTCAAAACTGCAAAATCGAAATGAAACAAAGGGCTGCAAAAGAGCCTCGAAACAAAACAAGGCTCGTCAAAACATTTCGACCATAGTGCTGGGGCTGGGAAGTCAGTCCAGCTGGGCTGACTTCCCATCCTCAGTGCAAGATTGGGCTGGGAATGGGAAGTCAGCCTATTCCCAGCCCGATCTAGCACGGGTGGATGGGATGGGGAAACTCAGCCCAGCTAAATTAAGTTCCTTTCCCCAGGGCCGCTCGATGGTGGGGCTGGGGTTGAGAACTCAGCCCAGCTGGGCTGAATTCCTTTCCCCAGCGCGATGGTCAGGCAAAGTGTCAAGGCAGCGTCAGAACAGGTTCACTGTTTCGATGAAGCAAAACAGTGAGGTTGTTTCAACTCAAAGTGAAATTCGATAGAAAACACTGTTCTGTCCAGACCTCGAAACTGAAGTAGGAACGGAGCAGTTGTTTCATACAGCCCTAATAGTCACACCATGAAATGTGTGAAAGGGCTGTTGTTGCAATTTTAAAAATTTTAAGTTAGAATGACTCCATTATTTTGTGAGGACACAATATAAAGAACTTGGTGTGGATATAGCTGCCCAATTAATGAGCAAAATGTTAGATATTTTTAAATTAGCCCATTGCTGCTAGTATATTAGTGTAAATATTAATTTACTTGAGGGGCTTGTAGTAAGGGATCTTGAGGTTGAATAAATTCTTTTACTGAGCATTTAGTAGTGCTTGAAGAGGTCAAATAACTTTTGCAGTGTTGATCATTACTTTGGGAATTCAAACTAAAATTTATTTCTGTGTGCCATAGATAAGATTTCTGGAAAGAATGCAGAAGTATTTACTATCTTTATAGTAATCACTAAACCAGGCATAGGAGTGAAAAAGTCTCTTTATTAGGAACTGAAATCTAACTTGTGTATTGCAGAGAGGTGAGAGAATGACTGCAGATGAAGTCAGTGCCATTACTAAATTGGCTGATGTAAACAGTGGGGGCAAACTTGACTACAAAAAGGTACAGTAAAAAAGTCAATACTGTATTGGTCTCAGAATATGGCAATTAAGTTATCAAATTCAGTAGATGCACTCTAATCCATACTAATAGGTCCAGTGGTGATGTTTGCAGATTACCAAGTGCTGGAGCAGAGCTGGTGATATTAATTCTCCAAGTTTAATATGGGATCTTGGCTTCCCTGGGTAAAAATCTTTAAACTGGGGGTATCAAACTCATCCCTCCTTGTAGGTCAGTTTTGAACTGTGGGGCTCCTTGAAAGCTAGATATGGATGGAGTGGCAGTGGCACAGCATGTGGGTTAATTCAGCTATTGCTTGTCCACTACCACTCTCTCAGATTTTAGTTGTGGGTCCTGGCTCTGGCCCCACTTGCCCTGCCACCAAATTCCTGGACTCTTGGAGCCCCATGGACCAGATTCAGCCTGCAGACCATACGCTTAAAACCCCTACTTTAAATGCATGTCATTTGCTACTCATGAATTTCACTGTATTCATGGGCACAACCTGGCACCATAGAGAGCAGTGGCTTGGCATAGGTGACAGTTTACTGCAGATTTGGATGTTCAGTGGGGATTAGCATTGTGTAATGACTTTTAGTCCATCTAATATTTTCTTGGACATTTTGCAGTTTCTTTTGTGAAAGAGACTATTGCAGGTCTCCAACATCTGTTTTCAACATGCAGTATCTCTTTAGTGCTATGTTATTTCAAGCTGAACCTCTAAACGACAACTAATTTTTAAACAGTAAACAGTCCACAAAAGACTTGGCCTGTAAACATAGCTGCATGGGAAAGAAACAACCCTCTATTAAAAGTTAGACATAAAAAGAGTCCCCAAATGTCTAAAAGATAATATAAATTGTCTCATGGGATGGAAATCATGCTTCATACACATTTAATAGCGTGACCTCCACACTGAATCATGGCTCCTTTTTCCTGTGTCACTTGAGAGTCGTCAGTCTGATTCATGAAAATAAAATGAGTATTGACCCTCAAGAGAAAACAGCTTCCATATATTGATCTACCCCTCCTTTACTAATGTGCATTTCTTCTCTTAAAATGATGTGTCACTTAATGGATTACTCTTCATTCTCTAGTTTTGTAACTTATATATGGCAACCAATGAGCAGTGTTGTAAAACTGCACTTGAGAAGCTGGAACTGGATACTAGAGTAAAGCGTCAGCAGTTTGGAAGTCAAGCTGAAATTTCCACTGAAGGGGCCACCTCACCAATATCAAAGCCATCACCAAGAACTGCAAGGAAAAGTGATCACAAGGCAACACCAAAAAGAGGTATTTACTGTTCAAACAGGGAGGCTCTGTTTCAAGAGTCAGGGCCTCTTCCCTCCAGAAAACTAGACAATTGAGTATTTTTTATGTTTCTTATACCAGTCAACATTTAGTCAACTAATAATCATTTCTACTGTGGCCATCACAGAAAAGTCCCAGTAGGATTTCTGAGCCCCTTGCTCGAATAGACTTTGACTGTCTCTCTTTATCTAAAACTATCATATTTTCCTTAAGACTAAAATCGGTTGACTCTTGTGTGACAAAATCCACAGGGAAGAGAGAAAAATGGATGTACAGATATTGTAGCATTTCAAGCTATTTATTTCTTTCCTTTCTTGATCAGAGGTGAGCCTAAAACATTTATCAGCAGAAAAAGCCAGTCTATTAGCTTTCATTTGTAAAAGCTCCTGTTTAGCAAGGTGTTTAAGTACAAAAGTAGTTATTGATTTCAGTGGGACTCACATGGTCAAAGTTACACAGATGTTCTAGGACCTTACTTAATGGGGAAAATATTACAGGCTAAAAGCCTTTACCAGCATGAGATGAAATATATAAGTTTACACACAAAGTGCAGGAGTTACATTGATTGCCTACATTCAAACAAATAATGCTGAAGTTGAAAAAAATGCAAAGAAATGCAACAAAAAAGAGGAATTGAAGTCTGGGATTGTGTAGTTTGGCCAAGTGTAAAGGAAATTTGCTGTGGCCATGGCCATATGAGAAGAGCTGATATAAGACAGGATGCTTGAGGCATTGGAATAATTGCCTCGGCACAACTGTGCACAAATGAACAGATGTCCTAGGAAGAAGATACCCTGGATTAGAATTGGGCACAACTCCCTGGGTTGGGCAGATTTACCTTGATTCAAGTAAATGCATCACATGGTCACAACTCTGTCTTGCTCCTGCGAGTTGCTGTTTTCCCAAGATAGCCCATTCATGTGTTTATGACCTGACAGGCATGTAGGTAGGGCTCACTAACCCATGCTCATGTGATTTAAATAATCATAAGGAAAAACAAGTTACATTTACTGAGGATTTGTCATTTAGCTTTTGTCTGTTTCTATAAATAACTGGAAATAAATGCCACTTTAATATGATGAAGCAATGGAAAGAGCTCATACAAATAAACATCTTCATTATAGGTGAAAACAGAACCTCTTCAAGACCCTCATCAGCTCAAGGTTGTAAAGCATCCATTTCTTCCACTATGAGCATGGGTGCCAGCAGTAACAAAAATTCAAAGCTAATTGAGCCAAACACAGTAAAGGTATCTGCAAGTCAGTCCTATTTAAGTTATGCTGTTTTCCTTTAGGCACACATGTTGTTGCATTTTAAGTACAGAACAGTGTTTCTCTGCTTTGTAGCTTATGTTTTATTAATAGTTTGTCAAGGGCAGCAATGCACTGCAGGGAGCTTTCTGGATACAAAATATTAACGTTTTTATATATTGTTGGTTTTGCTGACATCTAGTTATTGAAAATAATTTTTCAGGTGTGAAGGTTTAATAGAACAAAGTGTGCTCTTTATAAATGAAACCGCTGTTGGATAAAACGCTTAATGACTTTTTGAGAAATTTAAAATTGAATAATTTATTGGGTTGGTGAGAACTTTAAATGCTTAAGTAGTCTGAAAGACTGCATATCATAAACCTTTGTAAGAAAGGTAATTGGAAATAAATAACAGGTCTTCAGTCGTATTCAGTTTGGTGGACGTTAATTTGCAAATATACTATAGCCTAAAAATACTGATTTTTATTTCAGCTAATATGTTCTATCAGTATTTTCTTTTAAATAAATCACTCATTCAATATAAATTCCTGTGGGAGAAAGACAACAAAGTCACTTTGCTAGGTCAATATTTGTAGAGTGTTAATATTGATCTTTTTCCTTTGTTTTCCCTTTCTTGACTCAGCCTTTACTAGTTTTCTTTCAACAGAAAATAATAGCTATAGAACTATAAAACATTAACTGGAAACTGCTAGGATACATTAAAAATGTGTGCCTTGAGACCTCTGTGTAAAAGGGAAAAAATGGTTATGACCACATAGTATAACTGCTGGTAGAAAACTGAACTGATTGTTCTCATGAGTTACATTTTTGTTTCAAATAACAACTCTGTATTTGTTATTGAACTCTGAAGTCCTTTATATCTTTAACATTGCTAGACAGTGACATTTGTTCTATATTAAAATTTAAAAACATGATCTCCAAGGATTTTTTTCTGTCTGTTTAGGTATCTGTACCCCCATGCAATTTAACCTGCAGTTTCAGCTTGTTCAAACATGATATGTAGGGTACAGAGCCATATAATTTTCCAATATTGGATCCCTCTTTCTTTTCACAAGCAAATAAAGTGCTAATAAAAAGCAGCTGTGGAATCTGAGTAACGATTAGCAACCTATTAAAATTAAACGGAATGTTATTCAATATAAGTAAATAGAAGTCAATAGAAACGCACATTTTTGCACCCTTGCGAGGGAGAAGCCTGATCTTAAACTCCATTGAAACCAATGGACAGATGCTCAATGATTTCATTAGGCTTTGGATCAGGACCTAACAGCCCGAAAATTGTTCTCATTCATTTTCTATTCACATCCTTCTCCTTTGTTCAGCTATTTTCTGGAATAATAAGAAAGTGTGTTTTGGTGGAGTTGGACCAAAACCAATGTTACTACTCTGAAAGATAAATGTAATGGAAGGATGGAGGTCAGGACACTTTGATATTTTTTTTAATAAAATAAGATTGTCAAGGGCACGTATAAAGTATTGTACCCTTTGCATCATGCAGCCCTTCCTCCTGTTTTCCTTTATTCAGCGAGATGTGCAAACTAAACAGGAAAAAGCCAGGTTTGGGTTTTTGGGGGCCTATCAGACTGTTTTATGGAATATTACCGACTGTCTGCGTTCTCAGAAAATTTTTAAAGGAACCTTCCTCCCCCTCTCTCTGCCCTCCCCAAGTGCATCCCTATGTAGATTGTATTCTTTGCAGCTGCCATTCAGGAAAGGTTAAAAACAATGTGGAATCGGGTATTGAGTTTATCCAGGTCAAAACGGTGAGTAAAATATTAAGTATTTTTAAACATAATGAGGGCTGAAGGTGATCATTTGGGTCATTGACATTTGGAGATCTATGTTCTATTCCCAGTTCTGTCACAAATTCCCTTCATGACCTACGGGATGCTCCCCGTGTGATGTTATGACCTTCAACTCTCTTTGCCTTAATTTCCTACCTACAGGGATAATAGGAAAAATAAGTATAAGAAGTTTCTCTAATTCACAGGAGTATTGTGTAGCTAGTCATATTTTATATTAAGGTTTCATTTCATTCTTCACATCTGTAAAGAGGCCTCTTGTGTGGAATGAGTAAGAATCTATTGTGCAAGAGAATGGGATAGAATATGTTTTGACAGAACAGGGTTGGGAAATGGGTTCAAGATATGGTTTAAAAAGTATAAGCCATCCCTTCCAATAGAGATACCTTTTCTATTGAATTATGCAGAGCAGGACATTTTATATCATTCGCTATCATTTAGAACTAGATGCCAATAGATTAGATTTCTGTAAAATTGGGTACTTGACAGTAGCCAGTGTTGAAAGTAGTAACTGCTTTTGTAATTTTTTCTTGCTGATTAAACTGTTTTGATTATCCAAGTTACCTACAACTTGTATATTTTGTGCTTTTTCATTACACATTCTCTATTACAATTTTCAGTAAAAAAAAAGGTATAGCTTGAAAATAGAAGTAGGAAGACACTTTTTAAGTTTTAATAATCCACATGTGTTCCAATGTAGTACAGGTAAGTTAGAGAGTATAGCACCACCTTATGCTCTGTGTAAGCATAACAAGCAAGTCTTTATTTCTTAAGGGTTTTCAAACTTTTTTCATATTGTCCACATCCAAGTAGAGAGTTTATCTTGTAAGCCAATTTCTCATTGCGTACTGGGGTTATATGGGATCCTCATGTTAATTAACATCAATTGCTTTCATAGATGAATAATGATAGGAAAGTATGAGTTGTCTTTCATATAATATAATAGCTAGAACAAGGAGCAGCAAATTAAGCCACTTTCCACAGACTATCTGTGGTCAACACACTGCAGTGTAAGAACCTGTTCATAATAAGAAAGGTAGGACATAATTTTTTTTTGATTCCTGTGAAAATGTCTTATTCATGAAAATTCTTACTGTAGCTTTTTTGAAAAGATACAGTACATTTGGGACACTGTTTAAACAATTTACTGGGCATTTCTACAGCTCTTAAATTCCATTCAGACTATTTCATCAGCTGAACTTTTAACTTTCATCTCACTTGAAATGTTGATCATTCATTTTTCAAACATTTCTATAAGCTATTAAGCATAGAGACTAAATGAGCTAACCCTAGGGTATTGTTCAACTTCCTCAGCTGTGTCAGATCTCAAGGACAAATCTTAACTTGCTGAATGGGAATGTCAGGGTAAATAGGAATTATGCAGGTACTGTAACAACCAATTTACCCAGGGAGGATATTCTCATTGGTAATGATACAGTGTGCTAATGTGTATATTCTACTTTTATCAGTATTTAATGTTAACTCTAATCTAAGCATTCATTATAAATATAGGCTCTAACTTCTTTTATAGATTGGAACTCCAACTTCCAATCAGCTTCATCCCCATCACTATTAAAGCCTGGTAGCTTTCACCACTCGGTTAATCTGCCTGCCAGTTGTTGGGGGTTTTTTGTGACTGGGTCTCACTTCCACATCACATTTAGGAGGGACACTGTAAGGTGAATAGCTTGTTTAGTAATGGACAGTGTAAATAGTTTAACTTATGTTTAGGAGGCTTCTGTGAGCTCAAAAAGGCAAGTAAATCAATACTGCTCTGTTCCTCTTAAAATGATTTTAAAATGACCAGAATTATTGCACATTGCTTAAGTTCTTAGACTATAAAAGGCCGGGGAAGGAGAAGGCACTTGGGGTTGGATATCCAGATCCCTCAGGCAGCTTTTTAGAAGTCTTAGCCCAAATAGTGTTACACTGTAGTTGGAGGAGGTCTATTTAAGGGACAGAAAATGTATTTAAGAATTTTAAAACATTGAATTTGTTATCAGCTTTTCTTGAGAGCTAAGAAACCAATGAGCTCCTCGGATAACACAATTACACAAGCCCTGAGTGCAGGGTTTAACGTCCTGCATCTTCGTACGACTATGAATGGTGCAGTCCCATCCTCTCTTGCCCAATACCCTGGTAAGTCATTAATATCAGTGCAGTGAGCATAAAATGCTACCAAATCAGAATGACTGCATTTTATACCTACGTGTCACTGGTATAATCAAGTACACGGGTTCAGTGCAACAGATAATCCCTTCCTGATCCCAGCAGTGATTATAGAACAAAGAGAAGGCAGGGGAAATTTGCACTTTATAGGCTAACCAAACTAGATGTATATATATAGCACAAGCTTTTGCAAACTGTAGCTCACTTCATCAAATACTGTGAAAGGACAAGCAGAAAACAGAGTACAAGAAGGAGAGAGACACGAATCCTACAGACAAGGTTGCGGGGTGCAGGGAACAGGTAATGATATCTCTATAGAATAGAATAAGGGCCAAAAAAAATTGCTAGCTCTTAGAACACAAATAAAGAAGCAGTGTATCAAGGGAGAAGAAACTATGGGAACATTTTGTTCCTGTGAATATTCCTAGCATGAAGCGTTGTATCAATATAGCTCCCCTTACTGTTTTTGAAAACAGAAGGTCTACAAAAGACTACGCCATAAAGATTCCAGCTGCTTGGCTCAGCTCTGGATCAGTGTCTTCTATCACTAGGAAAATAAGCCTTCCTTCCTCAAGGTTGGAAGTATCCAAGGAAAACACTTTCTGTTTTACCAAATGATAGCTAGAGGTGAAATTTGAGGCATGCCATTTGAAAATGCCAAGCATGTAATTGTTTCTGTTTCTTGACAGAAGCTTCATGGCTTCTCTAGAAACCTGGTACACAAATAGTTCAGTCTTTTATTGTGGCTGTTTTCCAGTGATTTCAGCAATAGCTAAAAAGAATTACCTTCCGTACAAAGAAGGCAAATTCATTCTAATTTTAGCCAAAATAGAGCAATTCTTGAACAAAGAGTATGAATCATGTCAACTTGCGTTAGATCTTGGAAGCTATGTCATATGATCTAATTTTAAGGAGTACTTTAGTCCAGTAACTTCAGTATGACTTTTGCACATGTTTAAACACGTTGCTGGACTGAGATAGACGTAAGTCCATATTTAAGTGCTTTCCTGAATTGGGCCTCAAAGAGTAATGTTGGGGAATAATTCATAGATTCATAGACATCAGGGCTGGAAGGGACCTTGGAAGGGGGGAAGAGTTCAGCCCCCTGCCCCAGGGGCAGGAAGTCAGCTGGGGTCATAGTATCCCAGCAAGATAAGCATCCAATTATCTCTTGAAGGTGTTCAAGGTAGGTGCTTGAACCACCTCTGGCAGCAGTCTATTCCAATTAATTTTGAACTTAATTGATAAATGTATATTTTTTTTCAGACAAGTCATATTTATAGTTGTTCAGACAGTTCATTTTATTCCCTGATTGCATGACCTTCTGGAACTAATAACAGCGCTATTTTCAAACATTTGAATGTTAAATGTTCAGTTTGACTTTTACACAGTTTGGAAAACTTTTGTTCTCGCTTTGGTTAATTGTGCCATTCTAAATTTACTTTCAACAGATATTTGAGCATCTGAAAGTAATATTTGTATTTCTTTACCAGTGTGCATTTGCTGTGATATCTGCAAAAACTGACTACAAACTGTCTCAGGGAATTCATTAAAAAATTCAGAGGCATATCTGCAGAAAATGATATGCCATATTCACCCAGCTGTAGCTCAGACCATCAAAGCAATTTACTTAAGAGGAGGATTAAAGACCCAGATGAACTTATATTATGCATCTTTTCATTTGGATTACAGGAATGGCAATGTGCACAGTCCAAAGGATGTTTTTACTTAGAGGAAGATGGTACAATCATTAGTCATAGATATAGGATGCACTTACTTCAGAAATCAACAGTGTGTATCACCATTAAACCTTTAAGTCTTAGCCAGTTAGAAGGTAAGTGTATTTATATTTTTGGAGAATCAGAAGGTGGGTCTGGGAGGCACACGAATAGTCTCATAATTTTGCAAAACACTCTG
Organism: Crocodylus siamensis; assembly: GCF_052110815.1. NCBI lineage: Eukaryota > Metazoa > Chordata > Crocodylia > Crocodylidae > Crocodylus > Crocodylus siamensis. The sequence continues at coordinate 15,852,295 of NC_143399.1, forward strand.
TGATGGTCAAATCTAATGCATTAAAGATCTGATGGTTCCATTACTGTAATATGGGCATCAGGGCTTGATGGTCATAATCTACCCTTAGCTTTACCAGTAGTGTTATTACTGAGCAAAGTGGATTGCAGTATGTAATGTTATATGTGGCATATGGTAATGGGTGGCTTAAATACTTCACCCTTTGCAAGTTAGGACTCTGGGTCCCTGGCTTTCTACACAGTGTCATATTTAATCAATAAGGGAATGATTAAAAGCACCCTGAAGTCATTAAACAGGTCCCTGTTAAATGTGTAGATCAGGCCCTGAAGTTGTAGACTTTTCTGATCTGTTTCTGTTGCCTGTGTCTTTGTTTTCATGCCATGCACATATATTGTATGGTCATTTAAAAGGACTGTCTCAACTTAAAAATTATAGCCAAGATTCCATAAGTAGCTAATGGTTTTAGGTGCCTCGATTTTTGGTTGTTTAACTTGAGGTACTTAAAAGGAGCCTCGTTTTCATAAAGAGCCGAGCATTTGTAAACAAACACATTTCTTTACCCATGATGTTAAAAGCATATTAGAGAATTAAAAATGAAGGAAAATAATAAATGGGCACCATTAACTCAGAGTGTAGCCAGTTTCAAGCTACCTCTACTACCTATTATCCCAGTACTTGAATGGCTACGGCATTTGCGCAGGAAGTGGCTGACCCAGATTCCTGTTCCCTCTACCTCAGTGGGGCAGCATTTGAACCCACATCTGCCACTTCCCAGTAAAGTGCCTTAACTGTTAGGCAATGACCTAGGCATGGCCAAAAGTTCCTTCTTTTGAAGCACCACAATCCGCTAGCTGGGGAATTGGCTCTGTGGTTAGACCCAGAGGGTGGTGGTTGACAGAAGTCAATCGTCGTGGTGCCATGTGACCAGTGGGGTCCCCCAAGGCTCTGTCCTTGGACCTATTTTGTTCAGCATCTTCATTAATGATGTGGACATTGGAGTCAGAAGAAGACTGGCCAAGTTCACCGATGACACCAAACTGTGGGGTAAAGCATCCACACCTGATGGCAGGGGGGTGATCCAGGCTGACCTTGACAGGCTTAAGAAATGGGCGGACAAGAACCTGAATCATGTTCAACACTGAAAAACGCAAGGTACTCCACCTTGGGAGGAAAAACCTGCAGCATCCTTATAAGCTTGGCAGTGCTACGCTGGTTAGCACTACGGATAAAAGGGACTTGGGGGGTCATGATTGACCACAAGATGAATATGAGCCTTCAGTGTGATGCTGCGGCCAGTAAAGCAAGCAAAACGCTGGCTTGCATCCATAGATGCTTCTCAAGCAAATCCCAGGACGTCATTCTCCCATTGTAGTTGGCCTTGGTGAGGCCACAGCTGGAGTGCTGCGTCCAGTTTTGGGCTCCACAATTCAAAAATGATGTGGAGAAGCTTGAGGAAGTCCAGAGAAGAGCCGTGCACATGATCAGAGGTCAGGAAAACAGACCTTATGATGAGAGGCTGAGAGCTATGGGACTCTTCAGCCTGGAAAAATGCAGGCTCAGGGGTGATCTGATGGCCACCTATAAGTTTATCAGGGGTGCTCACCAGGATCTGGGGAGATGATTGTTTACCAGAGCGCCCGAAAGGATGACAAGGTCGGACAGTTATAAACTTCAGCAAGACCATTGGAGGCTGGACATAAGGAAGAATTTCTTCACTATCCAAGCCCCCAGGGTCTGAAATAGCCTGCCACCAGAGGTGGTTCATTCACCTACATTGAATGCCTTCAAGAGAAATTTGGATGCTTATCTTGCTGGGATCCTATGACCCCAGCTGACTTCCCACCCCTTGGAGAGAGGGAGCTGGACTTGATGATCTTCCAAGGTCCCTTCCAGCCCTAATGTCTATGAAATCTAAGAAGCTGGTCCGTGAAGGAGCCAAGAGGAGAAGGTGCATCGAGCCAGAAGAAGAGCAAGCCAGAGCAAAACTGCCTCTTTGGCCAAGTGAAGCGGTTACTGTGGTAGAAGGGCAAGGGCCCTGGACAGTGCTCCATCTGTCTTCAGCTATCTATCCATTTGATCCAATGACTATTAAATGCAAAATGCACAAACATCACACATCTTCACTGACTTTTTATGGTATAGATAATTATTGCCATGTGTATCAATTTGCCAAGATTTTTCCCCTTTATTAACAAAATAAAAGCTAGCTTTCCACTCAAGAAGACTGCTGTCTTATCTTTAATTGTAATCCTTAATTGTTTTAAGAGCCTCCACAAAAAGAAAAGTAATAAAAAAAATGTTATTGTTTTTATGGCTAAAAGCTAAAGTAACTTTCCTAACCGCCAAACACTTGGCATTTGAGACTTTTTAATGATAATTACACTGTATCAAAAATTAACAGCAAATTCTCTGTTCCAATCTGCTTGGGGAATCCCAGTAGCATATTATGAACTCATTCTGCATGCAGCTTTTCCACTGAGGTCAACCAGGCTTTTTTAAAGGGAATAGGCACAGAATGTGCCACACTTACTTGCATGCCACATGCACCCTTTCCCCCCCCCGCCAAAAAAAAAATTAGCCCTCCAATATTGGGGTGGGTGCTGTGAGTGGGAAAGCTGATTTCTGCATTGAAAGAGGAGCATAGAGACACTGTAATGGTTGCCACTGCTGACCTTCTCTGACTTGTCTCCAGCCAGCCTGCAGCAGAGGTAGAGTCCAGTTTTAATCTGCTCACAGCTGCTGCTAAATTGTCAGCAGCTTTTGGCTGAGCAGCAGCTGAGAGAGGACTTGGCAGCAGCTGTGAAAGCCTTAAAATGAGCTTTTGCCTGAGGCAGCCAGTGAGCTATTACAGGTGGTTAGCTTTCAGCCATGACTCTGCAAACATATTTTTGTCTTCATTCTGTTTTCCCAAAACAAGGTACGTGCCTTGTGTGGGGTTGTGCGATATGCAGGAAAATATGACATAATAGAAAGATCTTCCATATGAATCTAAGAGGAACATTTTGCCCAAAAGCTATGCAATTATTAAACATGCAGCTTGACATTGTTTTTGTTTGTTTGTAGGAAAACCTTCCCCGTGGTTATCAGTGGACACAGCTTTGTATGTTCTGAAGGAAAATGAAAGCCAAGAAAACCTACAGCTTGTGAGCTTGACTGATCAGCAAAATAAAGAGGCTGGATATTAATCTTATCTTGATTTTTATCTTGGATTGATTTTCAAAAATCTGCATTTTTTGCAGGGGATAGGCACAGAATGTGCCACATTTACTTACATGTCATAGTCAGTACAGCACAGCTAAGGCTCTGTAGTTTTGGGAGGGGATAATGCCAGGCTACGAACCCAAAGTTACAAGGCTAATCTGTGGAGACAGATTTTGAACTGTGCTCTCAGGAGTCTAAACCCTATGGCTTAGGCACAAGGCAGGTTCATCCCTTGCTTCTTTTTTTACTTGTGAACCTTTAGAAGGATTTCTGCAAAATCTTTGCTGCAAATTTGAGCCAGGTTGATGGATCAGGGCCAATGGCCAATCTATATGCATGGGTAGAAAGACTAAAAAACTTAGTAGGTTTTGTCAACCTGCCTCATTTGTCAAGAAGTTATTTGTTTTAAAGTTTAAAAAGTGTTGAAATCAGTATGCTTGGTGGGGCGGATAGAAATGTCATTAAATGGACCTAGTCTTGGAAGTCCTGAAGTGGGCTTCTGGTCCTATACAGCTTGCTAACTATTGCTGTGACTAGCAAGTCTGCCAGTGTTTGTCATCATGAAGGCCTCTCATAGAGGTTTGTCTTCTGTAAGGAAAGTAAGTGTGAGGTCTCTAATAGGTTATAAGTACCTTCAACTAATTTGAAAGTAGGGTTCGGATAAATAACGCTCACAGACTTTTCCGTCTTCCTTCAAGAGTAGATGTATGGGTGGAAAGGGGAACTTGGATCTGGATTTTACTGGCTACTTCCATTCACAACTGGCTGTAGGCTCAAGAAGGTAAAGAGGCAAATAACTAGAGAAGTGAAACTGGTTTATAGAGGGGAAGATGGAGAGTTGGGCCTTACTAAAGAGTTCAGGTGAGTTATATTTGTAGTTTAGCACCCTAACTATTGTAAGATCAATGCTCTGAATTTTCTTTATGTTGCTAGTAGTTTTATGCTACTGAAACAAATTCTGTCTGGGAGTTCTAGTTTTATGAAAGCATTTACAAATATTGAATAATTTTCAGCAACGGAGTAAGGAAAGAACTGATGTATTTAAAAATTGTTTTGCTGCCTTCTTTCAGAACAGCTTTATCAAATATATTTGAAATGATTGATTTAGATGGGAATGGCCTACTGAGCTTGGATGAATATAATTTCTTTGAACTAAGAACTAGTGGTGAGAAATGTGACGAGGAAGCCTGGGCTATATGCAAGGGTAAGCTTTGTTACTCCTTTTAATTTACTAGAAATAAACTCATAATGAGAAGTTATCCAAGTTCTTATATTGATGACATCACCTGCATACAAATATACATGAACAAGTGTTACCTAGCAGTCGATACCAAAATGTGTGTATACAATGGTAAATAATGTTCACCTGCCCCATTCTTCTCTATCCACCTTCTTTTCCCTCTTTATATTCCTTTTCTTTTTTTTTCTGTCTTTCCCTCCACTCTTCCATCACTTAGCTCTTCTTCTTTCCAGCATATTTGCCATGTCCGTGGTTAGTAGTCCAAGTGGAAAAAAAAGGCTTCCCATGGCTGTTGCTAAAGCTGCAGACATTTTATGGTGGGATGTGTTCTGACCATAGAACTGATTGTGAAGAACTTTAAACTGCTAATTATAACTCTTGTCCTGAATTCCTCTCTGGTGATTACTCCTTGCCTTTGGTGACTTGGAGGTGATAATGCCTTCCTACCTTACTACCTGTTTGTGTGGGTTAGATAATCAATGTGTACAACGTGCTTGGAACATTAAAACCTTTAATTAAATAGTTATTGTTAAGATTCAACCATTTGTCAGCTGGAGCAGTGTTTCTGCTAATACGGACATTTCCATTGGAAAATATTTGCAAGATGTTTCATAAACAGTTTACAAAATTGTCCATATTGTTCTGTTCACAGATATAAATGGGACTTCTACAATAGGGCCTGTAAGGCAGCCAAGCATTTAAGACTCTTACTGCCATATACTGCCTTTGATCTGTTAATGTCACCAAGAGTCTATCACCTCTCAAGGGCAGTATTTGGTCTTAAATGCCAGTTTTCAGGGGAAATTGGCACTGTTTAATATTCAAAATTGGTTATGCTGTACTTTCAAGCCCTCAGAATAAATAGGTCTGCTTCGTAAGGGAACAAGAAGGATAAATCCATTCATGGTTGTACAGTGCTCTGATATTACAATGATGGGGACTGTATGAGTGACTATGTAGCTAAACAAATCAAATCTAGTTGTCAGGAGCTGTCTATAGCCTCTTCTGTGAACATTGTAGGCCATGACACATTGCTTAAGTGGAACAAAAATATGTCTCCTAGGTTCTGTGAAATATTTCTCTCTAAAATACTAAATATCTCTTTCTAAAAAAGTATATTGAAGCATTTCCTAAATTCTAGAGACCTCATATAGAGACTGTTTTCTTTTCATCAGCTTCTCTCCTCTTTCATGCCTCTAGATTCTGTTACCCATTTTTATTCCTTTATTTATATTTGTGTGCATTTTGGAAAGGGGAAAAGGGATAGGAGCACGGTAGATGGATTACTAGGTCATTAATCAGTGGAAGGGTCCAGACAAATATCATAAATCATGAGAGCAAAGTTCAAGCAGTTTATAATAGCATCTGATCCATTTGATAGATTTATTAAATTGGTAATCCATTTTAATAATGTATAGTGAAGATTTAGCTTTGTTGCAATGAGAAGAGCATTTGTAAAATACACTGACATAAAAACATGTCAATTAGGTGTCTGCAGACACTAGAGCAGTTGACCCACCATATTCTATCAAAAATGGTGCATTTTGGATTTTTAAAAACTAAGTAACCAATTTCTGTATCAAATCCCCAAAGTTATTAAGGGAACTGCTTTACCAAGCTTTCACTTCCTGTTCCTGATATTCCCCTTTCCTTTAGTTCTTACCCTACCACAACTACTTCCAGGAAAAGATATCTTCTAAGCCACACTTACACTTTGACATTCCTCCTTCTCTTAAGCTGTACAAACATCCAGTTGCTCCTTCTTCCCTAAAAACAAGGGAGAATCCCTGTAAGCAGAACATTTTAAGTTCAAGGGTATTCTTTACCATTTTAGTATTTTACAGTTTTGGAAGACCCATGGCTGTAAGACTTATGACCAAGTCCTGCAGTCCTTACTGAAATCAGGGGGAGCATTGTTTAGGAAAGATTAGAGAGACCATAACAGGATTGTTTCCATTTAAGAGTTACATTATTTTTCTTTTTAAACAGAGAATTTTGACACAAAGAAGAATGAGCTAACAAGGCAGGGCTTTATGGATCTGAATCTCATGGAGGCTAATGACCGTAAAGGGGATCCCAGTGACCTTTGGGTTACTTTATTGTCCCTGGGCTTCAATAAAGCATTGGAAATGACAGAGGTAAGTAGTTTTGTAACACAACTGCTTCACATGCAATTTGTTGCATATGTTTAATTGCAATGCTATTTCTGTCCTTTGTAAACTGATGTTGGTAGGCCATTGACCCAGCTCCAAATACAGTTAATATACATTTTCCGCTATGAATGTCAGAGCTGGCACTTCACCTCCAGGGCTAACGCTGTCAGGAAGGACTACACTAGTATGGAGGCAGGTAGAAATCTGATAAAATGCAGTGTCACTGCTTTGTGTTCAGAGAGAGAACTGGACTGCTGCCTCACAGAGAAAAGGTACCAATATTTTGTAAAGCCTACAGAAGAAGTCACAAATCATGCTTTTTGAAGGACTTGAGGCATCTTGCTGGAGAGAAACAGTTCTTGATGATTTGACATATGAGGAAAGATATAAAATTGTGGCCTGTCATACATCTGTAAGAATGAAGTGCTTGCACTGCCTAAACTGTGGATCTGGTTTCCAGAGTGTCCCAGATAACTAGGACTGGAACCCTGGCTTAGCCACAAAGCAGTTATGTGTTGCTGTAAAGAACATCCCAGAAAAACAAATAGCAGCCACTTGTCTTCATTTCAAAATTGGATTGGAGGCTGAGAGCTGCAAAATGATGCATCAGAGATGGAAGCGGGAGACAATGGTAGGGTTGGGAGCAGGAGACAATGGCAGGGTTTTTGCAGTAAGACCGGGAGAGCCTGTCCAAAAGGAGAAAAATAATAATATGCACCATCCAGCTAATATATTTCAGGGCTTTTCAACTTCAAGCCCTTCAGGGGCCACACAGGGCACGAGCCATACCAGTCTAGCCACAGGGCCCCATTGCCCACTGCACCACGTGCCCATGGAGGCACCCCTACCATTGTACCATGTAGGCATAATCCCCCATATGTAGCTCTATTTCCCCACCCTACGGATGCTCAGCTCCCCACACAGCTTGCCACACTGTTCCTGCCCCTGTGGGGTGGAGGCAGGAAGCACCAGTCAGTTGGGGGGGGGCCACAAACTGGCTGCTGTTGCACCCTGAGCAGAAGAGCAAGTGCCAGCAGGCAGGAGCCTGGGGGCTGCAATTTAATCGCTTGCATCCTATATGTGGCCCGTGGGCAATTAGTTTGACAGCCCCAATGTATTTTATTTACATTGTTCAACAAACATAATCGCCAGACATAATTTCCTGCCTTTCCTCCTGTCCCTTGTTGTTGTGTCCAAGTATTTTCCACATAAACTTAATAACAATACCTGGAAGCAGGGACACACACACATGCACACACTGCTTCCTTGGTAAGATTATCAACTCCTTTCCCTTGCATCCATGTGTTTGTGGGCTTTTTGAAAAAAAAATAGTATCGGTGTTGGCCTTAATCAATGGCTCACATTTCCTTACTACTCCATAAACAGAAGGCAAAATCCTATAAAGAAATAAAACTCTCCCCTTCATGTGTAGAAAATTCTAAAAGAAGACTGGAAAGGCTTTGCCTATTCCTGCAATATCTTTTTCAGTATTTACTTTCTGTTAAACCAAATCAGTTCAGGGGCCTGATATAGTATAATCATTATGTAAACCAGGGGGATCAGAATCCTCAGATCCTGTGGGCTGGATGACTGGTGCAGGGCCAGTCCACAGACCAGGTGAATTGTGCAAGATTGGCCCTGTGGGCTGAATCAGACTTGCAGACTGGCTCTGCATGCCCAATCTAGCATGCGTGCTGGACCAGCTTGGTGTAGGTGCCTCATGCTGTGGTCATCCTGGACCAGCCCACTGTAGGTGCTTCATGCAGAGTGCGTCCCAGACTGGCCCTACATGGGCACTGCATGCAGCATGCATGCCAGACTAGTCCCTTACGAGTGCCACATGTTGTGCACATCCCAGACTGGCACAACATATTAGCACACTGGCCTAATCTAGCATGCGGCATGTGGGTCAACAAATCCATGAGCAGCACTGCAAACCAGAAGTTAGGGCTCTGTGGTAGGAGTGCATCAATAAAGGATTTCTTGGCTGATACCAATAGCCAATTAATAAACCAAACATATTGGCTGATGCTGATCTGGTAATCCATATTTAGTAATAATGCAAGGCATTGTAAACTGCTGACATAGAGAAACCCTTTTTTTTTGTTTTTGGCATGCTCCAGCAGTGTCCTGAATTTCATGTATCAGCATCCCGGCACTTAAAAATGGCGGTGGGGTTGCTTGAACTAAAGCTTTTAAAACACAGGGATGCTATTACATTGAGGCACTTTTATTAGAGTGGCTGTTGGAGCCACCCCCAGAGCATGTATAAAAGTGCCCATGCTGGTTGCAGCAGGTGGGGCTGGTCTAGCAGTGCCTGCGTGTGGAGCCCTTCAGCCCCTGCTCTTCCACATGATGCCCTTGAACACAAGCCCGGGGCTGCCCAGCAGGGCTGGGGGGAAGGTGTGAGCTGTCCTGGCTGCCTGGGCCTGGGTGGTCTAGCTTACTGGGGTGGGATCCCAGGCATCCAGGGGCCCCGATCCCACAGGCAAGAGTGAGCCCTGGCCAGAAAGCATAATTATCAGTAAACATTATCGGCTACAGTGGCCAAAAAAGCCGATAGCTGATAATGTCTTTTCCCTTTTATCAGTGCCGATCTGATAGGCAACCAATATATTGGTACACCTCTACTCCATAGGCCTGATCCAGCCCATGAGCTATATTTTTTACATCTGTAGTATAAGCCATTCTGGGCATATGAAATAAAAATTGGACTCTAACCCTTCAATATTGGAGTTCTGATACTTTGGGAGGCTAGAATTTGCAGCTCATATTAGCACCTGATTAAGAGCAATTAGCTGCAACCATTTCGTGTTGAGTTTTAGTTCACCTCTCCTTTTCCTAGAAGTACGCTGAACGGAGCTGGAAGTCCGGGGGGGTGTTCTGTCTTTCTGCAGTGGGTCACTAGATGGAGCTGTTCTCTGACAAAGAACAGATTGTTCTGAAGGCTTTGGACTAGGGTATGGAGAGTCTCTGCCTTGCGCTGGCTGTGGGTTTTGGCTACAGCTTTCAGGTCCTGAAGGATAAGCACAAGCTGTATATTGTGTACTTCAAACATTTGCTTCAATAGAACATATAATTTAACCCCACAACTCCTGGATTATAAAGGGTTTGCGGGCAACCTTCAGTAGCAGAGACTGTAAAATGAAGATGGAAATGAAAATATATTGGTAATAATAGGCAGTGCTAAATCCCATCTCCTTGTTGCTTCATATGCTACTCTGAAACAATAAAATGGAAGAACAAAGGTTATTTCTTATTACAACATTTCAAATATTTTGAATCCTGAGAGGCACAGGGGTTTTTTTCTGCTGCCCTAGTACTATTTGTAGTGTTGCTGTCCCACATCAGTTACGAATGGATTCCCAATCAGTGACATTTTGGAACAGGCTACGTCTGGCTGCACCCTGATAGATTTACACTGCAGTGCATTAAGGCTGTCCCAGTTGAACTGTTACTGGGATTATTGTGCTCGAGTGATTTGTACTAATCTCTGAATTACCTCAAAACAGGAGAGTTCGCAGGTTTCGTGGGGTGTGTTTTTTTTATATGTTCAGTAGGGTGCATAAACTTGGACAATTCTGCCTCAGAGTATCTATGAAAATATTTAGGAGCTGTAGGTTAAACTCTAAAGAATAGAAATAGGCAGCAATAGTTAAATATTATTGCATTTGTCTCTCATACCAGGCATGCCCCTTTGTCATTGACATCTATGCAGAAAAATGCAAGCCAAGAATTAAACCTGTTCATCTAGAGGCAAACAGTGGGCAGCTTAACAAAGCCATCTGCAAATCTGTTGTTAACCAAGGAGAAGCCAAAGTAATGGATGGATGTGAAAGTATAATTGTCCACACCTACAGAAGGGAGGCCCGGATCACTTCTGTTATTGAAAATACGGTACTGTGGAATAAGTCTCTTATGCATGTTACACACAAGTTTTTGGTGTCAATATTCATCATGTTGCTCTTTACCTGTCCTTGTGAAGCTTTTGTAAATATTGGATAGAAAATAAAAAACACCTTTTATTATGTTCTGACCTGAAGCCCACTGAAAACAGCAGGATCTTTTTCCCATTTATAATAGACACTGGATCAGGGTCTATTAGACAGGTGCATCACAAGCAGGGCCAAGGAGGTGATCCTCCCCCTGTATGCTACACTGGTCAGGCCACAGCTGGAGTACTGCGTCCAGTTCTGTGCGCCCCACTTCAGGAGGGATGTCGACAGCATGGAGAGGGTCCAGAGGAGGGCCACTCACATGATCCAGGGACAACAGGGCAGACCCTACAATGAGAGACTGCAGGACCTGAACCTGTTCAACTTTCACAAGAGAAGGCTGACGGGGGACCTGGTGATCGTCTATAAACTCACTAGGGGGACCAGAAGGGTTTGGGAAAGACCTTGTTTCCCCTAGCGCCCCCTGGCATAACAAGGAATAACGGCCACAAGTTGTGGGAGAGGAGGTTTAGATTAGACATCTGTAAGAACTACTTCACAGTCAGGGCAGCTAGGATCTGGAACCAACTTCCAAGGGAAGTGGTGCTGGCTCCTACCCTGGGGGTCTTTAAGAAGAGGCTGGATGCCTACCCGGCTGGAGTCATCTGAGCCGGGTTTTTCTCCTGCCCGGGCGGGGGGTCGGACTTAATGATCTACAAAGTCCCTTCCGACCCTACTTCTAGGGTCCAAGATGCATTAATTTACTAAGGTGATGTAGAGCACTTACATACTGCATAATATATATCAACAGAAGTTTTATTTATGTTTTCCACAACTTTGCAAATTTTCTGTGTAAAGTTAAGCTCCAGTCTAGATTGGTAAAAGCAGAACACACAAATGCTACTTAAAAGAGAAGATAAAAAGGCAAAAGAATATTAAAAATGGCAATTCTTTTTAATATTATTAGTTTACTGTGAGCACACTGACTTGCAGAAATTTGGGTTTTTAGCAACTTAAGATGGCTGGAGTATTAAAGTACTACCCTTAAAGGTATACTTAATTATTTGTCCAAACTAATAAGTGTAAGTCAGTGTAAAAGTGTTCGGTAAAATGCAAGCAGAAATTTAAAAGCCTTTTGCCTGGCTCCTAGTGGATGTTCTGTTCACACTCAGTTTGATTCATGTAAGGATGTCTGAGTAAATTAATGTAGCACAGTAAGGTGCTAAAATTAGAATGCTTTAGTCTTGCAGGCCCACCTCAGGAATCCATTTTTTTAGAAGGGGATATACAGAAGGAAGAGAGGGCTTGATTATATGTTTTACAGGTTGCAATGAACACTTCACTGTTTGAAAGTAGATGATTGGGGGTTTCATGTAGCTTGGAAATTTTTCAGAGAAATTCTTAAGAACCAAGGCACAAATTCTTGACTATTGAAAGTGGATACAGCTGCATTAATCACAGTAGACAGAATTTGCCCTTGCAAGTTTCCCTGCTCTTTACTGGAACAGTTTGTTCAATTTTCCTGGCAATAGTATTAGTTTTACTTTTTCATTATAAACATTTTCAGAAAATACATGAGTTATTTTATACCCATCTCCATTCTCCTGTTCTCCACAGAGCAACCATCTTAGTTGGGAACTAGTGCTTCAAATAATAAATGCAGGCATGGATTGCAAGTATATCTGCTATGGTTGCTGCTTTCTGTTATTTCTGTCTTTTGTTATTTAAGCAAATATATTTTTCATTTAGCTATGGGCTCTCTCTGGCCCTTATACAGGCTTACACAGTAGCGTAACAAGCAGTAGATAATCACGGCACATGCTCTGGGTTTTCACTTGCTGCTGCAAGTCCAGCTGCTACTGCTGGCCTAGCTTCTGTCGCTGCCCTGGCATCCAGGATACAGCTCCAGGCTGTTATGCCTCTGGGTTTACAGTGAATGTAGATGAGATGGGAGACAGGATCCTCACTCTGTCTGGGCAGATCAGTGTCTGGGCAGACACTGTGCCTCCGAGAATGCTCTTGCCTGTCCATAAAGGCACTAAAGGAACTGTTTTCAGGGTATATCTCTCATTTGAAATAGAAATCTACAACACATCACCTGCACATGGTGAATTTTGGTTTGACTTGTTCCTGTAGCCCCATATTTCTTACTCTACAGAATCCTTTTTCTACATTTCTTCTACTAGCTGTCCGCAAGAGAAGCGAGAGCATCTCCAAATTGTAGGGCAGTAGGAGAGTAACAGCAATAACAAGTTTTAACACAGAGCAGTGTTTATCTTTTTGCAGCTCCAAGAGATTTCACATGTAATTGCACATGAATTGTACTCTACACAGACCTTTTGTACTACAATCCCCACAGACAGCACTTCTGCCAAGCCTTATCTGTCTAGTTGCAGGATCTCCTGCTGCATAAAGTCTGACAGTCTAATGTAACTGTGTTCCTATTCCATTTCACAATGAAGAACAGAGATTGTCTGATAGCATTTCCTAGGAATTACTTTCATTTCTCTGTGCCCATGTTGAATCAAAATGTATCTAAACACAACTGAAAGGCAATGCATGTTGACATGTCTTTCAGTTTTATTTCCCAGTTTGGAAGGGTGTTTGATTGTTTTTCTGAGAGCGTGTAACATATTAGATCCAGTCTATGGGTCCAGTCTGGGCTCATTTTATATAGCACTACCCAGCATTGTGGCACTTTGCTGTTGAATATACTGAGCCAGTCAATGCTGAGGCTGAGTCCACAGCAGCTCTGTAATTTGTTCGGAAACCATACAGCTGCCTGAAGCTTCCCTTATTTCCAAGTTTTCCTTTGTGGATTTTGAGCTGCTTTCCTCCCCAGTCAAGCACTGAATACTACAGAGGAAGGCAGGAGAGGACTCAATTAGCCTGGAAGGCAACGTGGCCTGTGCAGCCCCACCCAACATCCTTGGTTTGATGTTCAGATGCTGGAAAATCATTTTGCCTGTAGGCATGCTGTGCTGGCAGCCAGATGTAGGATTTAGGAAGGATGTGTACTGACTGTCCACTGGGGATGGATGAGTTGGACTGTTACAAGTCTCAGTTACCAAGTTCTCTCGAGATCTGCAAAAATGCCCACATCTTTCAAGCCAGGTGGCACTATAGAGCTGCTTGAAATTCTGTGCTGTGGACTTCAGTGTGGTCTGCACAGGAGCTCTGCAGTACTGCTAAAACTTCTGCTTCCATTACAGAAAAAAACAGGTTTACCAACCAGCTCTTTATGTGCAAAGTCACGTTTCTCTCAAGAGGTGTGTGCCTAGTTTCATTGGAGGAGGTAGTCCATAATTTCAAATTCTTTCAATTGTATTGATTGCTGCATATTTAAAAATTATTCCATATATATGGCACCATTTTAAAGAGAATATTTGTAACAAATTCATGATCTACAGGTATCAGCATAACAGTATAGACCAGAGCAACTTGTTAGCACTTTTATCCTGTGAATCTTTTTAGGGTTTGTTTCAGGACAACAGATGTGGACATCTGAATGATTGCACGTTGTCCTGAGATAAAATGGTTTCTTTTGGGACAAATGTAATGTCTCTTTGTAGCCCACGTCTTCATTTACTTCATGACTCTAGCACTTTGAAAATGAACATAGGCCCTGAAATTACTGAGGTGGACTTGAAAAATGTACTGTATGTTTAAATGAGTTTCCATTCTGTTATAATAGCAACTTCAGAGAAAATAATAAGATTCTTAATGTTGTTTTTGAAAAAGTAATTTAAGCATGAAGACTAATAAAATCTCTAATTTTTTTTCCACTTACAGTCTGAAAACAAAGTGATTATTCATGTCAACAATGAGCAGAGTAAGAATTGTATAAATAATAGGGGACTCAACATTTTTGCAGTAGAAGTGGCACCAAAATCCATGATGGTAATGTTGTCATATCTCTCATCGAAATCTACGTAAAAATTCCTAGCATCTTAACAGTTTGCTTTTCAGATCTTTTTGTAGTAATATTGAGCATATGAATACAAATTAAGAGGGGGAAATGTACTTTTTAATGGGAAATGCATGAGATGTAGGGCCTGATTTTCAAAATTGTGCACCTACCTGGAATATGCAGGTACTTCCCTATAGAGAGGTCAGAATCATTTGCTTACTGTCATTGTAGATAATAATTTTGAACCAATACTTTTGAATATTTCCTCATTTTTAAAACAAGCAAGCTCCTAATGTCAGTAAAAAATGAAGTTACCATTGCAGAATTATTTTTAAAAATGCTAATCAGGTATTTATTTTCAGAGATAAGAGGTTTTATGTGAATGAGTATTCAGTTTGAATGAATATCCTTCTCAAAGGATTGGTATCAAATTTTATTTTATGATGTGCTTTGTTGCAGCAATGTGAAGTAAAATGACGTGCACATTACATCAACATCAAAGGGATATAGTTAACATAACAACCAGATTTTTGTATCAGTTGGTTTATATCATTAACAACATTCAGAAGTAAAGACTTAAAAAACTGTTGCCTCTAGCTGCTTTTCAGAGTTGCCAACTGTCTGTAAATGTATGGACAGATAGTAAAAAAACAATGTTAATAACACCTGTTCATAAAGTCTGTAAAAAGAAAAGAGGAGCTGTCGTCAAAAAAAATTAGCAACTGGAGCTTGATTGAAGATTTCTGGGGAGAAAAGAAACTGGAGACAAAGTGTTGAAGGACAGATAGACAGAAGACCAGTGCCATCTACTGTCTGAGTGATAGTGCAGTACCCTGTAGGAAGCATTCTCTCCAGGCTTTGTTCCCCATACCACCCTCCCCTACCCAGGCATATGCTGTTGCTACAGCTGTGTCCCTGCCTGTAACACTGCTGGGTCCTTTGGGGCTGTGTGCCAGGATGGGGGGGCAGGGCTGGAAGGAAAAAGTCTGGGAGGGATGGGCTGGAGGCAGACAGCATGGTACGGGATGTGATCAGGGACATCAAAGTATCAGGTTGAGTAGGGGACCCATGGGGTAGGAGCAGCATGGTATAAAACCAGTGTTTCAGTCAAGCAGGGCTGCCAACCCAAGACAACTTTTTCCTGATAATTTGCAAACTTTTTATTGGCAACCAAAACTTTTATTATAGTTGGTGTTAAACCATAAATGTAAAACTGGCCTTTGTTCAGGGTTTGAAAGAAGTGTTACATTTACATTATGTAAAATGTGTCAGTAAAAAAAGTTCAGTCATTGGTAAAAAGTTTGCAGATTGTCAATAAAAAGAATTGTCTTGAGTTTGTTGGTTTAGCTTGGATATTAAATATCACTGAAGTCAGTTTCATTTTTGTGTGTAACCAATTTCACTTCCTGATTTGGTATGTTGCAGTGTTTAGGTTAAAAAACCTGTAGATAAATTCTTATTTGTTTAAGAATCTCTATTTTCATTTTATTTTTTTTATATTAGTCTAGGATGTGTAAAAATATTCCTTTATAAAATGTTCATTTGGGGCCAAATTTAGTTAGAGGGTGTCTCTTTAATCTGATGCATTCTGCTGAACATGAAGAACAGACTGTCCCTCAAGTAGTTACACAAAAATACCTGTATATACGGTCTCGTTTGGACAATATGGCATGCAGCTGGTTGAGTTTTTAACATCTTAATTGATGGTTCAACAGCATTAAGTCTCTTGGCAATTCCAGAAGTTGTACAGTTCTTAGTAAATGTTGAAATAAGCAGGTGTGAAATCAAAAAAATCTCATATGATAAAGCTTGTATTAAGTTCATTAACTTAAGAAACAAGGCTGCTATGGAATTTGTGAATTGTGTGGTATATCATTTTCAAACACAGGCCATTCAAATTATTTTATTTCATTGTTATCTAACCTACAGCACTGAGTTTTCAGTGAAGAATTGGTGCTTGGGCTCGTGCACTCTGAACATTGTTCAAATAAATACAGCTCTATGTGGATTTCAGGATCAGAGCCAATCCTGATGCTGCTGCTGACACTATTCAGTCAGATATAAGGCCAGTCATGAAAGGTGTTTTTTAGTCTCAGTTTTCAGTGGAATCACTGAGCCGAAAGTCCTGTATAGCGTCTTTCCTTTACTGTAGTTCAGTGCAGTATAAAATAAAAACTAGTAATTATTACAGAAGTTTAAATTTTTCATCCATGAGCTTTATCAATATGCATACTAGAACTGAAATAGTTAACACATCCAGATAGGCGTTGTTACATGGTAATTTTGGGTGGCTCCTGGAGCTCTTAATCCCTGGCTTGTCTGCACATTAGCACGTTAAAGCGGTTTTAAGCACTTGTTATGTAGCTTAAAGTTACACCACTCCACGGCGGGATTATCTCTGATCCACACTGCCCAGCTTCTGTTCCATTAAGGTGTGGCCACTCCCCACAGATATGCTGCCCAGGTTGAAGTTCTCCAGTATCCCAGGATCTCTCACACCCCTGCCCATAGAGCAGGGATAAAAGCTGTCCTGGCTCACCAGTCCTCTAGTGGCAACTCGCAGCTACAGCTCCTAGTTCTGCCCCAACTTACCAGGAAGCTAGTGGCGAGTCACAGCTGTGCAGGTGGGGGACTGTCAGAGAAGGATTCTAGACCAGGGGTGGGCAATCCCTGGCACAGGTGTCAGAGCATGGTGTGCAAAGGCATTTTGCTTGGCATGCGCACCTTGGGTCAGATGGCAGGGAAGGAGCCAAGGCTGTACTGCCACAACAAGGAGTGGGCCCCTACTGTCTACCCTTGGCATGCCAGCATCTTACAAGTTGAAATTGCAGGTGTTTTTGGCACTCTACCCAAAAACATTGCCACCCCCTGTTCTACACCAGGGGTTTTCAACCTTTTTGGATCAGTGTACCCTGGCGGCTGGATGCGGAGCAGTGTACCCCTGGCCGCCAAGCAGGGGCAGAGTGGGTGGGTGGCACACAGCTAGACGCAGAGTGTGGGGGGGGAGGTGGCACGTGGCTGGATGCAAAGCAGCAGCAGCCACCACATGCAAGCTTCCCCTGAGTGGCACCTGTGCAGCAGCGCAAGATGGGATGTGGCAGCACTTCGTCCCTGCCCACCCACACATACCCGCTAAGGCCTTCTCAAGTATCTCTCTTCTAGATTACGGGTGTGACTGCTCCGAATCCCAGCTAGCACTAACACGTGTGCAGCTCACTGTGTAAGGTGTAACAAGGCCCTAAGTCATGCTTGTATAATTCTGCAACAATTAAGGAAAGAATGATAAAAAGCAGTACACACACATTTTTTTTCTTCTTTTTACATACAGGTTTGTCAGCACGTGATGCCTTTGAATGAGCAAGAAGAATGGATATATAATTGCACTCATTCTCTCTTACTTTAAATAGTTCTGTCTCAGAACTGATAGAACAAGAACTAAACCAGGATTTTTTGTGATGTAGAGACTAATGGATTAATCTTGTTGACTTCAGAATGAAGATGTGTGCAGATCAGTTGTTCCATATTTGTGCTTTGCTCCCATGATTTCAGCTGTTCGGGCCAATGAGTCACAAATCTACTTATTTACTCTTGACTTCACCCTTGGCTTATTGGGACTGCAGAGTCTTCAGCCACAAGCACTTCTGATTTAAGGGAACTAGAAATATAAATATTTTCATTTACATAAAGTGAGTATCTTTACTCTACTTTTCTTGTGAAAAAAGTCTTGAGAGTGAGTAGGGATAAAATAATCACCTGGCCTGCATTCTTCTGCAGCAGAAGTGCATATACTATTTTTTATATGTAGAATGATTCATTAGTATCTCAGCTTATTCTAAAGAATCATCTTACTATACCCTTCTACAAATACTTAGCAGGCTGTATGCATAATGGTAGATAGGAGACATTAAGAAGGACCAGAGTTGCAAGTGACTGGTGCTAAGACGTGCCTCAAAAACAACAAAGGTAGTGCTCCCAGCAGCCTCTCCTCCTGCCAGCTGGACAATCTCACAGTTTGCACCTTCCTCTTCCTCCTCTAGCACCATCCACCTAGATGTCCCACCACTTACGGATCTAATGTCAAAAAGCACACATTTGTTTTAAACATCTTACTCACTGGATGCCAAATTTGAGTTCTCTTCTCTTTTAAATCAGGCTTTTGGAAAATCCAGTTTTTTCTTCCACATCTCTAAAATCTGTCCCTTACTCTTTCTTTGTGTCACTTTGCCACAGTGACAGGCTTTGGCCTTACCTTTTGCCTTGATTAATATAACTGTCCACACTGTGCCCTGTAGACATCAACCTTTCCTCACCTACCCAAAACACTGCAACCAAAATATTTCTCTTTCTCTTTAGATACTACCCCCTTGAATCCCTGGCATCCACACAGCCTGGAGGCATGTACTCCACTCAGTGCTGAGGATCTCTATTTTCCTTTTATACCACCTTTTATATTCTGTGCTTTTTTTTTCCTCCTTAAAGTTTCCTTTGTCTCCCTCTCTTAAGATTGACTTCATGCAGCTTCCTCTTCCATGTGTACCAGCTGCCACCTCTTTCTCTTGTGGCCACACTTATGTTGGCCTTTTCCCTTTCCCCATGGGTGACTGGTGCCACCTTTGACCAGTCAGCGACCGGGGGAGTTCTACCCCCTGCTGATGTTGCCAACCAGAGGCGGGGGTGGGGGATCCCCCAGTGGCCAATTGCTGTGGCTGATCACTGCAGCCACTTCCAGAAGTGGCTGTGGCCACCTCTGGGAGCACAATGGCACTCCACTCCCCAGCTGGCACTTGCAGGGGGGGCACCAGTGCTCCTGCGAGCCCCCCCTGTCCATTGCCTGACCAGCTGCGCTCACCGCTTAGGGGATGCACCAGCGCTCTCAGGGAGTGCATGCGCACCCCCTACATATCACCGCTGCCCCCACCTGAGCCTCATGTTTTTGTTGTGCTTACCTAATTGAAATCATTAGTAACTGATGGACCAAGACCTTATTTTCCTGGGTGTTTGCAAAGTGCCAGCTATAACACTGGCATCACAGGAATGATCCTGTTTGTTTGTGGTAGTCTTGAAGTGACATTGTTTATTTGAATATTTTAGTGCTGTATGCTTTACTATTAAAATGTCAAGCTTTTTATATTTATTGTGTTGTCTCTGTTTCTCCGGTATATCCAGAAAGCAGAATCTATGCTATAAATACCACTGAACACTAATAAAAAATGTGGATTGCAATACATCTTTAATAAGACAGAGGTAAAATACCACTACCAAGACAATACATTAATTTACTTTCATCTGTCCTAGTACTTTACGCCTAGAAATACTGTACATGAGCTATCCTTTGTAATTACAACATACTGGATATGAAAGTTATTTTCCATTCAGAAAGGTAAATTGACATTTATACAAGCTGTATAAGATTTGAAGAAAACACATTAGTGTGAACATTTATTGAGAGAGAGCAATAATGGGAAATGGATATGCAATACCTGACAAGTTAATAAAATAATTTTCTTTCTGCTGCACTTCCATCTCATGCTGGGAATGCTTTACTAAGGAGAAACTTGTTAGGTAAAGTTCAGCTCTCTGGATTCGTGGGGTTTAAAGCACACACTTGTGGTTTTAATTCTGTATGGGGCTCTTTGCTTAGGCAAATTAAAAATTTGGTATTTTTCCTTGGTATTCTGCATTGTTAATAATTTATTTATGCTTGCTCTGAATAATAAGCCACTTTTCTATCCTTTACATTTAAGGAAACATTCTGGGTGTTAGGAATATCTAATAAAAACATTTTTTGGGGAAAATTAACCTTTGTTTTGGTTTCTTAGGGGCAGATTAACTTATTGTCCCTAGCATAGGCTGACATAAAGAAGCTGACTATGACCTGCCTGTACCCTCAGGAAAAGTTAAAAGAGAAGTAGTAAAATGTTTAGTTTGTTTCAGTTTATTAGTAAAGCAGACCCAACATTAAATGGTAATGCAGCGGAGAGAAAATTATGCTATTAACTTGTCAGATATTGCATATCCATTTCCCATTATTGCTTCCTCTCAGTAAGTTAAACTAGTTTATCACAGTGTCTCTGAACATAAGGAACTATGATACCAGTGACCGACTACTTAAAAGGTGCCTCCATTCAATATAGGTATTAAATATATATGACCTCGTCTGTGAGGGTTGCAAGTCGTCTTGAAAAGCTATATTTACCCACCAGCGACTCTTGTACTCTGACTTATTCTGCTGTAATAGTATACTGGGCAAGTAAATGTCAGTTATGAAATGAGAGCGCTGTTACAGGAGCGTCATGATTTACATGCTGTAGGGATGAGGACTTAGATGGATGTTAACTGCTGATTTTGGTTTGTTTTAATCTATAGAACATACAATAACACTTATATTTTCAAAATAATTTGGAAAAAAGTATAGCTTGTAGCAATATGCTTCATGATTATTCAGCATTGCTGCCCCAAAATAAAACTAGTCTACATTTAGAGCCCTTTAAGAGTACTGTAAAAACTGTGTAACAAAACTTTTCACTGAAACGCTGCCCCTGGATCTGGGCGATACATAAATGCATTTCAGAAGTTTCACGTTATATCACTAAAATCAAGCTGGTAGATTAAGAGGGAAGTAACAGGACCTTTGCTACATAAAATGGTATAAACAAGTTTAATCCTTTTTTGTATCTCTCCTCTGTTTGTAAAATCAGAAGTCCTGATGAATGTAGCAGGAGTCCATAGAATACTACTTGTGCACTCATTTCAAGACAGGAATCACATCTACCAGAACCAAGTCAAGAAACAGATCCTAAAGAATGGAAGAGAGACTATTCTAGCAGAGGAGGAATTCATGCCTTTAATAACTTTCATAGTGTTGGAGTGATGTAGCTGTGATGGTCCAAGAGGCAAGGATTTCTTAGGATGATATCTTTTATTGGAGCAACTCCGTAATTGGGACAGAGTTAGACGAGCAAGACATTCTTCATAAGGTCATCTTTGATAACTTTGAAATGTGTCTCTTTCCTTTTTCTCCCTGATTTTTGTTCCCCTAATTTCCAGCAAGGGGTTCATCAATTAATTTTCTAAGTATGAATGCACAATTCTCTTCAGTGCTTGATGGCAGTGTTTGTGGAGAGAGGTTTGGAATAGAAATACCAGAACCAAAGTAGAATTGTATGTTATTTTTTCCATTTGCCCTGAACAAACAATTTAGCTCTTGTGCTGCACATAACTACTCTGTTCAGCCCTTCATGCCAGTTACTCTCAGGTGAATGACTATTTTACATGATTAGGTGTTTTGTTTTTTTAATTTGAAAACATGGGAGAGGAGAGTGGATATTATGCAGAAACGAGGTGTTTAAAAGGAGTGACAAAAAAGGCAGATAAGGAAAGCCCGCAAGTCAAAACATCAGGAGTCAGATTTTCAGAGATGCTGGGCCTGTCTACACAAGACGCTTAATGCCCATTGGATTAATTCTACTGTGCATTAGCACAACTAGCAAAAACTGCTAATGCGCAGTAGATTAGCCCAATGGGCATAAGCATCACACAAAAAGCATTCATCTGAGCTAATGTGCAGTAGTGCCACTTACAGTGCATTTAGTACCTGTTGTTACAAGAGCTGAATTATGGCATGTTAAGGAACATGTAGGCATGCCTGCTGAGTATCCACTCTTCCCATGACTTACTCTGGAGCTGCAAATACAACATTCAAACTAAGCTAAATTTTCAATGGCTGGTGATATAAGCACTGACATACTTTCCCTAGACTACAGAATAGTCTGTCTCCATTGTCTCTGGAGAAAGCTTGGCAGATTTGAAAGCCAAACCAGTTTTTCAAGCCAAAATTAAAAGAATGTGAAAGAGGGTAGTACAGTACTGGCAGAGTGCAACCTATAGATCTAGGATGTGCCCCAATAAATGGAGGAACAAGGTGGAGTTTAGACTCACCCAATCCTTGACCTCTACAGAGAATGCTGATTTCCTGGGACATCTGTGTGCTAGGAACTGAACCGAAAGCCACCTCTAATCTCATACAGGCAAAAAATACAAGTCATCCCTGAGTACTTCAATTCATATTTTAGGTGTGTAATAGAAGCAACCTAACTTGCAAAGATAATGAGTATCCCCAGTTCCCAGGGGTAAGTCTTAAAAGGTTTCACTGTGATTCTATTTCTTCCCATTCAAGTCTCTCCTGTATTCATTCTAGAAACCAAAAGAAAGAGTCAGAGCATAATATCTTTTTATATTTTAGCTGAAATATGCAGAAGACACTTCATCCACTGAACAGACGGTAAATACATCAGTGACAACTTCAAGATGCTGAGCTAGCCATTGGCAGTATACAAAGAGTGCAGGAGCTACAAGAGGCCAGAGGAACATTTTCTGGCTCATGAACAGCATAGGGCTGACTGAACAAGCTCTACATTGGCCCCTTTACAAGTCTCCATGTAGACTATGTACTGGAGAGGGATTGGGGGCAGGAAGGGTGAGCTCATGACTACAGTCTTAGTTAGGGGTTGTCTAGATGTGGAAGTTACTCCATGATAAAGTAGGTAGTACACTACTACCTACCTTAAAGCAAGCATAAGGTTCTTACTCCTTACCTAAAGTCACTCTTGGCTAATGCATTGTAAATTGTTACATGCTAGCTAATCTGTGAAGACGAGTCTAAAGCAAGTTGGTCCAATTATACAGGAAATCTGCAGGAGGCCAGGAAACTTGTCAGAGTCTTGCCCTAATGTTGAACTGTTCTTCCCTATTTCTGGGGAGTTCTGAGCTGAAATGCATCCCAGAAAACCTGAGACAAGCTTGCAGAAAGTGGAGCAGCTGGGGGAATATTTCAGCCCTATAATTGCACAGGATCCAGAAAGCACAAAGGCAGTGGCATACCCCCCTCATTGCAGAGAGGGGCAGGGGGTCCCCCAGCACCCGATGGCAGACCCAGCGGGGGGGTGGGGGGGATGGGTAGCAAAAGCACTGGCAGAGCACAGCAGCAAAACTGCTGTGGTCTCACTGCCCCCCCAGCCCCAACCGTGCCCCCGCCTGCCTTCCAGGTAGGGCATGACTCTCCCAGCCCGGCTCGGCCCCCTCCCCACCAGACATGGCGCCACCCGGCCTGCAGGCACAGCTCTTCAGGCAAGACCTCACCCCTGCTCCCCAGCCCCATTGGTGAAGGAGGGGGCCCTGCTTCCAGTTTCCAGGGAAGCAAACGTGAAAGCCACAGTTTTAAATTTGGTGCCAAAAAGGGGCACCGAGTTTAAACTGTGGCTTTCACTTCCCTGCTGGTGAGGATCCCGGGGCCCCAAATTGGAATAGGCCCCGGCCACATGTGCCCAGTTTGCCCATGCATTAATCCGCCTATGGCCCGGCCGCCCAGCCAGTGCCCCTGCCAGGCCTGCACCCGGGGACCATAGCCTTCCCCCCTCTAGCCCCTGCCCCCGCATGACACTGCAAAAAGGACATGACATCATCTTTACGCTCCTTTCCCTTTGGGCTGCATTTACATCACCTGGGTTTGCTAGGGAAACTGAGGTAAAGAGGTCACACTGGAAGGCACCCATTTCTGATCGCTACATTGTAATGGGACCAAAGCCCCTGACACTTAAGGAGGGGAGAACAGCAGACTGGAGCTGCACTGAGGTGGGGACAGATGAGCTCAAGACAGCTATGTTAGAGGAAGCAGCTCCCTTGTGCAAACTGCAACAGAAAAGAGTGGGCAGGGTATTGTGCTAAAGGCAGGGTGGATTAAGATTTATTGAGGTCCTGGGCAAACAGAAAATTGGAGGCCCCCCACACCCCATTATAAACGCAAATGTATCAGAAAGCATTAATAAATAGACCTGTTAAATGTATACACGGCGCATTAATAAATAAGTTCATTGAATGAGCTTTAGTTCAAGCACCACCACCACCACTTTTAAGTGCTGGGATGCTGATACATAAGACGCTGCAGCACTCATAAAGTGCCATCCCCCACCCTTGCAGCACATGTAAAAGTGCCAAGGGGCAGCTGTCTGGGCCTGCCCAGCAGGCCTGAGGGGTAAGGTGTGAGCCTTCCTGGCTGCCCAGGGCTGCTCACATCTCTGGGCCAGGCTCACATCTCTCCCAGGGGGCCCCTGATTGGTAGAGGCCCCTGAGCCCAGGCCCCAGGGGCCTATGCTTTAATCCACCTCTGGCTAAAGGGAGAGCTGGGGAGTGGGGGTGCATGGGACCAGATAGGCTATAAGCTCAGCCCTGAGCCAAGGCAGATAGGAAATCCAGTCTGAAGGAACTGCTGCAGGGAAGCAAAACCTAGAAAGGGGTTAACAGCGCGTAGAGACCCAGGTGGGGTATGAAATCATGTTGGAGACCAGTGGGTTTATGCTTGTGTTTTGTATTTTAAGTTTGACTGAAGACTTGAGTTGTGGCTATGAGGGTGCCTGGAGGGGCACTCTGTGATAGCAGTTTAGTCTGGAGTCAGGGACTTGGAGGGCTGGAGATTGGCCAGGACGAAGACTTTCTGAATGCAGAAGGACTTGAGCAAGTCAGCATTCAGGCTCACAGATCCAAACTTCTTTCAGTCTGTACTCAGCTTTAGAAAACTAGGCTTTCTTTAGGGTTATACTTCCCATTTGGATTCAAAGTGGGCCTGACACTTCCTTGTGGCCTGCCTTCCCAGCTTCCCTGGCCCTTCTTCTCTGATGCAGACCTGCCCACCTTCACACAGCAATAGAGCTCGACCAGGAACTCACCAAGGAACTGCCTGAGGCTGCACGCTCCCGGTGCTTGGTTGTCATGGGAGACTTCAACCACCCAGACATCTCGTAGGAAGAGCACTTGGCCAAATCCGTAAGGTCACAAAGCTTCCCCATGCACGTGGACAAATTCTATCTGACTCAAGAAGTCTGTGGGCCGACAAGAGGCAAAGCACTGCTCAACCTGGTACTGGCAACAGGGGATGATCTAGTCAGTAACCTAATGATCGAAGGGAAGCTGTGAGAGTGACCATGAGCTTTCAATATCCACTGTAAAGCTAGCAAATCAGTCAGCAATGCAGAAGTCCTCGACTTCAGGAAAGCTGACTTTGACAAGCTCAGGAGGCTTGTTGGTGAGACCTTAAAAGATCATGACTCGAAGGGGAGAGGAGTTCAGGATGAGTGGTTGCTCCTCAAGGGAGCGATCCTGAAAGCACAAGCAATGTCTATCCCATCTCGGAGGAAAAGCAGCCAATGGGCACAACAGCACCCTTGGTTCTGCAGGGAACTTGTGGACCTCCTGCATCTAAAAAGAAAGACCTATAAAGGATGGAAGACTGGAATCACCTCAAAGGAGGAGTATTCTGCACTGGGCCAGACCTGTATGGAGTGAACGAGGAAAGCCAAGGCTGCGACTGAACTCCAACTGGCTACATGTATCAGATACAATAAAAAGTCCTTTTAGATATGTGAGGAGCCAGAAGAAAAGCAAGGGTAACAGTGGATCCTTGTTAAACCAAATGGAACAACTGACAACCAACATCCAGGAAAAAGCCAACCTGCTTAATGGGTATTTTGCATCAGTTTTTCACCAGCCCCAAGGGACAGCCCTGCTCAATACAGTTTGGGAAGGCCAGGGTGAGGAAGAATTGTTACCCTACATCAATGTAGACCATGTGAAGGAACACCTTGAGAGGCTGGACATCTTCAAGTCAGCTGCCCTTAACAGTTTATACCCTAGGGTACTTAAGGAGCTGGCAGGCATCATAGCTCAGCCCCTGGCATGGACCTTCAAGAACTCGTGGCGCTTAGGTGAATGCCCAAAGATTGGAAGAAGGCCGATGTGGTGCCTATCTTCAAGATAGGGAGGCAAGTAGATCCAGGGAACTTCAGGCCTATTAGCCTGACCTCTATCCCGGGGAAGATCTTGGAAAAAATTATCCAAGAGACCATTCTTGACAAACTGGCTGTTGGCAACATCCTGAGGGACAGCCAGCAGAGGTTAATTGTGGTAGGTCTTGCCTGAGCAATCTCCTCTCCTTCTATGACCAGGTGACATATCACATGGACAAGGGAAAAAAGATTGATGTCATATATTTGGACTTTAAAAAAGCCTTCTATCTGGTGTCCCATAATCTCCCCATGGATAAATTGCAGCCTTGACTATATCACAGTCCGATGACTGGGGAATTGGCTCTGAGGTCGGACCCAGAGAGTGGTAATAAACAGTGGTAAATCATGGTGGTGCGCTGTGATCAGTGGGGTCACCAAGGCTCTGTCCTTGGGTCCGTATTCTTTAACAGCTTTATCAATGATGTAGACATTGGTATCGTAAGCGGACTGGCCAAGTTCACCAATGTCACTAAACTTTGTGGTAAAACGTCCACCCCTGAGGATAGGCTAGTGATCAAGGCTGACTTCAACAGGCTCAGAAAATGGGTGGATGAAAACTCCACTTTGAGAAAAAAGTCCCGCAGCACGCTTATAGGCTCAGCAGTGCTGCGCTTGCTAGCACCATGACTAAAAGGGACTCAGGGGTCATGATTGCCCACAAGATGAATATGAGCCACCAATGTGATGTTGCAGCTGGTAAAATGAGCAAAACTCTGGCTTGCATCCATAGATGCTTCTCAAGCAAATCGCAGGATATCATCCTCCCACTGTACTCGGCCTTGCTGAGGCTGCAGCTGGAGTACTGCATCCAGTTCTGGGCTCCACAATTTAAAAAAGAATGTGGAAAAGCTTCAGAGAGTCCAGAGGAGAGCCATGCAGAGGGCAGGAGAACAGGCCCTATGTTGAGAGGCTGAGAGCCACGGGACTCTTCAGCCTGGAAAAGTGCAGGCTCGGAGGGACTTAGTGGCTGCCTATAAGTATATAAGGGGTGTACATCAGGATCTGGGGAAACACCTGTTCACCAGAGTGCCCCAAGGGATGACAAGGTCAAATGGTCACAAACTCCTCCATGACCGTTTCAGGCTGGACGTAAGGATAAACTTCTTTACTGTCCGAGCCCCCATGGCCTGAAATAGACTTTCCCCAGAGGTGGTACAAGCACCTACTCTGGACTCTTTTAAGAAACATTTGGACATTTATCTTGCTGGGATCCTTTGACCCTAGCTGACTTTCTGCCTCTGGGGCAGGGGGGTTGGACTCGATGATCTTCCAAAGTCCCTTCCAGCCTATGAAATCTATGAAATAACCACCAAAATCCCCTGTACCTTGCATGAGTGTACATGTGTGGTGAAGGCTTCTATAGCTTCATAAACTTCAGCATTTCTTACATCTTTCATAAATCAATAGCTGTCTCTGTCTCTGTTTAATCCAACTCACAACAAATCCACCGAAAAGTATTTAGGGCTTTAGGGGAACAATGATTAATTTTGGCAACCTACTGTGAAAATATGACAAAATCAATCAGACTACTGTGATTTATTTTCTTTTTAATGTTAGCACTTCCCTGTTTCTACATATGTATGAAAAATAGAAGTCACCTGTAATATTTAAATGACTGCTGTTCCGTTAGCTCCTGGAAGGTATAAATGCTAACATTTGCAAAAGGCAGACAAGTTTCTTTGGGTGAATCTGATATCTTTTACTAGACCAGCTTAAATAGTTGAAAACAATTTTTTAGCAAGCTTTCAGAAAGAGCACACACCAACTGCAGAAGGCTTCCCCTGACGAAGGGTTTTTAAACCCAAAAGCTTGCTAATTTTTCCCCAACTATTTAAGTTGGTCTAATAAAAGATACCAGATTCACCCAAATAACCTTGTCTGCCTATGTCCTTAGACCAACATGGCTACAACCTACACTCCTGTAACATTTGTAAAATGCCCTACTGCTGCAAAAATATACCTTGCCATGGAGCTCATAAAAGCTTGTGGTCTATATATATCTTCGTCTGTCTAAAAGACGCATCTCTCTCCTGCCTTCTATCTTCCCACTTCCCATTGCTCTGTACACCGTGGTGACCTTTCTCAGAGAGGCACAGTGCTTTGCTAGCTACCACAGCCTCCTGCTCCAAAGCTGAGCTCTGTGTGGCTTGAATTACTCAAGTTGTAAACTGCTGAGGGACTTTCTGCAGCAGGGGTGCCGAGCCTCAGGCTATGGGCCACACTGACTAGGGCTACCATACGTCCAGGTTTTCCCAGACATATCCTCTTTTTGGCTCCTCTGATCTCGGTATGTGTATTTTAAAAAAAAAAAAAGATTAAATATCCATGATCCTGGCCAGCTTAGCTTCAAAGTTATTTCCCAGCTTGCCCTAGCAAGGAGCTGCTCAGGGCTGGGGGGAGTGTGCGTGGAGGCAGGGCACGCGCACATGTCACCGGCATGCAGCCAGGCAGAGGTGTGGGAGCATGCAGATAAATCTGTGGGGTGTTTGGAGGGCCACATCTTGGGGACTGTCCTGAGGGGTGGGAAGGGGCATGTGCATGCGTATGGCTGGGATGTGTGATGGGGATGGGCGTGAGAGGGGGGACAGGCTCCTGCTGGCACTGGGGGAAGCTGTCCAGTCCCCCAGGCTGTGGGAGGGCGGGGGAGGCAAGGGGGATGGACCTGCCCCTCCAATGAGCAAGGGGGGAAGTGGGAGAGGGGGCCTTTTGGGGCAGCAGGGAGCTGCGTGGTCTGGCCCGCGGCACTGGGGCCAGTGCCCTTGCTCACAGTGCCGGGGCAGCCGGGAGATGCTGCAGGGCCGGGAGAAACAGGGTATTGTGGCCTAGGAGTGAATCGTGTACCCCTCCGCATGACAGGTGTCCTGTTTTTTGGAACTGGAAATATGGTAAACCAAGCTAAGGAGCCAGGCGGTCTGGCCCGTCACAGCTCTGGAGACCCGGCACCGCGGCCGCACCACCAAATTCCCCAGCCCCGGCTGCAGGGCCGCCCTGGGCCTGTGGCTGGATGGGGCCCGGCTGGGCGCGCACCCCACGCCAGGCACAACCCCGCTCAGGCGCTGGGCACCAGGGGCTCCCCCAGGGGCATCTAGAGATGTGAAGGCCCAGAGAAAAACCAGAAAAACAAGTTGTGGTGTTTTTTTCCCCCGCGCGGCTTCAAAATTTCCAGCAGTTCTGAAGCCAAAACCCCCCCAAAATAAAACACCAACATGGCCAGCTCTGCTGGAACCTCTTCCGGGAGGTTGCGTTTCACCACATGACGCAACGCCAGTCATGCCCTGGACCTTGCACTTGATACGCGGCCACCAGCTCCACCAGGCCTCGGCCTGACCGTCCTCTCTGGCAGCCCCGGGGGGGCGGGGCCGGGCGCGCTGCGCAGGCGCGGCCCGGCCCCGGGGGTGGAGCGAGGGCGGCTTGGCGGGGGAGCGCGGGGCGGGCGGCCGGTCACACTCCCGCCGGGCCCGGACGTGCCGCCGCCGCCGCCAGCATGGTGCAGGTCGAGAGCGTGCAGACGCGGCCGTACGCGGACCAGAAGCCCGGTACGAGCGGGCTGCGCAAGCGGGTCAAGGTCTTCCAGGACAGCCCGCACTACGCCGAGAACTTCATCCAGAGCATCCTGGCCACGGTGGAGCCGGCCGAGCGCGCCGCGGCCGCGCTGGTGGTGGGCGGCGACGGCCGCTTCTACATGCGGGAGGCCATCCAGCTCATCATCCGCATCGCCGCCGCCAACGGGGTACGGCCTGGCCTGGGGCCCGGGGAGAGGGAGGGCAGGGGCTCCCCGGGCTCCGCGCTGGCCCCGGTCTTGCCTCGCCCTTGGCTGCTCCTTGACATTTAAGGTAACCTTCGAGGCTCCACAGATAGGGTTTCCCCAGCTGCAGCCAAAGGTCACCCTGATGTTGGTCCCAGGGGCCGCGGGGCTTCTGCCACGACCTGCAGCGGGCGGCGTGTACCCGCTGGTCCGGGCAAGTGGTGGGCACGGAGGAACAGCTCCTTGCAAGTATCGCTGGGGCCCCGGGGGCGGAGAGTTTAGCCTGGTTCCTAAAGGGATTGGGACATCCTTGGAGGAAAGGGGCGGTTATCTCTGCTGAGCACGGCCTCAGCACGGGAGCGTCCCGAAATGCTGGAGGCCGAAAGAGGAACAGGGGGAGAAACCCGGGTCGTGCCTTGTTCCCTCTCTTTCAGCATCTGCTCTCTGCTGCAGGATGGTGGGCGAGATGGGCCTAGGGTCTGACCCTGTAAATGGCAGTTCTTTATGTCCTTATGTTAAGTGGCTTTGATCTTCATGGAAACTTTCTTTTTTCTTTGGAAGCAACTCTAATGGGGGACATGGGAGCAGCTTTTCAAGTATTTGAAAGGCAGCTTTGGTTCTCCCCTGGCCCAGAAGGCAGGATAAGAGGCAATAAACCAGAGGAAAACATATTAAAATTAGATTTTAGGAAACGTCTCTTAAACACGGGGCAAAGAAGCAAGTTCTTTAGGAGAGGTATAGGATCTGTCTCATTTTCTGGGTGGACAGGTGTTTTTCTTGGGATGGTTTAGGAGCAGCAAGCCAAGTAGAGGGTTGGACTAGGTGACCTTTGGCTGTGTGGTACACAGCAACGGGTTTATTTTATAATCTGGGTTATTCACAGATTTAAAAATGCAGTAGGAGTTAGGCACCTATATCCCTTAATAGCTGTACCTAAATTCCTACCCTGTAGCAGCAACTGTGTATTGTGTAGCTAGCAAGCATCTTCAGCTCAACCCACCCTTTAGTGCTGTTGTTATGCCTTTAGTGTGTGCTTGTAAGGAAATCTAATCTGCTGCTTTATGCCTAAACACAAGTGACTATTGCATTGTTGAGGCCTATTTGCTTGAGGAAACATAGAAAGTATAACTGACTTGTAACCACTTAGGGAGACTAAAGTTGTAATTGTTACATTGTCAGGGAAGTTCTCTGCAAGTCTGCACCTTACAAAAGGGGTAGTAGGAAAAGCAGGAAGTTGTTGTAATATTACATATCTATGAAGTGGAAGTGAACTGACACATTGATGCATCAAATGGAGACTAAGATGAATATATATTGCTTTCTAATGATGTGCATGGTAATTCAGACAACTGGCTTCATAGGTGAAATGTTGAAGACATCTGATGTCTGTGTCTGCAAACAGGGAGGTGTGTGACTTTCCTGATATGTTTGGTTCCACATGCTACTGAGTGTTTTTTTTTGTTTTTTGTGGTTTTTTAAAATAATTAAATAGTAGATCGATAAATAAGTAGTAGATCATGGTGTACCTCTAAGAGAGCTAGTCAGCTGCCTGATAAATCCACTTGTACGAAGCCCTGCAACCATCACATTAAGATGGGGTGGGCAAAATGTGGGCCAGGGGCTGGATCTGGCCCGCGGGGCTCCTAAAAAATTTAGAAAATTAATATTTATTTGCTCCTGGCTGCCTGTCAAAGATGACAGGAGCCAGGGGCAGTAGGACCCAGCAGCAAGACCCACCCAGCCCCGCCCCATCCCCCCCAACCAGAAGCCCCTGCCTAGCAGAGAGTTCTGGCCTGGGGCCATCCCTGCTTCCCTGTGTTGGAGAGGGAAATGTGGCCCTCCACAGCTTGCAAAAATTTGATAAGCGGCCCTCCACCCAAAATAATTGCCCACCCCTACACTAAGACCTTCAAATATACACCTAGGCAAGAATCTGCCCAGGACTTACCATTCTCCCTTGAGACCACTGAGACAGCATCCAGAGGCCAGACTGAGCCCAGGTGTTCATTGTCTTGATGCCAGAGAACAATGGAGAAGAACTGCTGCTGACTGCCTAATGCCTCAGCAAGGGCACACTTCTGTCAGGGTGATGTCCCTTAGCTTTTCTCCAACCAAGGAGTATCCAGAAGGCAGTGGGGGCTTGGGTTTTATGGTGCCTTATACTTACCTTACTTTGGAGGTTGCAACGCTGTAGTATTTTTATAGGAGCTACCTGCCACAGGTAGCTTCACGATGTGGCCACCAGACCCTCCAGTCAGATGCAGTTAATTGTCATACCCAGGACCAAAATAATAAATAATTCAGTAGCAAAAACTCCAAACGTGAGGTATTTGGGATGAAGAGAGGTATCTGCTTTCAATATGTGGGACTGTTCCCTCTTACTAGAATGATTTGATCAAGATTCATGTTAGTTGTGTCAGTGGACATCTTTCTTCGCCTGCCAAGGTGGTGGTGTGATGCTGCTAGGGACAGCTCGGTTGGAGGTACCTTGTGGAGGGAGACAACATCCTTTCAATGGGACTTCCATTGGCAGCATGCCATATGGAAAACATCTCGCTGCTTTGGGTGGCTTGTCTCCTGGCTCTTCTGATTTGCTTTCAGGAGCAGAAGACGGTAAACTTGGCCTCTTGTCAGACAAAGCTGTGCACTAGCCTAGTTGCAGGCTGGCTTGACAAAAGGACAAGGGTGGGTCGAACTGAAGATGCTTGCTAGTTGCACAATACACAGTTGCTGCTACAGGCTAGGAATTTAAGCACCTCATCCCTTAATAGTTGTACCTAACTCCTACGAATTTCACTGACTTCAATAGGAGTTAGTTACTAAAGCAGTAAAAGTTACTTGAAACCAGTATCATCTCACAGGACAAAACTGATCACTGTTTGAAGATATCTCTTGTCTTTTATGATTTCCTTGTTCTAGCAGCTCACTTTCAGTTTGTGCATGGGCTTGTTACTGCTCACCAAGAATTGACTTCTTCGTGTGTCTGCTGATGAAAAGAATAGAGGGGGGCAACTCTCTTGAGACTAAAAATAAAAACAGGAGCTTTTTCTTTTCGTTTGGTTCTTCTCTTACAAGGAGGTGGGATAGAAAGGAAGCATTTTTGGTGCTCGTCTGTAGCATATGTGCATAGCTGCACTGCCAGCAGAGAGAGCTTTGGATCCTCATGAATAAGCAAGCAGGGGAATTGGTTTCTGCAGGATAAAAGACTGGTTTGTCCCATGTTGGAAGTGTACCTAGGAGTCTAGTGGGATCTGGCATTTCTCCAGGACCCTGATCACTCACTACTCCATCAGGAGTGCTTCAGTCCACTCCAGCACTGCCAAGAAGTGAGAACTGCAGACTGAATTTAAGCAGCTGTTTCCTCAGGCGGGACTAGAAGGCTTAATCTTCCACATAGCTACAGCACTTCTGAGTGAACTGTAGTAAAGACCTATCTAGAAAAGGGATCCTCCTTAAATCAAATGCTTGTTTACGTTGTGGTTACAATTTTACTTTTTGGAGGGGGTGAAGGTAACAGGCCAGTGGATATTTCAATCAATCTCTGTGCAAACATGATGCACATGTGCAATCCTGTACATCTGCACTCAGACAAGCAGTGGTTACTTGGAGCCTGTTCCTGGCTGCAGCACCAGGTCATGCAGTATAAGGAGCATGCCAGGACCTGCAGGCTTTCCCAGCTTGGCAGGGGAAGCCAAGCAAGTGCTCTGGGGGCTTGAGGGGCCGACTCCTACTCGGGATGCACAGGATTGCTGCCTCCAGGCCCCAGAGCACTTGCCTGGGATGGCAGGAGAGTGTGGACAGCTCAGGGCTGCTGGCGTTCTACTGCCACATTGTGAACAGATGTCGGCCACAAGGAAGTAGCACAGTTTATTAGTACCTTTTTGTTGGTGTCCTTTGGTGCGCCATGTACGTGGCTGCCATAAAAAATATTGTGCTGCCATAAAAATATTTATGGCAGCACAAATGTGATGTTGGGTGACATGTTTTTATCCTAAGATGGGTCATTCTTAGGACAGAATTAGACTCTGAGAAGAAATGGGAAACGTTGCCTCCTATGCATGGTCTCCAACTTTTTCTTTCTTCTCTTTCTTCACAAGTACCTTTCCTTCTGTATTACTAATTTAAAAATAAACAGCTACTTCGTAAGACATCAACTGCTTGGCTATAGCCAGAGAGATGTCAAGCAGAAATATGGTAGTATTGCAACCGAAGATATACTTCACTTCCTAAAGGAAACAGAAAAATAATCTAGAATGATATGGGCAGCCACAAAAGAAATCTCTGTTTATTTTTACTTCTTTCAAATAAGATACAGATGTAGACTGACCAACCAAATATGCAGCATTACTGATCTCTCTCTCTCTTTCTTTTTTTTTTTCCTTCCTTTTTTTTAAGGTTACTTAAAAGTCTGAATTCCTGGTGCTAGATAGGACAAGGTACAAGATGTGTCCTGTAGAAGCTAGGAGAAGATGGCCTGTTTTGTGCAGTGTAATTTGATGCAATTACTGGCTGTGTTTGAACTGCATTGATCTAAATGAAACAGAGATGACCTCTAGCACTGCCAAACCTGGTTCAGAAGTCATCAGTCATGTCCATAAGAATAAGAGTCAACTAAAAGTAGTGAATGTGTTCTGCGGTTGTTTTACTATAGTTCTATTTAACTTCATTTGCTGCACAGTTTCTGAACATAGAAGGTACACCTGCTTCACTGTTTTTCTCTGTAACGCTGAGAATTAGGGATTTACTTTGCTTTTTATTTAAGTGGAGAGCTTATCAGACAGTAGCTTGATTGCTTGCTTTGGAAAACAGGAGATAGCACAAAACTAGTGAATAAATTCCTGAGAACTGGCAACACAAAGTTGTCCAGATAACTGAAATGAAAGTGGTGGTGCTGTGCGTGTACGTGTGTGGAAATTTATTTATTAGAATAGTTTTGAGGGGAATCTGTGTAGAAGTGAAGAGTTCTTCCAAAGGAAACTGGGAATTAAATGTGTAGCTAATATGCAGACAGTGAGGATAGGTTTTGACTATAGTTACAAATCCTCTGTTTGTAGTTTTGTTCAGTTGTTTGTAGCCAAACCAACTTGTCTGGTAAGAAATCACAGTGGAATTGATCTATACCGGGGTGGGCAAAATGCAGCCTGTGGGCTGGATGTGGCCCGCCAGGCTACTCTATCCGGCCCTCAGGGCCCCTAAAAAAATCTAGAAAATTTAATATTAATCTGCCCCTGGGTGCCTGTCATGTGGCCCTCAATGGCTTGCCAAAACTCAGTGAGCGGCCCTCACCTCAAAATAATTGCCTGCCCCTGATCTATACCATAAGTTAATCTGCCTGTTGCAAAGCCATACAGTACTGGGAGGCTAAGTGGCCTGGCCTCATATGATGATAGGTCCCATTTTTGGTTCAGGACTTTCTGGTATGTTGCCCAGCTAGCAGTTGTCCTAGTTTGGTGACACCATTACAGCTCCATGCCATATGATCGCTAGTTTTAGGTGGGGGTAAGCATGATGGGGTGATTTTTGTCTATTATCTTATTCAAACTGAATATGCCTAAAGATTTATCTTGGCTAATCATGGGCTATACATTGGACTGGTTTGTTGGAAATTATGGTTGTTCCATGGCTGGTCCATTTTAACTAGTATGAGAATACAGCGCGTTAACTATAACCCAAATTGTTTTGTTGCAGTTATCTAAGGGTCATTTTGTGCATCCTGCTTATTTGAGAGACTTGTCTGTTGTGTCAAGAGCTTTTTCATGCATATTCTTGTATTTGTAGTGTCTGACCCTTGCTTGGACCTGTGTCAAGTTATACTGTTGCTTGAATATATACTGAGATGTCCTGGTCACCACCTGCCTCTTACTGAGAGTCAGAATTGACATTATCTCAAATGTAGGTAAAAATTGTATTTTCCTTGGGATAAATCTAGATCCGATCATGAGACTAATATGGTTCTAGTTTTCCACTAGTGCTACCCTCTCTCGAGTGCCCACTGCTACCGTTTCAGTAGAGATATTATCTCCCTGGTCTCCCATCAAGTAAATAGCCTGGTAGAGCTGGAAAGCATCCAAGTTTGAGCAATTCCATTTTATTTGTACCAAGTCCTGGACTGTGCTCTGCATGTATATGCTGGGCTTGTTTTGTTTAAGCTCATTGACGAATGCCGTGTTCGACTGCTTTGGGAAAGTGCAAACAGTGCTTCCGCTAAGAACACTATACGTATGAAAGGGAGGTGGTTTGTGTGACGAACAGCGTTGTAACCCTCTCCTCCCAAGGAATAGTTTTCATGATGGACAGAAGTGCGGTCTACCCCTTCTCCGTTCTGACATTTCATTTCTGTTGCTCTGCTCATCTGCGTCTTTTTCTCCATCTTATTTGCCGGTAAACCCAGTCCTATTGATCTGCATAGGAACATTTGGACTCCTTTTTCTTAGGACAGTTACCTTTCGTGCACTATTTCCTCTTAGCCTCTCCAGTGGCCTTCCTTTCCTTTGCGCTACTCTGCCTCATGCTAAGCAGTATGCTGTAGTGGAGGGCTGTCCAGTGTCTAAGGGACCAGGAGCCACATGCCCAATGAGCCACACCAGTGGGAGCTACACACCACAGGGGCTGCACTAGTGGGGCCATGCCATGCAGGTGTGCAGGCGCTCCCTGACCATGCTGCATTGTTCACACGAGCACACTCTCACGCTATAGCACCCGCAGCTCCCCGTGGGCTCGCCTGTGCTACGTGCTACAAGTGCTCCAGGCTGCTGGCTCACTGAGCACAGCAGGCTGAGCTGGGCTGCATTGTCCTGCCCCCTGAGGTTGGGCCAGGCAGAGAAAGCCAGGGGAGGGAGGAGCAGCCCTGAGTCCCTGGTTGCTGCTGTAGCTGAAGCAAGGGGCAGCAGTGGTCAGGTAGGAGCCAGGGACTGATGTTAACCCCTGTTGGACAGCCCTGGTTTGGTCAGTGGATAGATACAGCAGTGAACTGGGCTTCAGAAGACCTAACTTCTGTCTGAGCTTGGCCACGAGCTTCATGGGAGACCTTGGGCAAATCATTTCCCCTCTGTGCCATAGGTTCTGCATCCAGTACGGGAATAAGGATGCAGACCTCCATTGTAAAGTGCTTTGAATGCTAGTGTTAGAAAACACTAAATAAAAGCTGGATATTATTGTTACTCAGCCAGGCTTCAGTGTCTAGCACTGTCCTGGTCTGTCAGTCACCTGATGCTGATTGCCCTTTAACTTGTCAAAGACTCATGGGTGATAAGACTTTTTTCCAGTTTGTCTGGTCAGGGTAGATTGATTTTTAAATCGCTAGGTGGAAAGCTTCCATTTA
Source organism: Crocodylus siamensis (assembly GCF_052110815.1). NCBI lineage: Eukaryota > Metazoa > Chordata > Crocodylia > Crocodylidae > Crocodylus > Crocodylus siamensis. The sequence continues at coordinate 15,889,616 of NC_143399.1, forward strand.
AATAATTAATTTTAATGAACTTTTTCCACTTGTACTTTGCACTTTTCTTGAGAAGGTGTCTTTCTCACTGATTTATAGTAGTGAATCTACATCTATTAAGGATTATATAATAGGGCCTTTACATTAAACTCAAGACATCATTTGTTACTGAGGAAGGTATGCCATAACTGTACATTTTTATTTAAGCAATTATGTGAGTTAATGTTTTCAAATTCCTATTAGTTCTGAATTTTTCATATATTTAAAAATGGCTAGAAAATTATTTACTAGATAATGAACTTTCTTGCTCAGCATTTTGTTGAGCAGCTGCGTTAAGCTGGTAAATGGAATTTAGTTGGATTCATAAAAGGGCACATCAGGTTAAAGGCTTGAACTCCAGAGTTAGATGTTACCCCTTGAAAAATGTGTAGTAACTGCCAGGTGAAACTTTAGTGTGCTCGCTCCACTCAGTTTCATCCTGGGGTAGCATTTGCTCAAGACCACTCTCTCCCCCACCCTACCTAGTGATCTGTAGCACCTACTTCTGGCTGCCAGCTTGAGTTGTGTCTGCTTCTTATTATAAAGTAAAATCCAAGAAAAGTTGCTCCATCAACATTGTCATGCGTCAGCACCTGCAGCTCTCTCCTTTTTTTTCCTGACTATCTACCCTCCCTACTGACTGTTGTGTGTACACCCCTCTTTCTCCTTGGAATCTGAGCCCCATGTCCTCTGTGAAATAACCAGTTTAACATGGTAGAGGCAGCACTGTAAATGCATGAGGCTACATTTCAGATGTGAATGAAGAGGATAGAATAAATTAGTACCATTATTCTACTTTTCATGGTGCGCCATTTCATTGGAATGCCCCAAACACAGGAAAGAAGAGTGGGTAGATATAAGCTGTGGCCCTTATTCTTCTTGCAAATGTTGTCATGATCACCACTGGAGATACCCTTGTTATCTCAAGTCTGGCATTTGGGATCTGCTGAGCTTGCAGAAACAGCTATATAGCAGCACTATAATTATAGCCTGGGGGGCTGAATCTCTTGTCACACAAGTTTTAGGTTAACATAACACCGACCTTGGTGGAGTTGCTCCTGATTTTTATCAGTTGAAAGACAAAAAAAAAAATAATCGTTAACCCAGAGGTGAGGTTTTCTGGTGGCATCTGAGATCCTTCCTGAACGTTGCATTCAGTGACATTCAGACCTCTGAAAACAAGTTTGAAAACCTTAACTTGTCAAATTCCAGCTATCAGGAAATACAGAGCTAAGGCGTACACTAGCTCAGGGGTAGCTAACCTGCAGCATGGGTAGGCAGCCTGCATGTGTGTGGCATGCAGTAGGTTGGGCAGGAATTAGTAGCAAATCAGGCAGGGGAAAGGGGATCAGAGTGGCACTTGGGGAGGGCACAAGTTTAAACTTGTGGCAGTCCTGCCAAAAAGGTTGGCCCCCGCTAAACTAACTCAACTTTGGCTCTATTCTTTTTGAACAATGACCCAGTATTTCCAAAATACACAAACTTTGCCCTCTGCCTTTGCAAAAAGAACATGTCTTCTGTCAGGACAGGGTGCACAGCCACTGTGGCATGGCACCTAACCCCTTTTCTCTTTTGAGACGAAGCTTGTTTCAGCTGTGCTCCCTACACTGAACCTGTGTCCCTGGACACAACCTCACCTTTGCTAAATTCTACTCTTTCTCCAGCTCTTACAGTCCATTCATGACTGCTTGCAGGATTCCTTTTAATATGGGACTTTCACTACACTTTATTAACCCCATGCTTCTCCCTGCCTCCTTGCTGACAATCTTTGGTGCGAGTTTGCTCCTCTGGGCTGCTACTGACATCCTACAGAACTTGTCATGAGAATGAGACGCAATGCATCCCTGCTAATATTCCCCATACTTCTCTTTTCAGTTTTTTTTGTTTGTTTGTTTTCTGGGGCGGGGTGTAACTTGGATCCCTGCCAAGGGACAGGATTCACTAGATTTCCTCCAATCATAATCACCACTATATTAAGTTGCTCCAAATAATATCCACACCAAACAATGCAGAGGCACTTAATGTAAATGCAACTGCAGTGCACAAAAAGAGCTCCAGTGTCTCTTGCCAAGTCCCAGGTTAAAATTAAGATTGCATTGGTGTGTGCCTTAATGCTTCACTTCCTGATTTTCAGAGGTTTGAGTGTTGATATTCTGGGAGGATCTGAGATATGGCTGGACAACCTTAGCTGTGTGTTAGTGGTGGCTTGTTGCTGTGAATTCCTAGTGGGTTTTTAAACATTAAAAGAAAAGTTTGTTTTGTTTTTTTGCAGGGGTTAGTCATAATCTTGCCAGTAATAGCAACGTGGGGGTTTGCACTTGACATGTTGCAGTGGCTTCCTGAAGGATGAGGATGCTAGATAGCTCTCAAGTGGGTCCCTCACCCCTTCAGTCCATTATCACACACTCTGTGATAATGGAGTGGGCTGAGGTCATGCTTTGAACAGTGCTGAGTGCTGGCAGGGCTTATAAAAGAAATCACAGGCATGGTCTGTGTCCCAAAATCTTGACAGTTTCACTGGAAGTGAGTGCAGGCTGCACCACTCTCCTTCCTGTCCTGTTTGCCATGAAACATCATTTCCAGCCCCATCCCTGTCCCGTTGGCAGTAAGCCAGCAGCTGTATAGAAATCTGCAAAGTTCCTCCTTGCCGTCAGGCACCCTCTGTTGCTGAGTGCTCTTATCACGGGTCCCCGCTTGTGTACAGAACGGTCAAACATTTCTTTACTTTTGTAGGCCAAGCTGTCTCCTGAGACGGACCCCATCCCCCTCTTTTACCAAGGCCTCCCAGTCATGCCTCTGGCCTTCCCTCCCAGCTGTTTCCCTCTCCACTTGGAGCTGTCACATGCCTCAACTTTTTGTTCACTGGATTTCAAAGATTTCAATCTGTATTACCTTCGGGGCCCCCCAGCTCCCATGGGTGACAGGGAAACGGGCTGAGCCTCTACAGAGGGAAGGAGTCTCCCAGATTGCAGAACATGTGGGATGGGGAGTGCAGGGCTCCTGCCACTACAGAAGGTCAGCTCCTTGGGTTTAGTATGCATAGAGGAAATGGGGTGGGACGGCAGCCCAGCATGGCTAATCCTGCTCCCCTCTTCCCTTCACACATATGCACAAGACACTAGTGCCTTCCCTTGCCTCTCCTACTAAACTCTTCTCCTGGACCAGAGTCTCACAATCTCTCAAATATACCTATATTCCCCTCCCCATAATCCCTCTCTTCTCACCACAGCCCCAAAGCCCTCTCTTTTTATTCCTCCCCTCTGTCCCTCACAACAAGACTTTCTTTATCATTCATTTTCCTTTTGAGTGTGCTCAGAGCACTTTGCTGTACTTGAATTACATTTCCTCAAAATAACAAACTCTCCTGTCGGAGGTAGATTTTAGTAACAGATCTTCATTTTTTTTTATTTTTTTTTTTGGTGCCAAAAGTCAGGTTTATACTTGAATTTGACCACTACTCAGTCGACCTAAGGGCAACAGCTTGTTTCCTTGAGCGACCCAAGTCTTAGGAAAGCACAACAGAAGTGGTCTTTGACCAGTCTTTCTGCCCATGAGCATTATGATCCAAATGGTGCATGAATATTTGGCAGGCATCTCTCCCAAGAGCTTAACTCTTTTTCTGAACAATGCATCCAAGTATGGCATCCCTCCAAAACTTTGGTATAATTTGTCAACTTGAAGTGCTGTTTCAGTGTTTGGGCTGAATGAACCTCTTGCTCATGTGAACTCCTTCCTCCCCATTAGGACTGCTAGCCTTACCCACACAAGGGATGGCAAATTTCAAGGCAACCTTACTAAACATGCACTCAGAAACTTTTGGTTGACCTTTTAAACAGAAAGGGCTTGTCAGCCTGAAGTGTAGCAGAACGTGGAAGCTCAGACCTAGGCCTAGTATCCCTCCAGTCGAGCCAGTTCTGAAAGATTTTGCCACTAGCTGCAGCGATCCCACAGGCTCTAAACCAATACTTATTTGCCCTGGTCAAGTTGCTGCTGTGTCTGCTTTCTGTCATGTCAGGCCTCTGCTGCCCATCCCACTTCTTTTCTAATTCTTACCAGACCCCACAGTAAACCTACTGCACTGGGTCTAAAATCTGGATGCATGGTCCATCTAGGTAGCACCTAAACCAGGGATGCTCAGCTCCCAGCCCATGGGCTGGATCTAGCCTGCAGCCCTGCCATCCAACCCTTGAGGCTCCCTATGGGTTCAGAAATTTAACTGTGGGAGAGTAGTGGTACTGCTCCTCTGCTGCCAAGTTTCTGGACCCATGGGGAGCCCTGGGCCCTGTGTGCTAGATTGGGTGCCTGATCGCAGCACACGGGACCACAGAGGCAGCACTGGGTCCCACAACCCAATCCTGACACCAGGGGCTGGGAGGGGGTGATGCTGGTCCCCAGGGTCCAATCTTGGTGGAGAGTGGGGCTGGGAGAGGGTAGTGCCAGGATCCGGGAACCCAATCCTAGTGCCCCAGGGCAAGAGGGAATGGTGCTGAGATCCTGGGAACCAATACCAGCATGGGGGAGGGAGGGGGTGGTGCCAGGTCCTAGAATCCAGTCCTGGCCCACGGGGATCTTTCTGGATTGCAGACTGGACCCACCCCACTACCACTGACCTAAACATTTTGCAACAAAATAAAATGTATGCAGCAACTTGAAATATGGTACATGGAAGACATGAGCTTCGACCAAGAGCTTTGGAAGTTCTTTCAAGTAGCCATCGCGGACAGTGTAGCACTTGACAGTGCCCATCTTCATCTGTCACGCTGGATGGAAAGCTAGTGCCTTTTGCAGCTGCAGTGTAGCATCGTGTAGGGCTCTAGCACTGTCCTGTTATGAAAAGGGCATATCTACAGCACAGCAGTACATACACCCTGAGGCCACCAGCCCAACCTCTCCAACTTGCTTTTTCCAAACCTGGAAATATGCAAGGCTGTTCCCAGGTTGTCTTCAGCATCTGCTCTCAAGCATAGCAGAGACCAGTGTCTTGAGACAGCTTAGGTGGAGCTTCCCAGAGCAGCCTCAAGGCTATGATTTCAAATGCAAGCAAGAGTGAGTGGTGGGCTTGTTAAGTTAATGTTTATGGTTATGCCAGCTCAAGAGTTTGGCTTTTTTCCAGCAACACTGATTGGGAGTGATCAGTGAACTAACAGGCATGTCTGGGTTGGGTGAATGGAGTATCAAGACTCATGGTCATTTGAATAGGTCTATGTGGGAAGCAAAAGAGAGGTAAGGAAGGAGACCAGACCAGGAGGGTTGGGTCTGTCCAGTGGAATGGTTACCAGGCAACAAATTGCAAGGCAGGATGAAAGGTGAAGGAGGGAAAAGCCACCTCATGAGGAAGGCAGAAGTCACCTAGTGACTAATCAGGGGTCTGGAAGAAGTGTGGAAGGGAAGGGTCTGTTTCCAGCTGTTACAGGACATGTGGGTAGGAGGTGGGGGAGAGAAAGGGACCACAACATTTGGAGGAGAATCCTTGTGCAGATGCGAGATCCAAGTCTCTTTAGAGAACTCTGACCTAAGCCAAAAGGATGCACCAGTCTTGAGAAGAAGCAGGCAGGGAAATATCCGTAAGTGTTTGTTATTCTGCCCAGGTCTGTATATCTTATGTCTGTTTTCAAGGTTAATGAGTAATTAATGTAAATGCAGGGTACTGTGACAGATGCAGGTCCAAGGGCAGCAGTGATGCCTCCTGGTGGCCACATAATTCCTGACCCAGCTCCAACTCTAGAGTCCCTCACCTTCTTTACTGTCCTGCCACGACTTTGATGTTAAGATTCATTAGGATGGAAGCTGCTTAAGGGTCTTGGGGTGAACCTGACATTGTTCAAGGGTCAGGCCTTGGCCTTCACAGCCTCTGCCTTATTTGCTGTAGCTGAGCCCTCTAGCTCTAGTCTGCAGACCAGACCAAGCTTCAGGGTCCCCAGCTTCTTGCCCTCTTGGATTCTATTAGTTCATCCCTCTCAGGCTACCTCTGCTTGGGCTCCAGGCCCTGTCTCTGCCCCGCCCAGGTGCTGGGCCCTTTGGTCCCCATAGTCTCTGTCCTCCCCTTCTTGGGCTCTGTGCAGCTGACATGCCCCCTGCAGGCACTAGGGGACCTCCTAAATCACCCCTACAGTCCCCCCCCCCCCCAACCTCTAGGTAAAACTGGGATCAAACCACAAATAGAAGCCCTTCTGGCTCTAACAAAACTGCTACCCCAATTCTGGGCACGGATCTGTTGCTAGCCCTCAGGTCTAGTGGACTCAGGGCCTAGTGTACTCAGTCTGCTTCTGCCTCACAGGTGCCTTTGCAGACATCCTTGCTTTGTTCCCACATCTGGGCTTCGGGCCCCATCTGTGGGGCTGCCTTATATTTCTCCGGCTGTGCTCCTATTCTGGTCAGCGGACTTCTTCAAGGTTGCCTGCCAGTGTCTCCTAATGAATTTCATCAACTGCTTTCCACATGGACACAGTTGCAGCTGTGCCCTGGCTGATGGCAGGGATCCCCAGGCTCTTTCTCTCAGTGATGGAGCTGACAGGCACTCATGAAATTGGGGCTGTGGAAAAGGATGAGTTTAAGCTAGGGGTGCACTGATAAAGATTTTCTTGGCTGATACCGATAGCCTATTATTCAGTAGGCATATCAGCCGATAGCAATCCAATAACTGATTTAGAAGCACAGCTGGGCAGCATGGAGAGCAGCTCCCTGGAGGTAAGTCTGTGAAGGAGAAGGGAAAGGGCTTGCGGAGAGCAGATTGAGGTCCCCACAGTGAGGGAGGGGATGGGGCAAGGGCTTGAGGCACTGCCCGGACAGGGGGGTGAATGGGACCCCAGGGCCAGGGCAGTGGGACAGAACCATGGGTGGCTTGTCCAGAGGATCAGTGTCCTGGCACTTAAAAATGGTGGCAGGGGTGCTTGAACCAAAGTTTGTCAAATAAGCTTTAGATCAAGTGCCACCAGCACCATTTTTAAGCATGGGGATGCTTTTTGGAGCTGAGCCAAGTGGGGCAAGGGCAAAGCCAGGGTGTCCACTGTGGACTCAGGGCTCTCTGTGCTACTGCCTTTGCCCTGGGATCCACACATCGGCTGTGTGCCCTCTGCCAATCTAGCAGCAGGAGGCACAACTCGCTGTTGCCACTGCTCGAGGGTGGGCAGGGGCTATGTGACCAGCGCACAACTCCTGCGGCAAAGGCAGAGGTGCAGAGAGACCCAAGGCCACGGCAGGCAGCCCACCTCTGCCCTCACCCTGTGCACAAATTGGCGGGGGGGAAGGCACATGCTCCCATGCCTCTCCTGGGGCTATGTGTAGTGGTGGGGAGCCACACCCTCCCCCCCAAGTCCCCTGGACAAGCCACCTGTGGCCCTGTCCCACTCCCTGCCCTGGCCCCAGGGTCCCATTCACCATCCTGGCTGGACAGCACCCCCAGCCCCTGCCCCACTTCTTCCCTCACCATGGGGGCCTCAATTATGCCCCTTCCCTCCCTCATGCCCCTTCTCCTTCACAGACTTGCCTGCAGAGTGCTGATCTCCACGCTGCCTGGATGAATTCCTGGTGGCTGTACACATGCATGTGGTGTCCAGGGGCCCTGGCCAGAAGGCATATTATATTTATTGATGACATTATTGGCTACACCAGCCAAAAAAAAGCCGATAGCCAATACTATATTTTTTTTATTGGTGCCGATCTGATATGGCACCAATATATTGGTGCACCTCTAGCTTCAGCTACTGAGAAGTCTATGGGATCAGCACTGAAGCTGGACGTGTAAGCTGGACTTCATGGCTTCCTTTCTAAGCAGGGGATGTAGACAAAAGCCGTGCCCAAGAAATATGCCACGGTGGCCAAGGAAAGAAGTAGCGCTGCAGGCTACTCAGACCAAGGGAATCTTAGGGCTATACAGGTTGAGCAATCATACAAGCAACCTAGTGAGTGTGCAAGACAGGGGCAGATTTCTGAGTGCTGTGCAGCACTTTCTCTGGTAAAGTTTACATACTTTGTGAAAACACAAGCTTGCTTGTCTCTATCATTAAAAGAAGTCAACATTTTAGTAGGAAAAAGTTCATAGTCCGGGACATGTTTTTGCATATCCAATCCTTGCTGGTAGCAACTGGAAAACCCCACCCCTGAAGCATTTGGTGGTTACTAAATCACCCTGAATCATTTGGAGACCATGTGATCACCAAGTACTAATATTTCTTAGTAAATATCATCCTTGTTAGCTGCTCAATATGAAGTGTCAGGACAAGAAACATTAGTCTATTGGTCATCAGCCTTGCTTAGTGTTTACATCCACATTCACTGTTCGGGACTATACCAGTGTCTACATCTTTTTTGGACATCTTTCAGGACTATGATAATATCTAGAGGAGCCAGCCTCTCAGTATCATGAGGACACGCTGATGCTGAGTTGGGTTTAATCCAGAGTGAAAGGCTATTTAATAGTTATGGCAACGGACTTGGTTTTGTCCAAACTGGTAACCAGACAGCAGCTGCAGTTGATGGTTCATCTGGTCAGTTTACTAGATCAGAGCCAACAAAGCAATGTCATAAGCATATTGGAGGTCCTAAAGCAAAATGGTGTCCAGCTTGCTGTCAGGAACTTGGGCATCGTTCAGCTTATTCATCGTCACCAGTCAGTGCTGATATTAAAGGTGGAGACGAGACAGAAGGTGCAACGAGGAAAGCGTGCTGTGTATTTATGTGCATCATGAACTTGGAGGCAGTTCTCAATTTGCATTATAGAGCTCTGGCAATAACACCACTTATCACGGGGCCACCAAGTTGCCATATTGAATTCCATAAGCTAGGTTTTTGGAGATGCCAGCCCTTCTACAGCTACAGGTTATGTACAGCATGGGTAGTGACAGGTGTGCAAGATTTCTCCCCTTCTTCCACTGCCAAAATTTCTCTCATCACCTGTATGGCTGTAATGTGACCTTAATCTATTCTCCACGCCATTTAGACCTTTATTCTTAACAGTGAATTTTGACACAGATGCCTACCTTGTCAGTTTAGGGTACAGTGTTAAACAGCCATCAGATATGGCAAAGATAAAGGCCTTGTGTTTCATATCTGTCCCCTTCCAGCCCCTGTTAGCTTGGAATCCAAGTGAAGTAAAACAGTCCGTTCCTCCTAGCTAGAAAACTCTACAGCAGTGTTTCTCAAGCTTTGTAGATGCAAGGTGCCCCTCAATCTTGAAGCAGTCTTTGAGGGTCTTGAAACATGCCTCCAAAAATGCCAGCTCCTAGTTTGGACTCATTTTTAACTACAGAAAAATAATAGAGCAATTTTTCTTTTGCAATGAACTGTGACCACTGCAGAGGTCAGAAGGTTTTTAACACTATGGTCTCCTTTTTGGAATATCTGAGTTTATCTTGTGGATCATGTTTGCACATCTAAGAGTGCTAACATTGTGTTTCACCCTGCGGCACCCTTGAAAGGATCTCAGGGCACACCACTGTGCTGCAGCACCCTGCCTGAGAATCACTGCTCTACAGTATCTGCTTTCATTTCAGTGTCACATCTCTGGCAGCAGAGCCCTGTGTACTCCAGAGTCTCCATACCTCTCACAATAGAAAGTCAAACTAACCAAAAAGAGGAGGAAGGGGGGCAGGGATATATTGCATTCTTAATTAATTAAATACACAAATGTGTAGTGTGTCCATAGTTCCTTTTTCCCCTGCCAGTGTTTGAGAGGTTTCATGTAAATCTCCCCTATGTATGCAGCAAAGAGGGAGTTGATTCTAGTGGCTTGTTGCTTTTTGTATGTAATTGAATAATGAGGGATTTCATGGGACAGTAAGCTGATCTCATGGTGCCATCTGGGCCTGAGAAGGGGAAAAAGACTTAGTAAGCAATTTAATACCAGTGGGAGATTCCCATGTGAATCTTATTGCAATGATCAAGCAACAGATGTACTGTGTGAAGTGAATACAGGCCGTACCCATTCTACTCCAGGTTTTTTTTTCCTCTTCTGTACCACTAGATGGAAACCTCTGCATATGAATAGACTACGTGCCACAGTGCATGTTCACTTCTGGATACCAAAATAAGATGTGCAAATCAGTGTTAGTACAAAGCTTTAAAGATGTCAAGTTACATTAAGATTGTACCACTGGATTACTCTCCAAAATAAAAGGGAGGATTTCTGAGGTTCAAATATTACAGTTAAATCTAAAGTTTTAGTTTTTCACATTTGGTGTGTTTTAGTCGAATGGATGCATCATAAGAACATTTATTTATGTATATGTAGCTACTTATAACCAAAGTCCGATTTTTCTTTACATACTGGGAAGCGTCACTGTCGCAGAACAGAATTCCCCAGTCCTTTCTATAAAGCTGAACAAAATCACTTTTCAGGGGGGAATAGGGAGGAAGAGGCCTATTTTATTTTTAAATATCCAACTTGATTTAAAATCCCCTTTTTTCAAATATCTTAGTTCCTTGGGCTTCTTTTTCAAAACTAGGCGTTCACAAAAGATAACTAGACCAATGTGTATCTGTCCAAAGCCAGCCTTCATACAGTAAAGTGAGTGGGGTTTTCTCTGCACATCAGGAGACCCTCTCTGCAGAAACTGCCCCCCTCCGGAAAATGAATGCAAATCCTCTACCCCATAGACTTAGCCTTGCTGCTTCCTGGTCCGATGCTGCGTTCTTTGGTAGGAAACTGAAATGTGAAGGAACCATGGGCTGTTTTTATGTCTTGCTGGGTGTACCCACTTGTTAGGGGAACAGTAACCTCTTTACAACAGTATATTTGGCTACTGTACTGTTCCAGATTTTTATGATGGCACTAGCCTTCAAATATGTAGTTGGGAGGGAACCTGGCTCTAAGAGAATTAATTGGAAGTCTTTTTCCTTCTTCCTCAAGACATGTCTCCATGCGTGGCTGTGGAAATTACTACTGTTTTAGAGCTGTAGGACTGGCATGCACGCCTGCTCTCCCTCCCTTTCTTTTCCTGGAATATTTGGGAAGACGTTGTCACAGTGATTTCATCTTCTCCCCAGAGTGTCCATTGCCATGTATAGCATTTTGAATTGAAGGCAGTCCCAAATTTTCCTTGCAAAATAAGGAAACTAAATTATATGCACAATTCTGACTTTTGCTTTAAGATCAGGCAGGTGGGTCTCTAGTGAAGTATAGGCTTCTGAATTACTCAACTAATGTTCGTAAAATGCCTAGAGGGAGGGATGAAAGGAGTGGATAAACGAACATTGGATTCAAACATCCCAGAATTCAGGGGGACAGTTCCTCATAAATGATAGGAAAGTTGGCTTTTATTCAGTCCAGATGAAATATAGCTGGGACTAAACATTTTGGCTGCTATTCTTTTTTGTATGGATTTAATCGTGTTGTTTCAGCATTCACAGCTTTAGATGCATGCACTTTTCCAAAATCATCAATAGTAGTTAGCAAAGACCCTGTGGAAAAATTCTGCTCTTAATTATTCTTGGTAAACTTAGTTGAAGCCATTGGAGTTGCTCTGGATTTTTTTTCCAGTGTAATAGTGGAATTCAGCTCACTGTGCTCAACATGCCACTTTTTTGTGTTTATTAGAGGAAATCCCATCCCTTAAGCAGTATAGATTATTGTCAATGGAGAAAATTATTGGCTGTCAGAATGACAGGGGAAACTGTAGGTAACAGATCTTCTTACTTCCATTTTAAGAGTGACCTTTAGCTTGCTAGGCTCCATGAAATAACTAGCTGTGTACTACTGTGCTTCCTGGAAACCTGCCTCAGTATTAGTGTCCCAGTGAGGACTGTGCAACAGTAAGAACCACCACTGGAGACCTGGCAGTGCTGTAGAAATGTACTCATCTTCCTGAAACGGTTTCTATGCTGCATTGGTTTGGAGCAGAGCCTGGCAACAAATCAATGCTTCTAACTGAAGGGCTGACCTGTTAACAGCCTCTCTGGCCATCCCCACGCTGAAAGAAAATAGGACAGAATTAACATTGCTGAGATATTGCCTGTAATAATACAGCAGTTGCTAAAGGGCAACTACTGTATCAAACAGAAGACTGCGGAAAAGATAAAAATTTCCCTTTTCCTGTCCAGTTCCAGGAGGGATTGTAGTGTGGAATTATATGTATTCTCTCTGACATTGATCTTCCAGAACAAGTGCAAGAAAACTTCTTCAGTTACAGAAACCGCATGCAGCTCAAGGTTCAAGGAGCTATTTTTGGGTACTTGACTGCTTCACTGAACTTGTAACTAGTAGATGTGCCATTGCTGGTGTCAAGATTTCTTTTAATTTCACCATAATTTATTTTTTAAATGCATTTATATGAAAAAAGACCATGGAAGACAGTCCTCTGCCTGTACTTACTCTGCCAACAACACCTTACCGTGACCAGAGACCAGGAACCAGTGGATTACGGAAGAAGACCTTTTATTTTGAGACCAAGATAAACTACCTGCAGAATTTTATCCAGAGCATACTTTTTTCCATAGATCTAAGAGACCGACAAGGATCTACTATGATAATTGGAGGAGATGGGCGCTATTTTAATAAATCTGCAACAGAATTGATAGTTCAAATGGCTGCTGCTAATGGGGTTGGTATATATTAAATCTGACTAAATTCCTAATGCTTTAGCACATCTCGGCAGAAATACAGAATCCTAGTAAATGAGGTGGTGTGAGTTTTAGCTAATTTCCTCCTGTCTTTTAATTGATTGCAAATAGCTAATTGCTCTAATGGAATTGGTTAGCTATATGCAATCAGCTTTGGTATTAGTGACAGTAGCCAAGGTTTTTTTATATATATATTTTAAGCTATTTTGCTGTTTGGCATAGAAAGGAAAGGGCAACATGGAAAAAAAAATATTGTATGTATTCATGTCATTGGGTATATTTCACAGATTTATTGGCACTTGTGAATGTTAACTCTCCTAAACTGTGGCACTGTTCACAAGTGATAGGTAGAATGATGGCCTCTGTTAAGTGACAACTCGGTTTACCTCTGCAAAAGCAGCTTCATTATTGGTCTGAGCTGCTTGACAAATGAAAAAGCAAAACACAATGTCTGGAGGTTTCTCAATGGATGTGAACAGCTGTGTCAGGAGTATCAGGATAGTATTCAAAATTGGTATATTCTGCTTGTTACAGTGGGACCTATTTATAGACAGCTCTGCTTATAATGAAATTCTGTTTATTGAAGCTGGAGTTAAAGTCTCGCTGTCTTTCAGTGCAGTGCAGCTTGTACTAGAAATGTGGGTATGTGGTTTTTCAGGGGGAAAAGGAATTTCACAGAAGACTTCATTAAAACAGCTCACTGGGAAGAATTTGATTTAAAACCATTAATCAGAAAGTAGTGTACTTATGGTTAAGAGGTAAAGATGGAAAGGGGACACAGTTGTGGGGCTGGGGTTGTTTGTGTGGGATTTTTTTAACAACAAAATATTTTTGGAGTAAAAATTTTAAACAGCACAACATCTAACATTGTAAATCAAGGTAGCTCCATTGGCATCAACACATTGTCCAAGTAGAAGATCTATAGCAATGATTTTTTTTCTTTTAACCAGGATGCTGGGTTCCCTGGGGTGTCATGAGATTCTTCTAAGGGCGCCATGCAAATATTAACACTGTTAGGTGTGGAAACACCTACATGTGATTTTTTTTCAAGACAAAACCAGAGGCTTCAAAGATAAATCCATAGTGTCAAAACCATTCTGACTTGTAGTGGTCTTTCTGAGTTTTTTGCAACAGAAGAATGGCTGTATTGTATTTTTGGAGTCAAAAAGTGAATGAAAGCCAAGAGCTGGCATTTTCCAAGGGGTGCCTTAAGTCTGAAAAAGTACAGAGCCACTGACCTATAAAGTGTAAATTTATACTAGGTGAGGATGAGGCCTGCAAACACTGCAGTTGGGACTGCAAACATTTTATCAAGTGCCTTCTAATTCTACTTTCTTTGCAGAAGGTATTTGTTTGCTATTACAAGAAATGAAGGGTCTCAAAAAAGGGGGGAGGTAGCTTCTTTTCTAGTGTAGAAGACTGAAGTGAATATGGAGCTATGCCAATATATCGAATCTGAAAGTTTGTCCCTAATTTATTTTCTAATAATATGCTCCATACGGGTCTGTTTTTTGTTTTTTTTTTTAATTTGACTTTGCTTTAGTTTGTATGTTGCATTTTTACATTGTCTGTCTGTCCAGTACCTCTGGCTTTATTGACCAGGTTTATCAACTGCATGATAAGCCCAGTGAGTACAATGTAAAGTATGATTGAGGAAGTTTTCCAATGTAAAATTCGCATGAGGAATGCGTATCTTCTCTCAAACATGGCAATCAGTTTAATCTCTGTGATGTAGACAGTTACCTTTGAATGTGTGATCCGAAGGATTGCCAAATAAGACCAAACATATTTGTCATGCCAGTAATGGTCTAATTTATATTTTATACTTTTAATCAGTGGCTTCCAATCTCAGGTTGCAACCCAAATCACGGTTGCATGGAGTCTCCCCTCGCTCCACCCCTCCCACCTGCGGGGCTTTCCTGACGCACGGCCCACAGGACTCGCCACTGCTGCCCACCATGATCCCAGCCCAGCCCAGGCTCTGCTGGTGCCACTGGGCATGAGTGAGGCGGGAGCAGAGGCAGGGGTCACAAACCCAGATTTAGGGTTGCAGCAAAAAAAAGGTTGGGAGCCAAAGCTTTAAATGATCTTCCCCTAATTAAAGGAAATGACTAAGTCAGTAGTCCACATAACCTGGCATATATAAATAGAACTATCTAAACTTAGATGGTGTAATTATGGCATGGTGTAAAGTACTGGTGAGTTTGCACTTGGCATACTGGTGTATGATTCTGGTCTCCTTCTGCGGGGGTGGATTTCTGGTGAGAAAATGGTATTGTAGGCACCTACCAGCTTAATGGTATTGTAGGCACCTACCAGCTTAAAACCCTGATTTTTGCTGCAGAAAAGTATGCAGAGGCATTTATTTTATTTTTATTTTTGAGCACTCACATTCTTAGGTTTTCTGTGTTGTAAGGGAGATTGTATGCTGCTTTGGGATCTCTTTGAAGTTTTGACACCAAATTGACATCTCAACAAAGTTTAATTTTAAGTCCATATTTTTTTTAATTAAAAAAAAAAAAGCCTTTTGGGAAGGGGGTTACTATATTATGAAGAACTAATTTCCCCTGAAATAAGGAACTCAGTAAATTTAAAGCTCTAAATGTAAAGTTAACACAATAACCCACCACAGAGATGACCTTTACTCGTAGGAAACATAAAGGATTAATTTAGATTAAAGGTGACTATCTCTACCCAATATGTACAGTGAGTGACCGGAACAATGAGACTCCAGTCTCTGCCGGTCTCTCAGCATTACTGTAATAGTAATAATAAGGGAGTCAAACTTTTCTCCCAACACTTTGAAGCTGGCCCATTGCCTCTAATTATTCTGATGGTTTTGATACCCTCAGATCATTTTGTGACATATGCTCAGTTTCTGGCACCACTGTGTTGAACTAGTTGATTAGCTTCTTGTTGGCATGTACCTCTAGTTGCTCTTGGAAGAGAAACAAATAACTGTTCAGTAATAGTTTAACTGAAAGTTTGCAGAAGTATGAAATTAAATCCTCCCTGCTCCACCTCTTCACAGAGGAAATGCAAGAAGGACTTAAAGGAATTTCAGTGCAATGGAGAGTTGGCATTTTTATTTCCAAAATAGGAGTTGTTTAAGAAATTGGGTGGGGAAAAAGATGTTGGATTGGATTCTATTTCTAAACAGGCTCCTAGGGCACTTTTACACGTGCTCCAGGAGGAGGGTGGGGAGCCCTTTAATAAGAGCAGCTCTGAGAGCTACTTTAATTAAAATTCCACATCACGTTGTGCGTCTGTGTCCCCACGCTTCAAAATGGCGGAGGGGATGCTTGAACTAAAGCTCATTTGAGACATGGGAAGCTGCTGGAGCATGGTAATTGCCACGCTTGATCAAGTCTGCTCCGACACACTGTAATTACAGCACATCAGAGTAGCCTCCACACTCATGTATAGGCACCTCTAAGTTTTTATCTTATTCTACCTTCCTCAAGTCCTTAAAAAGCGATTAACATGTCTATTTTCGTAGTGTACCTTTATTTTAGCTTTAAGATTTGTTTTTTCATGATTCAGTGTGGAGAAGACGGTCCACCCACCTTTTGTCTTAAAAGGTGGAATGGTATCTAGCCCGCTTTCTGCATTTTGATGGGGGGTGAAGGACAATGTGGAATCTGACATTAAAAAAAAATCTGTTCATACTAATTGTTCAAGAAGAGTTTTATATAAAGTCAACTCAAGCTCTTGGGTTGGTCACATCTACAATTTGGTTTTCTTCTGTGACTACCGCCTTGGGCAAAATAGAGCAAAATTGATTTGTATACTCCAGATCTTCCACAACTTCAAAACCATTCTGGGGAAAGGAAGAGACACTGTTTCTTCATTTGAAACATCTCCTCTCTCCTCTCGGAAGTATACGTTTCTCTACAACCAGATGATGTGCATTCAATTTAGGACACGGTACTGAGTTCTTGGTGTCTTTATAAAGGTCTACTTCTCACACTATAGATTCTTTAGGTACAGTAGAACCTCATTAATTCAAAATGCAGAGGACCAAAAAAACCCACTGACTTCTTAAAATAAATGTACCCATACTGATTTGCATTTATGCATATTGGCACGGGTGTCTACAGCCTTAGTTCACTCGCAATCAATGCTTGCTTTCTGCAAAATGCTTCAAGTTTCAGCGAAGGTATTCCATAAACACACTTTTGAGCAACACTTTTGTTCCTGCTTATATATAATACAAACTAGGTATGATATTAATCCAAAGGCAAAAGGCACATGATTTGCCTTTGGGCTGGGACCCAGCAGAGTCGACAGCGTTTCAAACCATAGTGCTTCCCACAGCCCAGCACTACTCAGTAGGTGTGTGTGTATTCCAGGTACCTACTGCCACACATCTACGTGCGCGATCTACATGCCAATTAGCCCCCACTCAGGACTGAAACTGGGCGTGCTTGTCATGAGTCCTGGAACCCCCCAAAAATGTATGTGCAGGTGAGATGTGGGGCTGCCTGGTTTGGCTGCACTCCTTGGTGGGCAGGGCCACACCAGGCACAGGACCAAGAGAGGGGACCACAGAGCCTCTCATCTACATAGACATGTAGTGAGTAATGTTTGCTGGATGTTCAAGGCTGGTGAATAAACGGATGTCATTGGAAATGGCACTGCTCATTTGCAGGAATGAAGAGGAAGTTGAAATGTATTTGATGTGGTGGCTCGCTTGAAAAAGAGTTGGCACCAAGGGGGACAGGGTGCAATGGCTGTTCTGTCGTATTCAGGTGGGCCATACTAACGTAGCCTTGTGTCGGGGTCTATCAGTATGTTTGCCCAGTATGGGTCTCTGCCTTGGGCTCAGTGTTGTATGGGTATGCTCAGTGCAGGCTGCATTCAATCAACTTCATAGTTGGTTTCCATGACTGAGCACATCCTGCAGCAGTTTAATGATAGGTAATGCATTTAGCTAGGTTTTCCTCATCCAAGGGACCAGAAAATGGCTTCAAATTTCAAAGTAGTTGTATTTTGAATGATCAGTATTACAAAGCATACAAAAACCTATCTTTTTGGCTGGGGAATGACAATAGCTTCAGAGTATCTGATACTTTGAGGGATCTAGTGTCAAACTAATGAGATTTTACTGGAACTGCTTTGAGCTAAGGTTAAATATAAAAGCCTGGCTGTGCTAAGATGGGCTAAGAATAGAGGAGAAAATAAAGGAACATATTGGACTACTTTCCAGGATTTTATAGATGGCATAATAAACTGATTAAAAAAAAGCCAGGAATATAAATAAATTAAATGCTAGATATCATGACTAATAAAAAGAATAAGATTAATTCCTGTTAAAAATTGTGTTCGTTAGTTGTTTGAGGTGGAGGTCTTCCAACTGTATGTTGCTTGCTTGGCTGGCTTTTGACGGTTATAAGATTGGATTGTCTGTCTTCATCAACAGTCTTCTTTACATAAAGTGTGGTGTTGTGTAGGAGAGTTTCATTCATCTGTTGGTGATGTAAAAGTACTTGTGAATGTGCTCTGTTACTCCAGGAACATTAGCTTTAGATTTGTTTTGCTAACTCACTTTCCTCGAATGCATTTTGTTCATGATTTGGCTAAAGGACTGCTTAACGCATTTTTGGGACATAGGAAATTTTTATTTAAGGGGATGGAAAAAACCTACCTTTGCATAAAGGCGTCTTGGAATTTAAGAAGAACATGTGCCTTCTTTTCTGGTGCGTTCTGCTGCAAAGCACACACTAACACATCCTGCTCTCCTTGCGTCCTAACGAGCTAGCTTCTAATTCCCTTGCACTTTGCCATGTGTTTGTTCCCACTGAAAATGGCTGGATTACACAAAGGAAATCAGCTCCTTGCTGTGAGGAAAGAGATCAAATCTGAACCCATTTGAGTAGTCATGTCGATTGATTGCAGAAACAAAGCAAGTAGAATTTGGCCTCTGGTCTAAGATTGCTAAAGGAAGGGGGAAAAGTTAAATGCTCTTTGTTTTTGTTATACCCCAGTATCTTTGGAAAACAAAATTCTAGATAATAGTTCACAAGTTATTTGTTAGATGCCTCTAGAAAACACAGCTTGCAGTTTATTCTCTCATTTCTAGTTGAACTGCAGGGTTTTTTTATTTAAAGGGAAATGCCAAAGATGCACAACAAATCTGATGTCAAATGCGGTGCTTCACTATGCATATCGGAAGATTGTGCAGCAGAACAAAAATGAAGCCAATTGTTCAAGCAGAGGCCATGCCTGTAAATTTAACATAACTCCATGTGAGAGTTTACTAAACACTGGTGCTATGACACTGATGTTTCTGCTTTTCACAGTCTAGTCACCTTTAAAATAATTTGGATAATTTATTTTGAATGTTTATTTTAGATTGGCCGCTTAGTAATTGGACAGAATGGAATTCTCTCAACCCCTGCTGTGTCGTGTATTATTAGAAAAATCAAAGCTATTGGTGGCATCATTTTGACTGCTAGTCACAACCCTGGTGGGCCCAATGGAGACTTTGGCATTAAATTCAATATTTCCAATGGAGGTAAGATTTCTAACCCCTTCTCCTCCCACTCCCCTTCTTTTGGCCACCATTTCTATAACTGTTCCAGAGAACACACATTAATTACATCCTCTTAAGGATTCAGTGCTGTCAGCAGTACATTTCACTTAAATAAAATTAGAAATCCCCCTCCTCATATAGTTCTTCTCCCAAGAGATATGCTCATCCCTTGGTTCTGTGATATACCTGTAGAATAGACAGTTATGGCATAATGTCATTGAAAACTCTCTTTCCCTCCTCCCACCCCTCTTTTTTACTGTTAGGTCCTGCTCCAGAAGCTATCACTGATAAAATTTTCCAAATTAGTAAGACTATTGAAGAGTATGCTATCTGTCCAGATCTACAGGTGGACCTTGGTACTATTGGAAAGCAACAATTTGACTTGGAGAACAAGTTTAAACCATTTACAGGTAAGTGACACTTGTTTTTATAATGTTGGCTTTGAGGGAGGCAGCTAAATTACCTCCCTTTTAATGAGCAAGACAACCACTGTGAACATTCAGTCTGACATCCTGTGTAATACAGACCACAGAACTTTGCCTTGTTGTTCTTGCATTTCATCCAGCCACTTGTGGTTGTCCTAGAGCAGCAGTGACATTTTCATGAGTTTCTTTTTTAAGTGCCTTAGGACCTTTAGTCCTGTCTTCAAAAGTGACTAGGGCACTAAAGAGTTTGCATTCCATTAACTTGCTTCCAGTGCAGCTCTAAAGGCCAGCAGCCAGCTTCATACTGGGTCATTTGGAATAGGAGCAGACTTCAGCCACTTACTTTCAAAAGAGCAATACAAATTGGTATAAGCAAGCTATGCCTCCATTTTGCACTAATGTGCAGTAAAGCATCACATGTATGATGACAATTACTGCCCATTAAGCTAGTCTAATGTGCTGTTTGCTAGTACCAATACATGCAGGTACTAGAAAAAAGGCATGTTAACTAATGGACCAAAGCGCACATTATAGATCCTGATCAGGAGCAAATGGCTCCTGGTCAGCCCAGGCAGTAGACCAGAGCTGCTGCCTGGCTAAACTCCGATCTCTGCAGGGTAGGGGGAACTGTCTCGGCTCTGGGGGCAGTTGTCTCCAAGTTGTGAGAAGATCAGATCCCAATGAAGGATCCCAGGAAAAAAAAAAAAAAAAAAAAACATGCCAAAAGCTGAGGCAATGCACATGGGGACAGCATGCGCCACCCAAAAATGAAGCCTGGCCAGGCAGGCTTCTTGTCCCACTCGTGTGGATGCGGCCATTAATAGCATGAGTAAGTCGTCGTCGTCCCCTCCCCCCCCCGGTGAGAAGTAGGACTAGGGTTTGTGAATCTCAAGTAAATGGAGATGTTCATGGGCAACTCTGGGACTGGGGGACAGCACTTTCCCTTCCCAAATTAGTGGTGGGATGGGTAGTGGAGGGGCAGCAAGTGATGGCGGTGTTCACCTCCTAGGTTCCAGAGCTGCCCTGGCAAGTTGGTTAGCTCAGAGAATGCATTGTGCACGTGCTGGAGAGAGCAGGTAGGTCCCCATTGGAGGCACAAAACCTTGATAATGACCCATTTCTCCCAGCCACACAAGTAGAGGGAAAAACAGCTTATTCCTCTGAGAACCAAAGTGCATCAACAGCAGTATCAATAATCATCACTGGAACAACGGGCAACTAACTTGTCAGCCCTACAGAATTTATACTCTGTGCTCTGCAGAGCCTGTATACACACTACTTGCAGCATCAGGACAAGTTTCCTCGGAGTGTCCCACAAGCATGCCTGAACACCAAGTGAAACATATGCTCTTGTGGCAAGAGACTGCTGACAGAGCGAAGTACAACTAGCTCGTTTCAAACAGAGCACCCATTCATAGAGACCAGCAGAGAGAACCCTCAGTCTCTGAATGCAAAGCAGCAACTGTTGTAAAGAACTAGTCCCTGAATTGTTTACTCCCTTCAATCACTTAACCAAAAAAAAAAAAGTTCTAATTGGCCCAGTTGGCAGAGAAGCTGTAATGGGAGAAACAGCCACTGGCTCACAGCGTGCAAGAGAGAAGAAATGGACTTAAAAACAGCACCAGCTCCAAAAGTCGAATACACCACCTTTGTGGTTTCTGTGGTCAAAAGTCTATGGCATCTGAAACACTAGTAACCTTCACTATAACAGAATACAAGTTTGATCTCCCTCCTCTCATTTCCTTTATCCTGCTCACTTCTTACAGCAGGAGTAGTTTGTAATGTAAATGGAGATGTCCATGGGCGACTGGGGGACAGTACTTTCCCTTCCCAAATTACTTGTGGGATGGGTAGTGGAGGGGCAGCAAGTGATGGTGGTGTTCACTATAGGCCAGTTAGTCTCATCTCAATTCTGAGTAAGCTTTTTGAGAGAATTATTCTAGCACATGTCCACGAGGGACCAGTGGGGGAGAGTATGCTTAAGGGCACCCAACACAGGCTCATTAGTGGCAGGTCCTGTCAGACCAACCTGGTGGCTTTCTACGACCAGGTCACCAAATCCTTAGATGCAAGGGTAGCAGTGGACATTGTCTTCCTGGACTTTCGGAAGGCCTTCGACACTTTCTCACCCCATTCTCATTAAGAAACTGGGGGACTGTGGTGTCGACACCCACACAGTCAGATAGGTCGCCAACTGGCTGGAGGGCCGCACCCAGAGAGTGGTGGTGGACGGGTCATTTTCGACCTGGAGGGATGTGGGCAGTGGGGTCCCGCAGGGCTTGGTCCTCGGGCCCGCACTGTTCAACATCTTCATCAGTGACTTGGGTGAGGTGGTAAAAAGCACCTGTTCAAATTTGCTGATGACACTAAGATGTGGGGGGATGTGGGCATGCCAGAAGGGAGGAATAGACTGCAACTGGACTAGACAGGTTACAGGGGTGGGTGATGAGCACAGAATGGGATTCAGCACTGACAAGTGCAAAGTGATGCACCTGGGGAGGAAGAACCAGCAGCATACCTACAGGCTGGGGAACTCCCTTCTCATCAGGGCAGAGGCAGAAAAGGATCTTGGAGTCATCATTGACGCCAAGGTGAACACGGGCCGGCAGTGTGGGGATGCAGTCAGGAAGGCCAACCGCACCTTGTCCTGCATCCACAGATGTATCTCAGGCAGGTCCAGGGAGGTGATCCTCCCCCTCTATGCGCCACTGGTCAGGCCACAGCTGGAGTACTGCGTCCAGTTCTGGGCGCCACTTCAAGAGGGATGTGGACAACATGGAGAGGGTCCGGAGGAGGACTACTCGCATGATCAGGGGGCAGCAGGGCAGGCCCTACGAGGAGAGGCTACGGGACCTGAACCTGAGGGGGGATCTAGTGGCCTGTTACAAAGTAGTCAGAGGGGACCAGCAGGCATTGGGGGAGGCATTGGGGGAGTCACTGTTCCCCCGAGCACTGCCACGAGTGACTAGAAATAATGGTCACAAGCTGGCAGAGGGGAGATTCAGACTAGACATCAGGGGGCGTGACTTCATCTCTGTCAGGGCGGCTAGGATCTGGAACCAGCTTCCAAGAGAAGTGGTGCTGGCTCCTACCCTGGCGGTCTTTAAGACAAGGCCTGATAATCACCTGGAAAGGAGTGGAAGTCTGGGTGCATTTCTTGACCTCACATTTCCTATACCTAGAAATGTAACTGAGCTTTCTGAATTTCCCTTTAGAAGGCTCATCTACATGTGCAACTAATGCAACTGGACATACTTTGGCTCAGTTTGAGCCAGAGTAAACTAATCCCAACTTCACTGTCTAAACATGCTGCTGGATACCACTTGTATCTGACAGGAGTACCCAGCAGCACAGTACATTAGTCTACTGTGTCCTAATTGCTGCACATGTGTAGACAGCGATGCTTTACTGCACAACAAGATAATGATATCTTCTTCCTTCTGCTGGGCACCGAGTGCCTAAATTTACTGCTTTTCAGAGGTGCCTAAATCTTTCCACTGACTGACCAGGCATCCTAAGTGCCTTCCTTGGCAAGGCAAACGGGACAGAGCACAGAGATACTGCCATGTAGGTGCTACTGAACCAATCTGACCTCAGATTTTTTTAAAGACATCTTGTTATTTTAAACAGTATGTGCTTGTATAAAGCACAAAGATACTAGTACTGCCTGGAAGTAATTGAAAGTATTTTAGCTTCAGTGAGAGATGGGTACTTTTGAAAGTCCCATTACACATCTACATCTTTAGATACCTAACTACATTTATAAATCAGGCCCTTTGTGCCGAAATCACTTTTGAAAATAATCTTCAAAGGCACTGAGATGCTTCTGAAACCTTGTCCGCTACCTTTTTTAGAAAGGGATTAAATCTTGAGTTAAACATTACACACAAGAGAGGCTGCACTGTACCCAGTGGCTAATATACCTTCTCTAATAAAGGTCAGACTTATTTTCACCTTGAACTTTACTGACTTCAGTTTATTAAGTGTTGTGTTTTTGTTTGATAGGTGACAATGCTCTCATGTTTTTTTGTGATTTAAATCACTGCTTCACCTTTTGACCCAAAATAAACTCTGTTGTCACATTGTTTATATTTGGTTGAGTTCCTTGGTTTATACTTTTTAAGCACACTTCAAATATAGTTTGAGGTTTAAGTTGGGCTGAGTGAAACGCCATGACATTTCATGGATTTTGTGTGAAACCAAAATGTTGTTGTAAGTTGGCAATTTAATTTTTTTTTTTAATGTGAGTTTTAATATTTGTTGCACATCTCATCCAGTATCTGGTTATGTATGCTTTGACGTTTAAAATACAGTAATGTTTATGTATATTTAACATATGCATGTAGTTATACATATAAAAACAATTTGGTGAAATTCTGTTCTCTTAGCAGTAGTTGTGGTGAATCCAGAGACTTTGTCAAGATATTTTCCAGTGTATTGTTTGGTGTGGACCAAAGTGTGCTCTCCACTGTCCAGATGTCACTTTTCCAAAAGCATAAATGGAAGCGAGGTGGCTACCTTGCATTGACTTTCAGTGGACATTGGCAATTTAACTCTGTGCTAATATTTAATTTTTGAAATCTCATATTTGATTATAACTTGGAAACAGAATTAAGCCCTCTATAGAGAAAGTCAGAGAACTGGAAGATGTATGGGAACTACATATTTGATTTTGTTGGCTAGTTTGTAAATGAATAGGAAATAGTAGTGTAAAATAATATACTACCTGTAGTCTACTACCTCAGAGCCTTCTTGTCTGTTGTTATGAAAGTTTAGAAATAAGTCTTTTGAGCTAACAAATGTCATCTTTTGTTCTTGTTTTCCAGTTGAAATCGTAGACTCGGTGGAGGCTTATGCAAACATGTTACGGAACATCTTTGATTTCAGTGCACTAAAGGAACTACTTTCAGGACAAAACCACCTGAAGATCCGTATAGATGCTATGCATGGAGGTAAGGAAGAGTTACTCTCTGCTTATTTTTTTTAGCTGTGGTTTGGCAGAGAAGCAAGTCCATTTTTAAAGTGGCTCTAGTTTTGGTTTTGGTTTGATACTGCATTTTCCAGTGCAGGACTGCACATTGTACTCTATTTTGTTATTACAAATCCTAATTTGTAGCAGAAAGCTTTTGCATAACACTTCAGACTACCCGAGGCCCTGTTGGCTTTCCATTTTTCTCTGTTCCCACCTACTAATTTTCAGGGGAGGTTGTTTAATTTTTTTAAATTTATAATATTGGTAGAAAAGGGAAAGCAGCTTTAAAGAGAGGTCCTAGGGGTTGTAAGTGAAGCCACCAAGTATTCCATGTGCAAGCTGCACTTCCTTGATCTTATCTTCTCTAACAAATGTAGGAGAGTTGGAGAGGAGGGCAGAATAGACTCCAGACAGCCTACCAAAATAAAACATACCACCACTGTTGGGGAGAAGATGAAAGAGAGAGTATTAATTGCATTACATTGTGTATTACTGGAAGAGGCTTGGGTACTTTGGCAATGAGGGTGGTATAAGAGTCAATATAGAATAGAAAGGTCTGCATAAATGTTACTGTTTTTTATTTTTTTATTTTTTTAATTATTATCATTTTTAATAGGGGCTATAATTAATAATAATCGGAATCTTTTCATGGGTTTGTACGTTCTCCCTTCCCCCGCCCCTTGTTTGGCATGCTGCTGTGAGTTATCAGGGAAATCACTGTTACTGTGGCTGACAGGAAATATCAGAATCAGTGGACAAAAGTATGAACCACTAAGTGGCAGACAGTGTTCTTTGGGTAAATGTGATATATTTTATTAGACCGACTAGATAGTTGGAAAAATTGTTCTCTGCAAGCTTTCAGGCACAGACACCCTTCTTCAAGCATAGGGAGAGTCTGATGGTGCTTTGCATCTCCTGGATGGAGTAGAAGCCAATTTGCAAAATAAGGGCCCATATGCAAAATATATACAATAAATAAATAAGGGCCCATATGCAAAATTAGTGGTATAGATGCAAAATGTGGGACACTAAGAAACACAGTTGTGCTCCTAGCAGCGTAAGGAGTTGTATTTCCAAGAAACGCTAATTAGCATTAGTTTGTTTTATATATATTTTTTGAGATTCATGAGGGAGGGAAAGAGCTACGTAAATTAGACCTCTGTAAGGAGGCTGACGAGTTTCTTCCTGAGAGGGTGAATGGCAGGTTTCAGGAGGTAAAGCAACCAAGAGCAGGGAGAAAAGAAAAAGAAGGCTTCTGATGGGGAGCTTTCCTTTCTGTTTATGTAACATGCACTTGTTTTTTCACAGTATAACTTATACCATCATGTATATACATCACCTGAGAATTTGGCTCTCTTAGGGTAATTTTTAGGTGACTCTTGGGTATTCCTGTTAGCTCACTACTATATGGGGGATTGCTATCGCCCAATGGTAGAATTTGGCCTGTAGTATGAAGAAAAACATTAAACGTTCTCCTGTTTTAGCACACTGTAGGAAGTGCTGGAAGCTAAATGGGGTCTTCATGGCCTCCCCAGCTGCAGAATCAGCTCCATATTTGCTAGCAGATATGGGTTGATGCAATATTGACTGCTAACAGCTGCTAGTCCAAAGAGGGTGTCATGATACCAGGCACTACGAGGCTTCAAAAGAATCTTGCTTCTAATCTTACGGCAAATAGAATATGTCCCCTTACTGCAAGAGTACTTCCGAACTACTTTGGAAAAAATTTTTAAAGTAGCAACTGCAGACAGCTTTTATTTTTCAGGTAAACAGTCCATACAGATATTTCTGATTTGCAAATTTAACGTAATGAAAATATTGTGAATGCAGGAGCTAACATCATGTATATAGAAGTTGGTGTCAGGGAAATGCTGTCCCTGCTGAGTTGTGCCTTTCTTACTAATATGCTACATTTTATTTATTAATTGGAGAGCTAGTCAAAGATGTTGTCCAATCCTGCAGTCAGATGCACACAGGCAAGCTTTTAAACCTACACAGAGTCCCACTCGGGTCAGTAGGTCTCTGCACGTGTCTTCCTACCTGTTGTGATGCAAAGATCCACTTTTAGAGCCTTTGTGACGCATATTTATGGCTGTGCACAGTGGACATGTCCACACATGCAAGTACGTGCACTTGCAGCAGCTCAAATAGAAGCGGTACAAATTTGAGCCGGGGCTTTTTGCCTCAGCGCACGTGCCCGGACATGCACTTTAGTGTGGGGCAAATTGTGCCACTTAGGGCAAAATAACCCTGCCTGGCTACTCCTGGATCTGCCACCAGAGGAAGCTAGAGCCTGGTGCCAGCACCTGTGCTTTCACTAGCAGTATAAAAAGCTGCCCTGTCCTGGCCCCAGCAGTATAGAAGCAGCCCTGGCAAGTAGGTCAGGGCTACTTGCTGTCAGGAACTTCTGGGGCCCAGCCAATTGGTACCTGGGGACACTACCCCTTGTGTCAGCTGGACTGCTGAAGCAGCCCTGAGAGTTCCCTGCACCTTCTACCCACTGCAGCACTCTGGCAGTGGGTGCTGCTGCCTGGCTGTGATCTGCAGTGTACCTGCCAGACCCAGATGGGGACTGCACAGCCAGTAGAGGCATCTGCCCCTCTGGGCCAGCTGCCAGTCGGCTGTGGCTGCAGAGTTGGGCTTTGTGCAGCACTACTGCGATGTGTGCCCCCTGCCCGGCCGTCTGGGCAGCTATCGCCCAGAAGATGTTCCAGGTGTGGTGGCCTGCTTTGAACTATCAGAGCATGTCCTCCTGGCTCCAGTTGGCCAGGAGGTCAGCCACAGCCAGCTGGGTCCAAGGTACCAGCTCTGAGCAGGCTTCTCTGCTTGGGTCCTGCCATTTGCCTCCGTAGCAGGAATTCTGGTGTTCTGTATTTGAAAACTGAAAAATCCCTGATAAAATCCCAAAGTCACTCTAAAATACCCTGAAACCCACATTTCCCCACAATTAAAACAAAACTTGGTGGCAGGAGATGGAGCACAGGCCCAGCTCTGCCTGCCTCCGGCTACCGGGCTGAGCTCCATGGGGCTTGTGGAGCCGATAGGAGCGCAGTCCAACGTTGGGAGGCAGGCAGAGCCTGCGCTGCCCTCTGATTGGCTCCTCCAGCCCCAAGGAGCACAGCCCGGCGGCAGGAGACGAGGAGAGCCAGAGCTGCACGGAGCTGCTGGGAGTGCAGCCCTGGCTCTCCCCTGCCTCTCACTACCTGGATGGGCTGCTGCTTCGAAACTTGAAATGTTTCAAAACTTTCCAAACAAAATGAGCCCAGTCAAAAAGTTTTGAGGCTGTTTCAAAGCCCTGTTTCATTTTGATTTTGCTGTTTTGAGCTCAGAATGAGTCAAAACAGTGTTGAAATGAAACAGCCAGAGAAATTTCACACAGCCCTAATAATCCTGTTCCCTCTGGGTGCCTATATTCAAGCAGCGAGGCTGCTCTGACGGGCTGGAATTCCAGCACAATGGAGCAGACTCAATTAACGAAGCCTGCTGGAGCATGGCAATAAGGACTCCCTGTTCTTAAACATGGCGGTGGGGTCACGTCAACTAAAGCTCTTCAACTAAAGCACCCCTCCCTCACCCCCAGAGAATGTGCAAAAGTGACCTGTGATTCTACCTTGTCTTTTTATTACCTGGTCTATTGAATCAGAAAGGCAGAATATCATGCTGTATTGTCTAAATGTTTGCAGTCTGTTCATCCTTCCCATTCTCTGTCCTGTTCCAGGACCAGCCTTACAACAGAGTGTAAGCTTTTTGGGGTAGGGACAGTCTTAAGGGAGTTCTGGGGTTCTGGACCATGACTGAGACACCAGTCCTTGGTTCATATTTAATTCTAAACACAGTCATACAAGTATCACTTAAACACGGAGGGCATGCCAGCGAGCTGAGTACTGTCTTCATTCAGCCCCCGAATGCTTGGCGGAATCACCTGAGCACCCATACAGTGTCTTGTGCTGCAGTCTATAGTCCACATTTCTGATTAGATGAAACTGAATCGTCTTCCCAGTCAACTACTGTCCTATGTGGCCAAATTGCAATTGAAATGTAATTTAAAAAAGAAAAATTTTGAACGATTCATATTCCTTTCTTTCTCTCAGTCGTGGGTCCTTATGTAAAAAAGATCCTGTGTGAAGAGCTTGGAGCCCCGGCAAATTCTGCGGTGAACTGTGTACCACTGGAGGATTTTGGTGGCCACCACCCCGATCCAAACTTAACCTATGCTGCTGACTTAGTCCAGAGCATGAAGACAGGAGAGTATGACTTTGGAGCTGCCTTTGATGGAGATGGGGTAAACGAACATAGGACTATTCTCTAGGGTTCCCTATATTGTGTAGTCTTCTTAGATTAGGAATACACAGGGGAGTGTTTCCCAAACGTTTTGATAACCAGGGCACCCACCTACCCAGATTTAAAATTGGTGGCACGCTTTAACACATGAAATGGTGCGTTTGTAGGGGGGTGGTATAGTAAGGCTTACAGAGTGATGCCCAAACTTTTGACTCTGTGGGCTAGCTGGGTGGTGCAGGAATGGTCAGTTGGCTGGATCCAGTCTGTGGGCCTGTTTCGGGCATCCAGGGCCAGGGTAGCTTGGGCCTGATCCCAGTGTGCAGGGCAATTGCCACTGCTTCTCCACAACCAAATTTTTTCTGACCTGTGGGGAGTTTCATGGGCCAGAGCTGATACTGTTAAAGTATCATCTTTTGCAGCACACTTGCTACGGTACACTCCTTGGGAATCATTGACTTGGGGCACGAGTCTTAATATACTGAAATTGGAACAATGCTTTTTCAAACTTGGTGCTGTCCCCTCTAGGCTAGCTGCCTGCAGGTGGAACTTCCATCAAAGTTGGTGCTGAATCTCTTTGCTGTCTTATGATTATTTAGCAGATCAGAGTTCATCCACATTGTACACAAAGATGCCAAGATAAATATCATCCTTACTGATTTAACAATGTGGTTCCTACTGACGTTAGCAGAAATCTTGCACTCATTTCAGTGGGCATGTCTACATATGCATTAATGCACCATAGTTACTGCGCATTAAGTTTAGTACCTGCCATGATGTCCTAATGTGTAGTAGAATTAGTCTACTGTGAATTTAACATCTCATGTAGACACACCCAGTGAGAGCAGAATTAGGCCCACATCATTTAATAGCATCATGCTGAGACCTAAGAGGGTAAATTGAATAGTTTTGTAATCAGTAAAACTTCTATCTAATAGAACTGTTACATTTATTCATTTATATATCAGTGTAAGTGGAGCTACACTGCTTTAACTTTAAACCGGACTGTATCTGATGAAGTGAGCTATGGATCACAATAGCTAATGCATCTCTGATTCAGTTAGTCTAGGTTTGTCAACCCTGCCTTCTGCTGGACTTCAAACTAGCGCAGTCTTTAAATGCGACTGAAACAGGAACAGAAACAGCAGTTAATCAAAACTGATGCACACCTCTGAAGGGCACACTACTCCTCCCCTTTTTTAAACATCTTAGATGTAGGTCTGTCCCCAGCCTACATCTGTGTGAGATCTGATCATCACAGTACAACCCGGAGAAAATGAGATTCCTCTTCATCTTGTTTCTGTAATTGAATGAAACAAAATTGTTCACTGTAGTTTGGCACAAGGGCCATAATTGGGTAATGTATTTTATAAGAAAGATCAGATAAAATTTATAAATATGGAAAACCAGAATGCTGATGAAAAAACTATAATTCCAATAAAAAGTACGTCTATTGTTCAGTTTTAACAGGTTGGCCAAGCCAAATGGTGATTTTACTATGACGCTTTTGTGCATATGGTGATAGAACTGAATTTTCTTCCTCCTTGTCTTTTTTTGTCTTTAGGATCGTAACATGATTCTTGGGAAGCATGGGTTCTTTGTTAACCCTTCAGACTCTGTTGCAGTCATCGCTGCAAATATTTTCAGTATTCCTTACTTTCAGCGTACTGGAGTTCGTGGCTTTGCACGGAGCATGCCTACCAGTGGAGCGATTGATAGGTAGGACTTTGTGTGTGAGAAGAAAAATCGCTCTTTATTATTTCTCATTTCAACCACGGATAAACTGAGCTTTCTCACTGCAGCAGCAGTGTTAACACATGCCTCTTTAGGCACCCTCAGAAACCAGGACAACTGTTCCCTAAATGCCAGAGGAGATATTCAGCAACTGCACTAAAATCTACAGCTAAAACCAATTAACTGGGGTATGCAGTATAATCTTGTGATTGGGATCCTGGTTCTCTCAATTGTGCTTGCCTACTTAGGGGTCGGGAGCAAATATTTCATCCTCTTCGCGCCAGAGCTTCCTCATCTGCCAAATTGGCATAATGGAATATACCCTCTTTGTAAAGTGCTTTGAGATCCACTGATGAAAACAGCTATATAAAAACTAGGGCGTGGTAGTGATTCTTCTGCTGCACTTCCTAACTATTTCCACTGAAGTAATGAAAAAAAGTACTGGCCTGATATATACAAAGAATTATTATTTAAAAAATACGGGGTCTGACTTGCCTTCCCAGTTCTGTTAAGTACTCAATAACAACTAAAGTTACTGTTGCAGTATTTCATATGGGTGCACTAACAATCCAACTGTGATATAACGTAGACTTTTTGTCTTTGAAGGGTGGCCAAAGCTACAAAGATTGCTTTGTATGAAACCCCAACTGGCTGGAAGTTCTTTGGAAACTTGATGGATGCAAACAAACTGTCTCTGTGTGGAGAGGAAAGTTTTGGTACTGGTATGTAAATGTTCCTAACTTCACTAATGGTAATATTATTTCTCTGGTTCAGTTCTTTGTTTTATAGTGGAACTGAGGATTTTATTGTTGATGTATAATAGCTGAAGCTTCCTCAGTCATGAAAAGAAAACTTGTAGGAATCACTTATGGAAACTTAAACAACTGTAAAAGTCGAGTCAAGGGAAAGCCATCTCTCCTTTCAGATACTTAGGAAGGCCAGTGCAGATATGCAGGAAGTTTAAGGGCCCCTTTACTAGCCCGGTCACCGGGTCTGTGGGGATTAAATTCAATGCTAAATGTATTTTTTCAGCTCTTGGTGGCCAGGAAAACCTTCTAATGTTTTCAGTCTAGGAAGAAATATGGTTTGGTGTATGCAGTTTTATTGGGGGAGGTTTGAAGTCACTATTAAATCTCTGAGCTTAATAGGACCCTCATTTTTCCTGTTGGAGAAACAAGGTATGATTTATAAAGTTTAAATTAACACTTGCCTTTGAACAGGCTAACCATGTTATTAGGTTACTTAGAAACGCAATGAACATCTTAGTACATCTATTAGGGGTTGGCCTGTGACTTAGTACTTTTGTTTCAGTAGGGAACTTAAAATGTATAAAAAACCCTTTGCAACAGACACTGTGCTCCAAAGCACAAGCTAGGCCAAGAGAGATTTCAAGCCACCTGTCTCCATTAGGAGTGAGTGGTCTTCCCCGCATGCCCAAGATCAGCATTAGATTCTCTCACAGTCTTTCTCTTTCCCTGATTCAGCGAAATACTAAGCACTTGGATGCTTCACTTGAATGTACTTAATTGTACGCTTGAAATTAAGCAGCTTTTGTTAGTTCCTTGTTGAGCTGGGGCATATAACACCAGGGTCTCAACTAGGGTGCTGTCAGTCTTTGATACAAATGCAGCATACCAGCCCTGTCTGAGGGCTGAACAAGTTACTGTCACAATGGGCTACCGGTTGAAAGACATTTGTTTCAGCAATGGTAACATCTGCTTTTGGAGGACAAGCGATGCCGCCTTTCCTCTTTTCATAGCAGTAGTTTTTGTAAAGAAGTTAGCTTTGCTTCTTGGTGACGATTCCAACAAAATCTTGGAGATGATCCTGAGCAAAGGCATTTGTCTTGGGTGCTTTTCTTCTCTGTACACATCTACCCCAATCTATAGGTAGCGTATGAGAGCCCCAGAATATAACTAAATGATCAAAGCTAGTAATGAAAGGATTGGATAGCTTGCAGAATTGCTGATAGGATGGAGCATACTGGTTTCCAGCTGAGTCTGTTTATTATCTATTGATTATTCATTTATTATCTATTTATTTATCCAATCCCCTTATAAAATAGGTCAGTGAGCTATAGCCATCACAATAATTGGCAAGTGCCATTCACGGTGTGTTTTGGGGAGGGTTCAGGGACGATCAGCATCTCTTGATAGCAGGTTTTAGGAAGAACAAGTCTTACGACTGAATGGTCATAGATCCTCTTCTCCTGACAAGTGGACTGGACTGGCTGCAGGGAGAAAGAGAGTAGGGATGAGGCCAAGTGTAGGAGCTGGTTGAGAGAAGTGTGTGATACAGCTGCCTGGGGCTTCCTCTTTCATGGGTTAAAAGAAAATTTCAGGGTGCAGGGGGTTCAGGCTGGTGCAGAAAGTCTCTTGAAAGTCTGAAAAGGGAAAGGAAACACTGCTTGATTAGACAACTAACAAAGAGTGATGTGGAGAGTAAGAGAGAATGTACTTTTATAGTACAGTGCTTGAGGGGGTGAGAGGGCATTTTCTTTAGCTACCTAAGACTCCCAGTACAGTTGGCACACACTTGTACCTTCTGAAATCAGACTCTAGAAGCAGTTTTAAAAAACCTGTTTAAGAGAACATGGCAGAATTTCACACTCCTTTCTCACACTTTTTTATTCCAAGGGTGAGTAGATACATAATATGGGACATTTATTTATGTGTATTTATACAGCTGCTGAAGACGGGCAGTATCCATATGCTCTAGGCACTCTTACAATAACTGCAAAATGCCAAGAGAATAATACTAAAGCAGTATTGAAGGGCAGCAGTGCAATTCAGCGTTACCTACTAGTCACAAGCCAGCCAACTAAAAGCTTGGATGGCCTGCCTTCCCTGAGAGCTTCCTACCTCTGCAATTCTCCCTTCTTTACAAATGTTTGAGGAAACCTTAAGATGTGCAGTGCACTCACAAGCAGTGCAACTAGATTTAGGACCCCCTAAAGGCTCCATTATAACAGTCTCAGTGGTGCTTTCACTGGGGGAACCTCTCCCGGCCCTTGTATGCTACTCCAGCCCTTTCATCCTACATAAGTGGACCACAGGGGGTGTGAAGCCCTTGCCTGATACCTCCGCAGGAGTGAAACTGTCCCTTCTGTATTGCAACTAGTTAGCTCCAAAAAGTAACATCTTCCAAAAGCCACTTTTGTTTTATTATGACATAATTTTTGACTAGTTAGGATTTGGTCTCTTAAGCAAGAGCTGACATTTTCCTTGGTCCTTTGCCAGAATATGTGCTGATCTGGCAGAAGCAAAGTGACAGCTGCTTAGTGGAGCTGAATGTAGTTCTCAAGTTGGACTTGTTTGCACTCCTTATGCCTCATGAAAAGGCTATTGAGAAATAAGTGGTTATTTCCCTGGGAACTAAATGGCTAACGTGAATATTTTGCTTGAGGAGATTAATCTGTGCTAGTGTATTATTTAGATGATAACAAAAAGAGAACTTGTAATACTTGGAAATTTAAGCATGTACACATTTTTAAGGACTACATTATATTGTGTGTGCAATACAGTAAATCCTTAAAATTTATTATGCCTCTTTAGTTTGTGTAGTTGACAGCTCAAGGGACAGAGAAGAAAGAGTAGAATTTAAACATGAACCTACGCATGAAAAACACTTCATAAAATTACTTTCTGTTTTTTCCTTTGACAGGCTCTGATCACATCCGTGAAAAGGATGGACTATGGGCAGTCCTAGCATGGCTGTCTATATTAGCTGTGCGCAAGCAGAGTGTAGAAGAGATCCTGAAGGATCACTGGCAGAAATATGGGAGAAATTTCTTCACAAGGTAAGGAGCTAGCAAGGTGATGGCAAACAACTGGAGCTGCACGCCGTGGCGAGCAGGGCGAACTTTATTCTCATGCCTGTGAGAGAATTCAGAGGAGAGTGCACAGAACTGACCCAAAACCTTGTGGAGAAGGGCACTTCCAGTGAAGAAAGCCATGGCTATTTCCAACTATGGTAGCATCTTGGTATTTATACAGCATTATAGAGATCTCAGGGGTTTAGATTTTCATGTCTTGTTGGTACTAAAACATATGTGGGAAAATTAAAATGGTGGACTCTGAATTTCAACTCTGCTTGATGCCCAGTTTGAATTGCAACCCACATATTGCTTTTTAATGCGTTCTTTGTGTATTTCTCCATATGAACTTTTTATATTACATATACACCATTTTTAAGTGTAGGTTTTTATTCCTTTGACATTAGAACAGTATACATGTTGATAACAACATTGAAGCAACTACAAATGAATTTTCAGTGACAGGCATGTCCTTTCCACTGTGTGGGATGTGTAATTGCTAGGACATCCTGTTGATGCCTTTGGTCTGTACAGAAATAGAAAAAAATCTAATAGAGATTGGAGGCGTCAGGAGAAGCAGAAACAACTACTCTGCAGATAAGGTCAAGCAGAACCTCTGTGAATGATAAATGGATTGGGCATTAGCCTTTTATCTCTGGAAATCTAGTCAAAAGCTGGGTCAGTTTGGTCAATGGAAGACTACAGTCTTCCTAGTTCGCCCCACCATGTAGCCAAGAGATTTGGCTACTGAAAAGAATTCCAGACCCTAGAAGAAAATAATAAGGTAATTTGGGGCTGCCATAGTTACTCATGCTAGTGAGACTAACCTAGTGCAGATAAGCTGTCCTGCGCTACCACTGTACCTTTGACACACAGATACAGCTTGAGAGGTCATGGTAAGCTCACTGTAAGGAGCCTGTAGACAGCCTTATGTCTATCGGGGAGAAGCAAAATCAGAGTAACTCCATTGCAGGTGTTCATTTACACCTTTACTGTTTTTACTTTAGGGCAGGAGTCAGCAATGTTTTTGGGAAGAGTGCCAAAAACACTTGCAACCTCGACTTGTAAGATGTTGGTGTGTGAATGGCGAATGGTGGAGGAGCCATGAGGGGCCCAATCCTTGTTGTGGCAGTGTAGTCTGGCCCCTTCCCGGCTGTCTGCCCCAAGGTGCACGTGCACCTGCTGTCAGCAACGAGCTAGGCCAGGGCCCTGCAGACCCCAGTACTTTCAGTCTCCTGACTGCCTGCCACAGCTGGCCTGGGCTCTGTGCAGGACCCTGCTGCTCACTGTGGAGCCCAGGCTGCTCGCAGCAGGTGGCAGAGGGGCTGTAAGCAGCTGCTGAGGGGTCTGTGTAGCCAGGGTTCAAATTATACTTTGACTCTGCAGTGGGGTGGGGGGATGTCTGCAAAAAAAATTCAACCGGTTCATTGATTAACAAGCCCACCTACATGAAGGAGCAGTCCAATCAGAGATCACCCCTTCCCCTTCATGATTTTCAAATCTTACAGGGGGGCTTTTATGGGGGGGGGGGAGGGGGCTCAGTCTGTCCTGCTCCCCCCTGGGCTTCCCCTTAATTCGTACCGTGTGTGTAGTCCCAACCCAACTCGTTGCCGGCAGCAGGTGCACGCCCACCTCAAGGCGGATGGTGGGGAAAGGCTGGAGCTGCACTCCCACAGCAAGTATCAGGCCCTTTGCTGTCTGCCACAAGGCATGCATGCTAAGCAAAATGCCTTTTCATGCCATGCACTGGTATGTGTGTTGAGGGTTGCCTACCTCTGCTCTAGAGACCAAATTTGTAGCTTTATATGCTGACTGTTTGTATGCAGTGTTCCTGTTAGGGACTGAAGGCTCCAACTCAAACCAGTACTGTTTTATCTTTCATCTGATGATTATTTCCTGTAGTATATGTATTGCATTGTTTTGTCTGGAGTTGAAGTAAGCATATTATTTAAAAAAAAAGAAATTGCCTCCCCACCCAGAAAAAGACTATAGGATTCATGAGCAATTTATAAGGGACTAAACATATTTTAAACCAGGCAAGATAGCTCCAATGTGGTGGGTATCCCAAAGCTGTCACTGGCAAATGCCTCCCTAACTTTCATGATGTGTTTGCCAATTCTAGGTATGACTATGAGGAGGTGGATGCAGACGCAGCTAATAAAATGATGAAGGATCTAGAGACCACAATGTTTGACCGTTCCTTTGTGGGGAAGCAGTTAGCATCTGGTGATAAAGTTTACACAGTTGAAAAAGCTGATAACTTTGAGTACAGCGATCCCGTGGATGGAAGCATCTCCAGAAATCAGGTGAGAATAACCCGCTGTGGTTTGAAGCACTGGCTTGAAGGACATGGGGTCTGATTGTACATTTCAAGGTAAGATTTTTTTCAGGGTCATCCTTAAAATAGTGCTTGATACTAGGAACTTTTCTATCTGCTAATTTCCTCCCCCCCTTCCTGTATTTTATATTCCAGGCTGAGTCCTGGCCTGCAGCTAGGAACCAGTCTACAGGTGGGGAGGGGGGTTCAGAAGGCTATTGTAGCCTGTCCTAGCTACTGATGGCCCCAGGAGCTGTTAAGGTACCTGGGGATTACGCAGATGCAGGCATGGCCTGTTTTTGATCTCACCCCTAAGCCACCAGTGAGAAGGAAGATGGTGCAAGAGTTGCAGTAATGGCTGTGCACTACCTAAGAAAATGTCTGTGCAGGAGAGATTCACTGGGAGGTAGAGGTGATGATTTAAGGTGCTTGTCTTGAATAAGGGCTGCAAAACAGCTAGAGCATGGCTGATCATATTTGATTACAAGCTCCAAAATCCTCTGGTCATACTTTGCCCACATGCACTTATTGATTCACTCCCCAAACAGAGATAATGCCAGTGAGGCCACTCTGGGCTGGTCACTAGGTGTGTGAAACAGGCAGTATTCAATTCAGATTTGGCCCAATTCTGGGAACAGTGATTTGATTCACTGATTCAGATCACTGTCCTGATTCAATTCAGCTGAATCTGAATCTAAAGATTCGATTCTCATTCAGAGAATCAGCAATTTGGCCATAGACACAGCTTTTCTATGTTTTTTTCCTACATACCTCGAGGTACCAGGCACGGCTCATGAAAGCTGAGATGGTGAGGCAAAGGAAGTGTCCTATGGGAGTGCGGGGGGTGTCCCTTGCATGCTTGGCAGTGGACCTGGTTCCACTTCCAGTTCTGCCACCGAGCATGTGGGGGATCCCCCCATGCCTCTCCAGCTTGGTGATTGACATTAGGGGAACCCCGAGTGCCACCCCAGGCCCAGGAGGCGCCAGACGCTGAGTCAAGGAGCAAGGGGTCCCCCATGCACTCCACAGTGGACCCAGAAGTGGACCGAAAGTATTTCTGGTCTACTTCTGGGTCTGCCACCACGTGTGCAAGGTACTTCCCTCATGCTCCCATGGGACACTCCATCCACCCCACCATCTCAGCAATCACGAACCGCTCCTGGTACCTCAAGGTACATAAAAAAAACCCATATAAAGCTGTGTCAATGGCCAAATCGTTGAGTCTCTCTGAATTGAATCAGAGGGTTCAGATTTGATAGGCTCAGGAAATGGGCAGATGAGAACCTGATGGTGTTTAACACTGAAAAATGCAAGGTTCTCCACCTTGGGAAGAAAAACCTGCAGCATCCTTATAGGCTGGCTAGTGCCATGGACGAAAGGGATTTGGGGGTCATGATTGACCACAAAATGAACATGAGCCTGCAATGTGATACTGTGGCTAGTAAAGCAAGTAAAACGCTTGCATCCACAGATGCTTCTCAAGAAAACCCCAGGATGTCATCCTGCCATTGTACACGGCCTTGGTGAGGCCACAGCTGGAGTACTGCATCCAGTTTTGGGCTCCACAATTCAAAAAGGATGTGGAGAAGCTTGAGAAGGTGTAGAGGAGAGCCATGCGCATGATCAGAGGTCAGGAAAGCAGACCTTATGAAGAGATGCTGAGAGCCATGAGACTCTTCAGCCTGCAAAAGCACAGGCTCAGGGGTGATCTGGTGACCACATATAAGTTCATCGGGGTGCTCACCAGGATCTGGGGGAACGTCTGTTCACTAGAGCGCCCCAAGGGATGGCAAGGTCAAACAGTCACAAACTCCTCCATGACCATTTCAGGTTGGACATAGGAAGAACTTCTTTACTGTTCGAGCCCCCAAGGTTTGGAATAGATAACCGCTGGAGGTGGTTCAGGCACCTACTCCGAAGGCATCTGGATGTTTATCTTGCTGGGATCCTATGATCCCTGCTGACTTTCTATTCCTGGGCAGGGGGCTGGGCTCTGATCTTCCAAGGTCCCTTCCAGCCCTAATGTCTATGAAATCTGTGATTTGGAGAGATTAATAGATCTCCTGATTTGATTCAGATTTAGAGATTTGGCTGCCAAATCAGGTTGAATCTCCTCCGAATCAAATCAGTGACTGAAGCTTCACACAGCCCTACTGGTCACTAACACCCATTCTCAGGCCTGCTGCAGACCAGGAACTCAAGAGTGAATATAAAGGAGCTTCAGTGGCATGCTTCCAGATTTGGAGTGTGCCTGCCGGTGACATTCTTGAGTGCTTGAAGGGTCCACATGGGATTGGAAGAGGCAGCTAACAATTGTGGTTTCTCTCTCTTTGGTTTTTTTTTGCTTGTTTGTTTGCTCTTACTAGGGTTTGAGGCTCATCTTTGCTGATGGTTCTCGCATAATCTTCAGACTAAGTGGTACAGGCAGTGCTGGAGCAACTGTGCGGCTGTACATAGATAGTTATGAGAAAGATGTTCCCAAAATCTATGAAGATCCTCAGGTAATAGTTGTGTCCAGCCTTTTGTATGCACTCTTTTTCTTTAAAAGTTTCTTTAGCTTCCTTCACAAATGTATTTGTGTGGTACAAGGTATTGCTGTATATTTGGTTACAACAGTGGTCCTCAACCTTTTGGCCCTGAAGACAAAATGGTGGCACAGAGATAGTCTGCAAGCTGGATCAAGCCCTGCATGCTGGGATCTGGCCCTGGGGGCATGTCATGTCCCCTTCTACCCCTGCATCCTGGGATTGTCCATACCTGGCTTTGTAAACTGGGATTGGGCATGAAATTCAGCATGCATGGCCCAGGGCTCCCTATGAATCCAGAAATTCGGACTGGCCCCACTGTTTCCCTGCTGCAAAATTTCTGGACGTATGGGGCACCCCACAGGCTGGATTACATGGTACTGTAGGCTGGATTTGGCCTGTGGGCTGGGGTTGGGTACCTCTGGGTTACAAGACTGAGGAGACACTAGTCCAGAATCGATTAGCAACAGTATTGCATTTCCAGGGGTCAGGGAAAAGACATTTCTACACTGAATTTGGGGGATGAATGTTTCTTTAAAACTGAGATCAAACAAAACCCCCAAAACATAGGTGGAGTGTTGAAGGCCATGCAACCCTAGGGTAACAGAATCCATGTTCTGCATCAAGTTCAACCTCATGCTTTTTAACTGGAACCCTAATCCCTCCAGTGCATGCACTGTAGGAGACAGCACATTCTTAATGCTCTCTGAAACTTTTTGAGCACATGTCCCTGTTCAGCCATCCCAGGTTGAAGAAAGAAAATTTGTCATTATATAGGTGACAGAGTAGCATGGTGGCATGAGCATCCTATGCCATTTGTGGAACATGGCAAAGCCCTGAGTCTAGAACTGAGAATTTATGGAAGTCATCAGTGATAACTTTTGCTAATTCAAAACTCCTACGTAATTATAACAGCTGCCACCTTTTGTGTGGCAGATTTCACCATTTGTCCTGTTGGATAATAGCTCAGGTTTTGTAACTGTGAAAGAATAGCCCAGTTTGGTGTGAATGCTTTCTCAGCATGTTCTGGTAGAGATGAAGAACTGATGCTCCCTGAGCCATTAGAACAGGGGTGCACAATTATTTTGGATGGAGGGCTGCTTAATGAGTTTTTGAGACCTGTCAAGGGCTACATGGGTAGCCCCACCTCTTGGCAGTTGCCCCACTTCCTGGTCATGATCTTGGGATCAGAAGTCCCGCCCCTAAGCCCTGACGTTTGCCACCACGAGTTCATCCCCTTGCCCCGGAGTAGCCCTGGAAGTACTCCTCCTTATGGGAGGGGGTGGATTTGCCATCTTGAAACTGGGGGAAAAAAAGCAAACCATATACTAAAAAAATATATACTAAAACATCTACTATAACTTACTTTAATTTTACTGGAGAAAAAAAAAATTCATCCTGATTTGTTTGTTTTTGTATAGTATATTTGGAGGTGGTTTGAATAATAGCTCAACATATACTATTAATCTTGTTCATTGAGTGTGTAGGGGGGGATAAGAGTGTGTATGTCAGGGCTTTGTGGTTGGGGCGTGGGTATGGTGAGTGGGGTTTGTGGGGGATGGGGAGTGGGTGCAGGGTACATGATTGGGGTGAGGATGTGGGTATGGTAGGGATGGGAGGGTAGAAGTGTGTGTGGGGACTGTAGGAGGGTATTGGGGTGGGGGTGGATATGATGGGGGGGTGTGGGAGTGTGTGTGGGATTATGTTGGGGGGGGGAGTATGGGTGGTAGGAGTATGTGGGGGGCCTGTGGGTGTGTGCAGGGAGTATGGTGGGAGGTGAAGAGCCAGCCCCGCCTGTTCCATCTTGGCTGCAGCTCGCAGTTCCTAGCTGCAGGTCAGGAACCATATGGCATGGCATGAGGCTGGCCTGGCATAATGCGGTTCTGACGGCAAGGCCAGGGACCACACGGCACATCATGGAACTAGCCTGTCCTGGCTCATCTACTCTGTGTAGCGCCATGCGGGTCCTAGCCTTGCAGCAGCGAACCATGTGCTACATCTGGGATGAGCTGGGCCAGGCTGGCTCTGATGCACCACATGGGTCCTGGCCTTGCAGCTGGGAACCATGAAGTGCAGCACGAAGCTGGCCTGTCCCATCCCAGCAGTACGCGATTCCCTGCTGCCATTTGGCATGGCACATAGCGGATGGGCTGGGCAAAGCCAGGCTGGCCTTGAGCCATGCCATGTTGTCCCTGGCTTTGCAGCTAGAACTGCATTGTGCCAGGCTAAGCTGCATGGTGGCCGGGGCTGGCGGGGCTTTTCTGCTTCCCTCGCTATGCCACAGCAGGGTGGGCAGGTGGGAAGCTTCAGTGGGAGGCTCCCGTCCAGTACGTGAAGCTCTGGCTCCAGCTCCCAGCTGCCTTCCACCCGGCATGATGAGCAGCCCCCGCAGGCAGGTGAAGTGGGTGGAAGGCAGCTGGAGCTGGATCTCCATGTGCTGGGCAGGAGCGTCCTGCTGAAGCTTCCCCCCACCCACGCACCCAGAGCAGTGCAGTGTGGCAGGAGCAGGAGCTGCAGCTGGAGTTGAGGGGAGGAGAAACAGCCCCACCAGCCTGGACCCTGGCCAGCACACAGCTTCCAATGGGGCTGTTCCCGGTGTGGCTGCAGCCAGCTGGCTTCTCCCATGTTCACCTTGCCTCCAGTGGCCACGCCTCCCCCACTCCTGCCCACTGCTGCGGTGCTTCAGGCAGGTGTGGGGGGAGCTTGAATCCAGCTGCTCCTGCTGGAGGTGAAGGAAGCCAAGGAACATCTGGCCACATTGGGAACAGCCCTGCCAGAAGCTGTGCGCTGCCTGGGGCCGGGGCTGGGGGAGTGAGTGGGTAGGGCTCAACCCCATGTCGAGCATTGCAGGGGCAGCTATGGGTGGGATCCAGCTAGTTGGCAGGTCGGATCTGGCCTGCGGGCTGTGTTTTGTCCACCCCTGCATTTAGAAGATGAACAAATTTTAATGTTAAATGTTCTGTGGTTTTGACCCATCCTTCCCCTTTCTGCAGGTTATGTTGGCTCCTCTCATTTCTATCGCACTGAAGCTTTCACAGCTCCATGAGAGAACTGGCCGCACCGGCCCCACCGTCATCACATAAAGACGCAGACCTGCTGTTCTGTGCGGACAGTGCAGGGCAGGCTGATTGTACTGAATGAGTCCTACAAAATCATCTAGCCTTCCTTTGCATTATCAAATTTGCCCTTAAAAGCAGTGTTAACTCTATTTTAAATCCAGCATTAACCTGATGAATGATAGATGTCAATAAACACAAAACCCTACCAATGTTTACACTGTCCACAAGCTGATGCATTGCCTTTTTCTGTCTGGTAGCACTGTTACAATTTGTATGTAGTCCTCATGAAACATAGCCTTTTGGTTTAGCATGTGTGTGTTTCTTATTCCTGCTAAAATAAAAGGCTGCAGAATTAACAATGAGGCCAAACTCCTGTCTTAGGAACTCAACTAAAGACATTGCGAATACTTTTTATTGGTAATATATATATTTTATTTCCCAGATGTGCAATTACTGTATATTGTAGTGGGGATTTCCCCTCTCCAAATGAATTTATGCAAATTTACCTCTTTGCTGTGTTCTGTCATACAAAAGAAAAAACACCCTCTGTACAGAAATTGCCAATAATAAACATTACAGGATATATAATTGATATGGGCAACTGTAACTATTCCGTGGTTTAGTTCTTTTGATTTTAATTGTAACAGGTTTTCTGTGGGAAATACGCATTTGAGTTGTTATACTTAAGGCGAACAGTGGTAAACCAGGTCCTTGAAATAACAAGTCTGTTTTCCTCATAGTTTCAAACTTACTTTAGAAAAGATGAATGGAAAGGCCTTGGGCCTTTGGTTGTTATATGGTTATATAACCTGCGTGTATACAGTGGTGCCCTATTTTTTTTTCCCCTCTGGTGGCTGAACTATATGGAGTTTCAAGAGTCTTCTGCAGCCTTGGCTCACAGAGCTGAGACCTTTTCTGTACTTAAACTCATTCTGCTGGCAGAATCAATAGCTGCTGTCCACA
The DNA here is from genome assembly GCF_052110815.1 of Crocodylus siamensis. Taxonomy (NCBI): domain Eukaryota; kingdom Metazoa; phylum Chordata; order Crocodylia; family Crocodylidae; genus Crocodylus; species Crocodylus siamensis. The sequence continues at coordinate 15,932,811 of NC_143399.1, forward strand.
TGCTTTTGGTTGCTCTATGTGGTTCTTCTGCAGCAGCTATAGCAGCAGAGCACATCCCGGGAAGGCACAGGCTGTGGAAGGGACCACCATAACTGACGGAGGCTCGTGGGAGTGCATGTACCTTTGGCTACATGGAGGAGCCTTGCACTGCTTGGCAGAGGCGGTATAACTCCACTAGCAGAAAAGGGGATTTGCTGCAATAGCAGCAGTACTACAGTGATAAAGTTTTACTCTGTGCAGAGCTGGATGAAAGTTTTTAAAAATGGGCAAAATGTGAGTGGAACAAGAGATGGTAGAGGCCTCGGGGTTATGCAGCCACAGCTGGGAAGGCACAGGCTGCTGAAGGGATCACCACAACTGGCAGAAGGCTGTGGAAGTGTTTGTATTCACTATGGGCTAGATTCCTGGCCTCTTAAGTGGACATTATTCCACACTGTTCAGGTCTCTAAAAACTCATTCCTGCATATTCTGTTGTAACACACCACCATCTGGCCCTTAAGAGTGAGGTGCAAAAAGCAGTGAGGAAGAAGAGGATCCCTTACCTTTTACACTTAATAGATGAAACAGGACCTGGACCTGTGTTCTAACTCCCCTGCTTTGAAGGGTCATTGCATTTAGTTCAATTTCCTGGTGCATGTGAAACTTCTCCTGGAGGTATTGCTTTACCCTGGTGGGCTCCTGATCCCCAAATAAAATGCGTGTTTTCGGGCCCTCCTGTGCATAGTGATGCTTATGCCAGTGGAAGTCAGAGGAACCTCCAGTTTAAGGGGTGTCAGGAGAGGCAAAGCCCAGCCAAGCTCAAATGAGGCAAAGGCTCTACTAGGCTACAAAATGTTACCAGCAGAGCTACGATAACTAAAAGCATTAATTAAAACTGAAGTCTCTAGCTGAGCTGGCCGTGCTTGTAAAACCTCCAGGGCAGATGCATCTGTGAAGACAAAACAATGGTTTTTCAGCAGTAGTTTGTACCTTTGGGGGAAATGAGATAGCTGTGCTGGAAAAGGACCCTTTGTTGCATTCCCATTATGTAGACAAGCCCTTCCCAGCACTTTCTCCCAATAATAGCATTACAGCTACTTCATGTTGAATGTGAATATAGTTGATTCAGCATCTCTGACCAACATGCATTACCTAATACAGGATTGCTGTGTGAGATGGACCAGCCTCAGGAGCATACATGTTGTTCCTTTTTATTTATTCCTAGAATAAAGTATTATCTATGTTCATGGACACAGGTGAGACTTCTGTTGCAGGGGAGGGGGAAGGCTTTTCAGGAAACAGGTGCTTATTATTGCCCCTAGGATTTATTTTACCAGATACCCCCCCAAGGACTGACGTGGCCCCTTGTCCAATTTGGTATCAAGTGAATTTTAATAGTAATCGCTAGGCTTTATTACAAGTTTCCTCCTTATAATACGACCTGGCAAGCAGTTCCTTTGGAAGTTACAGCAGCGATGTTTGGCCTGGGATCCTCTGCTGGGCGTGTGGGTTGTTAGTTTCTGGATTCCTCGTTGTTCAAACAAGAATTCCAAGATTGCTCCCATCTCCCAGGGGTGGCAACACAAAACACGCGTTCCTTTGTTTGTCTATCACTTTTGTAACTTTTCTCAGCCAAATTGTCCAATCTCCTGGCTCTGCACCAGCCACATTCCATATAAGGAAATTACTTTGCCTCACTCACTTAGTGCCCAATCACAGCACTCACATCTCCCAGAGCCACAGAAGGCTCTCCATTCAATTTTGTTATTTAGTTCTGGGAAGGCCGGGGATATGGCTAAAAGTCTTAGCATAACTGAGTCTGCCTGCTACACTTATAGGTAGGCTCCAGAACCCACTTTAACTTTCTCAAAACCACTGAACATCCAGCCATTTCCATTTGAAGACATTGACTGCAGTTCACTACAACCAGGAGCAGAAATTTGCTCATCTGGATCTGTTTGCAGGTGTGAGACCTTAGCTTACCAGATATTTTAGTTCTGGTTTCTTGCCTGGCTTAATTTACTGTATGTTGGGACATTACTAACTTCAGGTAGAATATGCACAGTGTGGAGAAGTTCTGCACAGGTACACTGCAGATGCTAGTGTGCAAACATTGCAGAGATTTTAATACAAGTGTGATCCCTGGGGCCTTACATGTTGCATGGCTGGTTGGGTATGTAGCCCCTCCCCTCAACTTTCCTGCCACGACTTTGATGTTAAACTATCAAGAGAGGGGGTTCAGTGGAGATCTTCCTGGGAGGGCCTCCCGACAAGCAGCAGTACTCATGATTGCTTGGCACAATGTTCCACAGGGCTCCGCCTCCCCTACACCCTGTCCACTCACCAACTGCATGGATATCCGTATAATGGTGATTTTTAGCCCTATGGGGTTGCCCATAGCTTGCTGGGTGGACTCAGTTGACTCTCATCCCTCCGGCCTCGAAGTGCGGCCTGCCTTTCTCTAATCTCTTCGATTTTCCCTTTTTGGGGTTTTTTTTTCTTCAAAATAAATATTCTGCTGAGGAGGAGAGGGCTGCAGAACTGTCTCCTTTACCCCAGCCTCCTCCAGGGGGCTCAAATGCCTCCTCTGCCCTGCTCCCCACTGGGAGCTTAAATGCTTCTTTTAGTTTGCCTTCAGTGGGGAGTTGGAGGGCTTCTCCTGCTCTGCCTTCTGCAGGGGGCTCAAAGTTTCCACCTGTGCTGCCTGCGGGTGCCACGCAGGCTGTGCCACTCCTTGCCCACTCCAGAGCCTCAGCATGTCTAGTGTGCTGCCCACCAGCGTGCTCTCTCCGGCTCCCCCTCCGCCCTGGTTCTGGCGGGGCTTTTAAACGTTCCCATGGCAGCCAGTATGGCTGCTGGAATTGGTCCAGTTGTTCCCCACACAGGAAATAGCTGATTAAACTGTGGTCCTGGCTCCTGCTCTGGCTGCCCAGCAGGAGATAAGTTATCCCCACTGGAGGTCTGTTTCTGGGTTTTGGGGCCTGTGGGGAGTACTCTCCCCTCTTTGGGAGCCTGTGGTGGCATCTTGCCACCACAACGAGTACAAAATGTAGCCAAGCAAGGAGAACCATACAACCCAAGGACAACCTTGAAAGTAGAGTTACTTGCATATGTAGGTCAAAAGAGAGTAATAATTAGCAAATGAATGCAGCTGTTTAGCTTGGACAATTGTTAGAGAAACATGCAGATTTCAGCCCCTAAATGCTTCAGCTCTTGCTATGGTTTGTAACAACTGGAACTAATCATCTGATAAGCTGGTCAGTAGTGTACATGAAGTGAGTTCTTGACCTCAGTATAGCTTTTAGGACAAGTTGCCTTAGGGTTGTAATAGCTAACGTAACCTGTGCAAGTAAGTTGGTGGTTTCGGTACAACTCCTAGCAGACAGCAGTCCACAGCAATAAAACAACCATTTCAGCTATATACAATGGTAGCCCAAGGCTAGAAACAAAATGCAGTTTAATTTTTTCTATGCATTTGTCTTTTCCACCCTCTTCTATCATCCTGCATCCTTATCAGATGGCTCAGCATGAACTAGGCCTGCTCCTCTTCCAGGTTCAACACATTGCCAGCTCAGGTTAATTTCAGCAGTGCTTTTCTTGGTAAATATTCATTAAATGGAACAATGGCCACCCTAATTATATTGGACCATGTATTGTTTAATCATGGTAGAAGTGGCTTCTGGTACTGGGACCTCTCCAACCTGCTCTGTGCTGTTGTTCTGTATCATAACGTCCCTTTTTCTGTTCTCAGTATCACTTGTACATGTCTACACATAGATTAATGTGCTTTAGTTAATGCACAGTAAATCTAATACTTCCATTGTGAGGTACTAGGAGAATGTACATTAGGCTGTCTTAATGCGCATTAACTAAAGAGCATGGTTTTAAAGTGATAATTAAAGTGCATTAGTCTATATAAATGCAGATTAATTACATAGAGGTTTTTTTCAGTGACACTTTAATGTGCATTAAACGGCACATGTAGACATGCCCATAAATAAGGATGTTAATCATTTAGGTAGACAAAATGCTTGAAGTGTATTGGCTTCAATCAAGGAAGGACTCATTTCTACACCATGCTGTGGTATTTTCCTACAAGTGTCAGGAATCATTAATGTAGATGTTGCCGAGACTTTTGGAAAACTTATCACTGGGTAAGTGCAAGCCATGCTGCCAAAGCAGGCCCAATCAGGTAAGTAATGAAGGCCCCAAATTACTCTTGGGTGTCTCCTGTTTTTCATTTGTGAAAGACTAGGCCTAAATTACACTTGACAGTTTCTAACTGCAGAGTCCGTCATGGAAAGGAAATATTTGACCTCTCCCAATGAATTGATAGCACGTTTTAACTTTTAATTAAAGCACTGAGAATAGGGTCAAGATAAAATGTTACGTTTTACCCTTAACAGCAATAAGAGTTTAGATTTGCACAATAGAGGTTCAGTCTGATTTGAGGCAAGTAGGTAGGCTGTGTGTTACAGAAAGTTAATTTTGTTTGTAAATTGTAAATCGTTAATTTTGTTTGTAAATTGTCTTGGACTTAGGTCCAGCGCAATAGTTCTCCACATTTCTGGACTCAAGGCACTTTTGTGAATTAAGTGGCCCTCAATTTCAAAAATTAATTTGTACATTTCAGCACTTACCTCTTTGCAGAGGGGCTGGGCAGTGGGGGTCATTCAAACAGGGATGAGCCTAAACTTGTTTTTGTCTGCTTTGCATACTGGCTTATCTTCTCACAGCTGGAGGCACTCTTCAAGGGGGCTGGGAGAACCCTCGAGTGTCCTGGCACCCTGGTTGAGAGTGACTGATTTAGTGTCTGGACACACAACTATGAATAAAAGTGTCTGGGATCTAGGTCTGCCATTGACTCAATGAATAACTCTGGATGAGTTGCTTAGTTTCTGTGTGCCTCAGTTTCTTCATTGGTAAAAGAGTGGAAATTATATTCCTGGTGCCTTAGAGCTATTCAGGTGAGAAGTGCTAGTTAAGTGCAAGGCATTGTTTACTGCCCACATTGTTCATCGCAGGACTGTGAAAGCAAGGGACGATGTGTTTTGAGCACGTCGCCCCCTTCACGGTGTGCATTGCTGTTACTGTGTCTGCTCATGCCATTGCAGCAACAGCCAGAAATGTCATTCCTGCAACCACTCATTCTCACTTGTGTGTGGTGGCCACTGGCAGTGGCACTAATGGGGCCTAGTAGTGTAGTTCATGATGCTAAAGTTTGTGTGCCATTTGAAATGTGAACAGCTAACCCATGCCTGCTTCTGTTCCATGCCATTTCATGTCTCAAAGTGGGGGTGGTATATTAGATGCATTACAATCCCTGGCTCAACAGGTGCAGATCAACAGAAAAATGTAGCAGTTTTAAAAACTGAACAAAGCAAACAAACCTGACAACAGGAAAATCCTGCCCCTTAATGCTGACCTCAGGAAATTTTAAACTGCTGTGTATGTGGCAGTGCCCAGGTTTAGCTGTGCTAACAGCTGATTAGCAGCTGATATGTGTGTACTCAGCATTGTCATCCAGCTTCCAGGCATGCTGCTGGTAAAGTTCATGCTTATAGTTAAATTGGGGAGAATAATAATTCCCTGTGCCACAGTTATGTGTGTGTTACTGGCAAGCCCCGTCCCTTTGTTTCAGCCTTTGGTGTTGGCTCCGGGAGGGACGATTGCAATGTGGAACACAAAACAATAAACTGGGTATGAAGTTACATGGATGAGACTAGTAAGGAAAACAATTTGACCGCATCTCCGGACTAATCCGTCCTTTACGTCTCTCGTGCGCAAGTGGATCCACTTTGAATGCAATGCTATTCTTTCACAGCCACTTTAAGAGACTAATTCTAGTCTATGGGAACCATGATTGGCTATCAGCAGAGACTTCAGACTTATTCTAACTATATCAAGAACCAGATCCCTGCCTTGCTGTCGCTTTAGTTTCTGCATGGTGATTCTAATTGCTTTTTTCCAATTCAGCTGGTATAAAGCAAAAACTGAAATGTGCTCCCACTCCCCCACAAGGCAAAATAGAAATAATTTGTCATTTGGGCTTCTTTCGAAGAAGATAGTTGAGGTTACTTGGTCTGGATGCATGCATGGGATGAGGAAAATAACTGCAGGCAAAAGTGAGTCAATCCCAGTTGCATGTCAGTGGCACATAAGCTTTGTGCCATTCCACATCAGTCACCTTGGGTGTGTTTGCTGTCGGTGAGTGCTGCTGAGGGCACCCCTTTCTAAACTTGCCTCAGAGAAAGAAATGGTTGTCAGTTCCAGAACTTCCCCATGTGCTTAATCAGGGAAATCCCTAGAATACTGGAGCCAAATTGTAAGGGTTGGATGAATCAATAGCTATATTGCTGAGAGCGGTTGATTGCTAAATTTAGCAATCAACCGCTCTCAGCAATATAGCTATTGATTCATCCAACCACTCTCAGAATAAGGGCCATGTAGCGCCTTACAGTATAAGAGGAGCAAATATTAATTGGCTTAGTGTTGTTTGGCTTAGAGGAGCAGTCTCACCTTAAGGGAAAAAACCATCTTTGACTCCCTTCACCAGCCCAACTGTGATTTGCCATTAAAGGCTTGGTGAGCAGGGGCTGGACTAGGAGCAGAGGAAGTGCTGGAGTGCCCAAAAAGGATCAGGCTTTTCGAGCTCAGATGGCACCCGGCTGGCTGGCAGCCCCGCCAGCAGCAGCATGGGAGAGGGGTGAGCTCTGGAGAAAAAAAGGATCAGGCCTCTCAGAGCTCAGATGACACCTGGCCAGCTGGCAACCCAGCCAGCAGTAACACTGGGGCGGGGGGCAGCTGGGTGCCGTCTGAGCTCCGAAAAGCCTGATCCTTTTTTTCTCTGGGACTTGCCCCTGCCCGTACTGCTGCTGGCAGGAGCAGCAAGCCAGTCTGAGCAGCAGTAGGAGGTCCTGCAGCCACCAGGCACTCTGCAGTTACTGCACCCACTCTGCCTGGGGGCAAGCCACTGTGCCTGCACCACTTGGGGGGAGGGGGAGGCACTGCATCCTGCGATGCTGGAGGACTTCTAATTGGGTGGACTAGCTGTAAGAAGTGGCCACACCTTAATGGAACAGGAGCAAAATTAGGCAGATTAGCGATAATCCTGCTCTGGAGTGGTGTAACTTTGAGCTGCATAACGAGTGCTTTAAAAGTGTTAACATGATGCCAATCCAGGCGTTAAGAGCTTCAGAAGCCATCTCAACTTGCTGTGTAACAAGGCCCTAAGCAGCATTTTCATGTTATGGTCAATTGTTCCGAATTTTTCCGGGAAGAAAAAGGCATCTCAGTTGAAGCTCTCTGGTATTTTCCCAAAAAGCTAGATCTATTCGGTTACTTTTTATTCTTGTCCATATGAGGCATGTTATATGGCAAAAAAGTGCCTGTTAGTGCAGTATAACTGGCTTGCACGATCTGGCTTATTTGGTCTGTCCCAAAATGAAGAAAAGCAGACAAAGGTACAGGTAGCACAAAGCATAGATCAGCAATTTTGAATAAACTACAGTACAAGAATATTGTAATTCTCATAAATGCAACCTTTAAAAATCCAGGAAATTTACAGTTATGGTCAAACGTACATTTGGCGAGTTGAAAATTAGCCACATAGCTAAACCTCATTGGTGCCATCTCAAAATGGTTGCGCGTGCACACACCCGATGTGGGGAGAGCTATGTGTATCTGATGATAGTTCTGGTACATGATCTAAATAAGTGGGCCAACACTGTGCCCTTCTCCAGAGCTTCACCTGTGAGAAGAACTGACCAGTGTCCGTAAACCTTGCACTGGAGGGTTGAAGCCCTCATGTGTCACACCTATGGGAACCACTTTGAAATACTTAAGTATGTTTTATGCCTGATCCAGGGCCTATGGAAATCAATACAAAGACTCACAATTAATGATTGTTTCCAGGGGCAACAGCCCTGTATCATGTCACTAGTGACTGTTTGGAGGGAACAGCAATAAAATATTGTCTATAGGCAAAAAGAGTGGACTTTGGCTAACAAACAACTATCTCCAGACTGTTTTTAACCTTTAGCCATATTACTATGCTTCCTTTCGGCAGTGTCTGACTGCATAAGAGCAAGGAAATTTAGTCAACTCAGAAGGCAGTTAATAGGCCACCTTTGCCAAGGACATGGCAACAGCAGTGCTCACAGACACCTAACCTCTTTGAGCACAACAGTGTTTGCATGAGAAATGACTTCTGCTCCTTTTCTGCTTCCTCCCCAACTAAAGCTGTAGAGTCGGGTCCCACTGGAATCCAATTAAATCCAGATGTCTTGGCGTTTATATTGGTTTTAATCTTTATCCCAAGTTTACATAATGTGCTATCTGATTTCTGCATTCAGTTTCCACCATCCAGAAACTAAAACACAAAAATAGCTTACGTGTAAAAACAAACCCAAAGAAATACAAAGACGAAGGCCGTTGCAAAGACTGCTCCTACGTCTCTCCCCTCCTCCTCTCCCTACTCCCATCCAGAGGCACTACATCAAATTATTGCCTGAAAGACCAAATCACTGACATTGGTAGTCCCTTTCTAGGAAATGTAATGCTCCAGCCAATTGTTTTGCCAACATGTATCAGAGACCACGTAACATAGCAAGACAGCTCCATTCTTGTAGCAGAGGCAGACCAGCACTAAAATCCCAGTGCCTCCCAGGAACGTGTGAGCTGTGTCGTATTTGATGTTGCTCCGTAGGTGGCAGCATTGGAAAACAGTCTCGGGTAGGCCAGTGGGCTGAGAACAGGTTCTCTCTCCTCTTCACCTCCATATTTTTGTATAATTTAACCTGTAAACAGTGAGTTCATTCAGATTTCAAAATTACCATTTCTTTGAAGTGCCTAAGTGAGTACATAAACTGTAAAGCCAACTATTAGCTTTTCAGATTGGAGCATGGTCTCTCAGTAACTTTGTTTTCAAGTCTGTTCAGTGTTTGTACAGAACTGAAACCAAGTTCTGTTAAACCAAAGGTCACATTTACGGCTGTTAAAACATTTAAGGAAAATAAAGCGCAATGCCAGTTACACAGCATGATGCCGCATGGTAAGCGCAAAATGTCTAACTCGGGGACCACAGCGTGCCACATCTTTTTACAAAATTTCCTGTACCATTGGAAAAATTGCAATCACCCATGTTTGCTGTGAAACATAGGAGGTATGCTCTGGTTCTGTTTCACTCAAAATTATGGGAAATTTCTTTATATTTTGGTTACCGTTCAGTTTGCATAGCATCTCTCCTGTATATTAAATTTGACTTCCTCCCAGATCTAAATTTTCAAGCATTTGGGTGGCAAGTTTGATTAGAGGCAGCAACTTAAGAGGTTAGGAAAAAGAAGTATAAAATGTCATAAAAATATCTGCAGTTTGTACTGTACTGTATTCAGCCTAGTGTAACCTCAAGAGAAATGAACCAAAACAGAAGCAAGATAAGGGTAGATTCATTCACCACCTACAGTAATGTAATCAATATCCATCCTCATGGATGTGTCTATCCTTCTTTAACATATCATAGTTCTTGGTCTCCTTGTTAAATGGACCCCAGCTTATTTTTGGGGACCCCAGATTATTGTTAAAGGACCCCAGGAGTCAAAATTGCTAATTGTTCAGATTCTAGTATAAATCAACTGCAAAGCAGAGAAACAAACAGGCCCTATTGGGCACTGTCTGGACTCTCTGGCAGCTTGTTTCAGGTGTGCTTCCAGAAGGTCTAATTTTGAATGCAGGTCTAGGAAAGGGAGAAGCTATCATGGCATAATGAGATACCACACAATGTAAATGGTTCATGAAAACTGATCCATTCTCTGCTGGTAACTGTGACATCACCAGAAGAGCTCGTACATGCAGTGACATGCTTGGAGGCACATCCAGTCATTCAGAAACTAAAGCAGGAAAATGTCACTGCTGCTCAGGATCTAATATGTGCACCTCAGATTGAATAACCAGAGGCACCATCTGTAAAAACACAATCTGGTGACTTAGAAAATATGTGATAGCTCCAATCTTGCCCAGTTCTTCTCTGGAGCAAATTGGTTTTAAAAAACAGCACCCTTTGACTTTCAGGTTCAAATAAATAACCAAATAATGAATAGTAGAAGAAACACATATACAAGGAAAAAGTCATATATCATAGTTAGTGAATATGCAACACTTCAAATCATTTGATTCTGTTTATCTATCATCCCTTTGGGAGTGAGAGTAGATGGAGGGAAGTGGAGGAGTTTAGGAAGTTAGCAAGCAGAGTGCTTGTGTTGTTCCTGGCATAAAATTACTGGTCATCTGTGTCCATTCAAATGCTGTTAACCTCCCATGGTCAGTCTCATAGAATATCAGAATATGACAGATTCAGACATTTCCACTGAGTATTACTTAGTTGATTCTGGCAGTGAAAAAGCAAGGATTCCTGGTTAGGGCAGTGAAAGAGGTGAAATAGAATCCAGTTATTCAGAATAAATCTGATAAATGAAGGTTAAGCTGTGAGCGGCAGCTGCTATTGAGATGAGAAATGGCTTTCTCTCTCAACAATGCCCGAGCTATGGAATTACAAGTCAGTAGCAAGGGCTATCATGCATCCTATTCAACGTAAAAGAATCAAAAGTCAAAGAGCTGGCTTGGATAAAGGAAGCCCTTGTGTAATGAAACAGTAATATGCAAAAACAGAGGGCAGAATGTCTTTAGTGCTACATCTCGCGTGTAAGGAGCCGCTCTGAGTAGCAACTGCATGGTGATTCACAGGTGACTCTGACTGCATTTATTCTGATGACCCTTTACATCCAACTAGATGAAGAGCAGGGATTGTCTCACCATTTAAATGAGCAGAAGTAGGATATTCATGTGGGTTGGGCTTCAGGTGTCTAAATGTTAGGAATCCCAAACCTCAGCTCCTCATACAGGGCATGGAGGTAATGCGGCACCTCAGCACTGCATTTATGATAGCCTGTGCACTGAGCTGCCACAGGTCAGCACGCTCAGCAGTGTCTGCAGGCAGCCAGTGGGGAAATGCTGAGACAGGAGTACCCTACAAGTAGCTCACTCGCTTGCTTGCGCTCATTCTCTCTCTCTGGTATATGGCAGTGGTCCCAGCTTCCTTAGGCCAAAGGGCCCCCCCCCCGGAACATACCAGCTCTTAGTTTGCACTCATTTTTTGACTACAGAAAAACACTAGGGCAAGTCTTTTGGCAGAGAACTTGGAAAGCCCACAAGAGGTCAGAATGTTTTTGAGATCATGGGTTCCTATGTGAAACCTCTGGGTTTATCTTGTGAATATTATATCTTATAAAAATCACGTTTGCACACTTAACAGTGTTAACCCTGCATGTCACACTGCAACACCCTTGAAAGGAGCTCTAGATACCCCAGGGTGCTACATCAACCTGGCTGAGAATCACTGGTGCATGGCCTCGCGATTAGGAGGAGGTGGGAGATAAAGGTTTGGACCCCTCAAGCCAAAGAGAAAACTGAACCCAGTTCTGACAGCCTGGGGAAGTGCTCTAACCACTAGGCTTTTACACAAGAATGGGAAAGCACCTCATCTTCCACACCCTTTTTTAAAATCCAAACTGGCAGCTGCAAGTACATTTTAATAGGGGCCCAATGCTGTGTGGCCAACGTGTGAGGTGTGCTCTTAGGGACCCCAAGTGGAAAGACGCCTCATTTCTAGATTGCAGCTGGGCGTAGGTATAAGCTAGGCACTAAACTGGTCGGTCTTCTCGAAAGTGGAGCAATTCTGGGCAGGTATGGAGGGGGTGTTCCTAGCTAGTGACCTTCAAGTATAATAGTGAGGCACCTTCAGGGTTAAGCAGGAGCTCAGCCAGGCTCATTAGTATTGCATGTTTGGATTTAGGTGCCTAAAGTTCAACTAGACCCTACTTCTGGAAGCTAAATGCCTTTGTTTTTTGTTTTTTTTGGACCCAGCTCTAGTAAAGCAAACACTTTGGTAATGCAATAAGAAAGCAAGCTAGAGTGCTGCTATTTAGACCCAGAACCAAAGTTGCCAATATTAGTCTTTTGCAAATAGGGAATTTGCTTTTTGATGCGTAGAATCAGGCAAAGTATAAGAATGTGACAAGGTGATGAACCAAAAGGTTTATTTTCTGCAGAATAGACCAAAAATGAAATGTCTTCCTTTTTTTAATCTTCAGTGTATGAGAAAGTAAGTTACTGCCCGCCTCTTCCGCGGCTGGGGGGCGAGCTGACAGATGCATTGTTGCGAACTAAACTCCATGCGGATATAGTTTCGTTTGCAACACTGCAAAGTTATTTTAACCTCCCCCCAACTCTTGACTGTGTACAGTGTGACACCATTAAGCCACACAAAGTGACATTGTCATTATGTGTACATGTTAATGGTGTCAAGTGTACAAGTGCCCGAAGGTACCACTCCGCCCTGCTTTCTGTGCTTTCTTAGTTGGTGTGTTGTCCCTCTCTCACTGCTTTTCAGCTCCTCTCCCAGCTCTGCTAAGCTATTTGCCAAAATAACTTTCAAAATTGCCTCTCCTCCAGTTGCCCTTTGCACTTCCTAGCTGTTTAAAATCTCCTGAGCTAGATTCTGCTTTTTATCTGTTTCTCTCCCTCTTTTATATGCAATTTTTACCCTTTTTGTCCTCAGCATCCCCTTCCTCTCCCCCCAAGTGAGGAAGGCTTATAGTTTTCTTGATGGGCCAAGGCCGATTGCTCTGTGCTTACTTTACAAGTAGGCCTGTCCTGCTAAGCCAAACTTTTCTTTTGCATCCTCTTCCCTGCCCTAATATTTCTTGCCCCCTTATTTTAGGATGTGTGTGGTTCTTATCTTCTCTCTCCCCTCTTTTTTTGGCCCTTTTTTAACTGTTTTTTTCTCTGCTTCCATTTTTGCCTGGTCCCCTTTCACACACTGGCCCACATGACCCCTCCCCTGAAACAGCAGCAGAGAGCTCTTTGGTTTAACCCTTTCCACCCCTGAACAGCTAAGTTTAACAGTCCGAGATCTTTGAATCTCTTAAAAGCCCACAGCCTGTGGCTCCTTGCCTGGCACTCTGTCCCAGTGGAGGAATGAAGCCTGGCAGCTAGAAAGCTGGTGGGCTACAATGTCAGGGATATCTCCTGGGTTAACAGAGTACCCATGACTTTCCTGAGCTCCCTGAAACTTGTTTCATGATCGTTTGTGTAAAATCTCACTTGGCTACAAAGGTCTTTATGATCCTGAAGGATGGGGGGGATATCTTTGAAACCCAGCCTGCAATACACGCTGGGGGGCAGCAGTATAACTCTCCACCAAAGAGACCACGTGTTTTTACTGTGGCAGCCCCACTCACCCAGCTGGTCAGTGCCTGATGAAGAAAAAGACTGTAGCAAGGACAGCCATACCCCTCCTGGGGGAGGACAACCCCCAGGAATGGACTGGAGGACCTCACTGGGGGCTGGACCTAACGATCTGCAAGGTCCCGTCTAGCACCTAACAATCTATGACCTGAGGTTCCCATCCAATACAGCCCTGCTTCTTCCGGGGTGCAGAAGCTGGATTCTTCATCCAACCCACCCAACCAATTCAGGAGAAATCCTAATTCCTACTGTTGGGACTGAAACCTGAGAGCAAGGAAAACCTGCCCCAGTTGGTCCAAAACTGTCCCAGGAATTCCCCCCACCCCAGAAGAGGTAGCTGGTGCTGGGAAGCCAAACTCCCACAGTCCAGCCCCCAAGGGTACGCACTGGAAATGAAACCAAGACTTGAAAGTTTAGACCCAAGAAAGTGTGACCCCTAAGAGAGCTGGGGTTGAGAGAAACCTGAGAACTCACTGAGAGCGAAGTGTCCTCTGGAAATGATGCTGACGGCCCAGGTGAGGTTTGGGGCCTAACCCCTTCCTGCGGCCCCAACCCCTTCCTGCTCTGAGCTGGACACTAACTCAGAGTCCAAGGGTGAGTTGGAAGGAGAGCAGCCCGTGGGCTCTGGTGAGCTGGATGTGTCCGAAAGCCCTCCCCACAAAGACAGAAATAATCATCTCTCAGTGGGGGATGGTGCTTTCTTCCTGGACAACCACTAGTCCTCAAATGCTTCCTCTGTGGCTCACAAGTTCAAATAAGAGCTGTCCTTGGCAGAGCTCTTGGCAGTGACCGCTGCCACTGAGGGCCTCACCCAAGAAATTATTCTGGACTCTGAAGCCTTTGGTTTGGGCCTCTCTCTACTTTGGCCATGCAACTCCTCCCACCCCAGGACTCAGAAGAAACTTCTGCCAGCGTCTTGGACTCCATAATCAGGAGCAGTTTGGATAACGCTGACTCAGCCAAAACTCCTATTGAGTTCAACTGCCTAATGTGGAACACAGTGGACACTTGCCTGAGCAAGGATTGTGAAATGTAGCCTTATGGCTCTGATCCTGTAACTGGATCCTCTAGCCTTTGATTCAAGGAAGCATCCCTCTGAAGAACATCCTTAAAACCATCTCAAATGTTTTCCTGAGGAGCGTGCAAAGTGGCCCTCTGTTTGCTGGTGTAGTAAATACATGCAAGTACCTGCATAGGTGCATCCAGTTCCACAGAAGGGCCTACGAGAGGGAGAGACAAAGCCCTGTTTCAAATCCCGTAGATCCAGAAAGGAAAGTTCGACTCTAATGTTACAAGTGTTTTATAAATCCTTCTTTTCTGACGAGATGAAATTGGATGGAACAGGAGACAATGACTACAAAGTTACCCTCTCCCAGGGTGCTCTAAAGATAAAAGCATTAAACTGCTCTGTAATTATAGACAGCCTCAAAGAAGAAAGTATATGATGGCAATATTCATAGGCTCAGCTTTTAAGATCCATGGCACAAAATGAAAGAATGCGATTCTAAACAACTCGAGGCTTTTAATTTGCTCAGCAACTGTATAAAAATTATACTCCATTTGGTAGAAATTTCAAGTAGTTGAAAGAGCCCAATCACTTGGGTGATAACTAAAATACATAGTTGAGTTGGTGGTCTTGGTCTAGTTCCAGTTTACACAGGGTCCACATCATCCGAGTGAAATTCACCCGTGTCCAAAAAAAGCCAGCATGAAGCTAATACATCAATTAACTCCAATGACACCTTCAAAAGCATCGTGCTGAAAAAGGGTCGGCTTTCCCCTTTGTTTACTAAAGCTACCGTACAAGACTTATCCAAGCAGGTCTGTAGATGAGAAGCATGTGGGCTCTCCTTGACTTCAGTGGGATTTGTGTGCGCTCAGCATCTTGGAATTGTTCACAAACTTTTTTTCAATACAGAGATTGTCTTCGTTGTGGTGGTGCTAGCTGGGAGGTTGGAATAATGAATTATTAAACAAATAAAACGGTAAGCCCACTTTCATCCAGTGAGTTGATAGCAGTTAACTGTAGGTTTCCATTTATACAAAATGGTGGCATTCAGCGTGTATTAATTATGACTAACTTCTTTTGTGTTCTTTCTACTTAGCAATTTTCAAAGCGAATGAACAAACAAAACCCATTATCACTGATTAACCGATAACACCACGTTACTTTGATTCAGCTAAACCAGCAAGGAACTCAGGGACTTGCAGTGTTTTGTTCATAACTAAGCACTGTATTTAAAGTTTAAATTGAGAAGATTTATTTTCAGCTGCATGGACTTCTGGTTCATACTAGTGCTCTACTTATAGAGAGAGATTATATATAAGGCCTAGAAATAGGAAGTAGCAGAATCTGAATGGGATATTTTTCTAGGTTTATCTTCTAAAACCACTAAACTGGCGATCCATATACCATTTCAGACAACAAATCATCAACATTTAGACTTCTTTATAAACCAATGAAAAAGTGTAATGGCTTTAATGCTTCCCTGCTAATGGCTGCATTGCACGTTAAAGCAATCATCGAGGAGTTTCAAATCATATTGTTTGCAGTTAGATTTTTCAGCATGCGATTATGAAGGCTGCATTGCACGGTGTCCAAAGAGCTGCTTCTACTTTCCATGATGTTAGTGGTGAAGCATATATCATTCTAAAAGGCTGGCTTCTTCCTGTCGCCTACTGGCACAATTCAGTATGAAGTGCATTTTTCATTGTCTCAGATACTGCAAGATTTCTCCCAAATTCAATATTTATATATTAAATATGTAAATGAAAAAGAATATTATTAGCTGGCATGTCAGACTCTTCGGCACAATTTCTGGCTCATTTTCTCCTGTGCTCTGCGATTTGAAAAAGCCAGTCTTAAAAACACAAATATGTCCATCACCTCAAGATACTAGAATCCACAGTCAAGACAGTTCAGCTTTTAACGTCCATGTATCAAATAGGAAAGGAACAGCGGTGCTGGACAGCGAAAAACCGGCAGAATAGAGTGGCACAAGGCTCTAAAATGAAGGTCAAGCGAAAGGGCATCTTCCCATGATATCCAATGAGGAGCTGTGATCACGTCCCCAAAGTACTACAGGTTAGTTTCTAAATCACTTACATTACAGTAACCACATGATTATAGATACAAGGTGTCTACTTTGCAGATGATCCTTTGTAAATAAAGCCCTATGTCATCAAGATTCACTGTAACAGACCTTTGAAACGTTGACAGCTTGTATGCATGGGCTGATCCAGGATATTGGAAACAGGAGTGTGGGAACAGTGACTCGCATTGCGGGGGGCCTATGCCCCACTCCCAGTTTCTCTCCGTCCCTCACCCCAGCCAGGGTGAGTTAGACCATAGTGAGGGAACAGCAGCAAAAGACTTTTGTTAAGTCCCCCTATCAAATAAGAATCACACCCCCTTCCCCTCTATGCACAGCAGCAGGCTCTCTCCCCACCCCTGACCTATTCCTTTCTTCTCCCACCTGCCACTACTGCTACTTTGGCTGTCCCAGGAATAGGGGAGCTCCAGAGCGGCTCCTGCCCACTCCAGCTAAGCTGTGTGAAGGCTGGACTGGGCTGGGCCCAGGACAATTGCAGCAGCAGTGGCTGGTGGGTTTCCCCTCCATGCATCTTCCCTTGGACTGATGGAGACCACCTGGGGGGATTGGACATGCAGGGGAAACCTGCCTGCCGCTGCCACTGCTGCTCTTCTGGGTGGAGCCGGGTCTTGGCAGCCTGGCTGGGGCAGGGAAGAAAAAGCTCTGGAGCTTCCCCATCCCTGGGGCAGCCAGAGACCGTGGGGACAGTGGCAGCAGTGGGCAGCAGGAGGGGAAGGGAAGGGGAGGGATGGGACGGGCCACTGAGCATGGAGACAAATGGAGGGGGTGCAGAAAGTGGATGGGGTGGGGGTACGTACCTGATTCAGAGACTTAAAAAAAGTCTGTAGCATGGTCTGAAAAAGGGATGTGGGTGCACTACTGCATAGCCCCACTCCCCCCTCCCCAGATCTGCCCCTGTTTCTCAGTTTCCCATGCAATGCTATGTTTACTTGCAGCATATTATTCACTGTGTTGCCCAGAGTACCTGGTAAACAAGGGAACCCCGGCTGTGTGAAGAACTCCTGGATCATGCAGAGTTGCATCTGTTTTCCTCTGGAAGTGTGTCCTCTTCAACAACTGGTATCCAGGTTGTTTAAGGACTGTGATTCCAGACATCATGAGACTTCAGCTTCAGATCTTTAAAGACAAATCTATTCTCATAATTTTTCTTTCAGGTGGAAGGCTGGTCCAAACAGGTGCTTCAAGTCCTTTAGCCCCATGAGTTGAATGAAAAATATTAATTAGATTTTTTTAAGTGCTTTGAAGACAGGAGTGAGGTGAATAACCCAGGCCCTGAATAAGATGTGTAAGTTTGAAAGCTCTTGTGTAGAAGAGTACAATTGTGCAAACATCTGCTGATCAGGTGGCATTTACTGCTACAAAAATCACTGACTAGCAGTGTTTTCAGGATCCAGGGCTTAACTAGCTGAACCGGGCACGTTATTTTCGGACTTTTTTTTTCACAAATAATACAGATTTAATTCAATCAAAATGTTTTAGCAAGTTCATGTTTATTTTGCTAAATTGTTTTGGTTGGGGAAAAATAATTTAGAAAAAGTCCAAACTTTCTGTATATGTGTGTGTGTACACACACACACACACACACACACGTACACACACATACACATTTGTGGTGGTAGTTGATAGCAACATTGATTTTATTAGCTATTTTAAAGGTTTAAAAACCTTGAGCAATAAAATGTTTAATTTTGGTTCAAACTAAATGTCTCCAAGACATGCATTTTTTAATGTGTTTAGAATGCCAGCACATTTAAAAATTAATTGTTTGCACAGTCTTAATAATTGTAACATCTGAGCTCCCTGCAAGTATCATGTAACAGAGTTGTGGGTAGTGATCCAGTTATAAAGTCTTGTTTTAATGCTTCAATTGTTTCCAAACAGATAGAGCTGACAACTTTTATCCCACATCTCAGGCAAAGTAAGACTTTTATTTACTTACTTTTATAAAAACCAGTGGACATGGATTAAATCATTGCGAACTAAAGAGCAGCAAAAACAAAACTAGATATTAGTGGTTTCAAATACCTAAACTATGCTGGGGAAAGCTCTCCATCCTAAATGGAATCAAAGTCAATTCTTAGGCTGTTATTGTGACTTCTACCTCAAATTTATTGTTGTAAAAATCTTATATAAAGCAGCTGAGCTGCATTTTTCTCATCTATATTGTGGCTTTGAAAGCCACTAAACTAGCTGAAGGTCCGTGTATGTGTGTTAAACATACTGACTGGTAGATAAAAGGGAAAGAATATATTTTTCTACTCATCTATAAATAGCATAAAGTATTAGTCTTCTCACTTTCTCCCAACATTACGAAACAAGAGGTCTGGGGTGGTAGTGGGTATGGGCTAATGGATGCTGTAGACTACCTGCCTTTTTGGCTGGAGTGAAGTTTCACAGATTTCTCTGTGTCTACTTGCTGATTCATGCAGAATTATGGGCAGTGGTTTTACAGCACAATAGTTACATGCTGGATATTTTTTCCATTCTCTTCTCCTTTCAGGCTCCTTTTTCCTATCTCTTTTTGCTGCTTTTGTTTCCAGAAATCCCTCCTCTCCATTTAAAATATTTTTTCTCTATAGATTTCCCATTTCTTTCCTCTTCTGTGACAGCAATCACATGGAGCATAGAACTGATATGCTACAACTGCGACAGTGCAGTGAACCTAGTTATGCTTTGCTGAATGCAACAGCTCTTGCTGAATGTAAGTGCAGCACTAACTAAATTCCCAAACTGGACCAACGTTTGTAGAACTTGAGCTGGGTTATTGAGGACAGGGAGGAGTCCGTATACAGCTGTTATAGTTTTTCACTATCAAAAAAAAAAATGAAACAAAAACCAGTAGGGCAAAAGGGCTATTCAGATATCAGCTGTAGCTCTAGAAGTCACTTTTGAGCCAGGAATACAGGAGAGGTCTGGTTAAACACTCTGATATATATATATATACCATAGTCCTAAACACAGACACATCTGTAGCTACCTATGTGTTAAATGAAAAGCATGTTCTGCAGGACTTATAAGGTTAGCAGGGCCAACAGCATATGTTGATGTATTTGACTGCGGTACAGTACTATACAGCACCATACCCATAAGCCTCCATGGGCCTCCTAAAGGAGGAATGGAAGCAAACAAATGTGAATGATTAGAATTAAAAACATGTGGAGCCGAATTTTCAAAAGCACTTGAGTGACTTAAAAGCTTAAGTCTTGCAGAAGGTGAAAGGGGCTTTGGCTTTGTTTGTCTGTCTCAGTGGAGAGCTGCTGCCCCCACAGAGCCAACAGAATCCATTCATGTCCATGCAGACCTGATGGGTCTGCACATTTCTGTTTCCAGAGCGTCCTGAAATGGTACCAACTGCCTAAGAGACAATTGCAGAAGGTGAGGGAATCTCTGTTAGGGCTGTGTGAAATTTCGTTGGTTGATTCATTTTGACACTGCTTTGACTTACTATGAGGTTGAAACAGCAAAATCAGAATGAAACAAAGGGCCTCGAAACAGCCTCTAAACAAAATGGGGCTAGTTGAAATGTTTCGAAAGTCAAAACGTTTCGACCATAGCGCTGGGGAAGAGAACTCAGTCCAGCTGGGCTGACTTCCCATCCCTGGTGCAAGATCCAGTAAGGTCAGCTCAGCTGGGATGACTTCTCATTCCCCATGCTAGATCAGGGGCTGACTCCCTGTCCCTGGCAGATCTAGTGAAACATTGAAACAGAGTTGAAACAGATTTATTGTTTCGATGAAGCAAAATGGAACAGCTATTTCGAATTGAAATGAAATTTGATATGACACGCTGTTCCATCCGAACCTTGAAACTCAAGGCGAAACGGAACGGTGCTGTTTCGCACAGCCCTAATGTCTATGTGTGTCTCCTATCTGCTGGACAGCAGCAGAAATCTTACTTTGTTCACAGAGGTGTTATAACTGTGCTCTACAGAAGGATGTGACCTTGCTGGCGGAAAGGAAAGTCTGCTACCATGAAGGAACTTTGTGTATGGACAGTCAACAGAGCTGGAGTTCTTCTAGCAAAGCTTTATATGATAACTGGGCCTGAGGTTCATACATCACTTGTAGTCCTGGAATTGGTGCCCAAGAACGCTTTAAATATTTTATTTCAAGGTACTTATGCTCAACTCTAAAACAAGATCCAATTTTGAGCTGTCTTTTGCTCCCTCAGGCCTCTCTCTTGGTGTAAAGAAGTTACTGAACCGATAGATTTGATGTTATCTTCCCTCCCTGACATGATCCCTACACTGGGATCGTGATTGCCCTCATGACTTGGAGGTTCCTTTATGGGGACTCCAAGGAAGACCTCAAAGAACTAGTCCATGCTGGCCAGACAAACTCCATCACATTGTTGTAGCATATATAGCTGAGAGGGGATAAAATGGTACGGCTCTAGGATCATTATGTGATTGTAACTCCTTCCAAACCCAGTCAGAACCAGTGTTAAGCTCAGGAGGACGATGGGAGAAGTCTATAGCATGGCCTCTCCCTCCTTCCATATGTATGTTTGATATTTGATTTTAACTTAACCTATGGGGGTCCGCCTGGTCTGGGAACCTGAGCAACTTCTCTTATTGCTTGCCCTTGCAGCTGGTTCTGAAACCAGCACATGGGACGTAGGGTAAAGCCAAATGCTTAAGTTCTGCCAATAATATGCTGTTACCCTTGGATGTATTTGTGGACTTAATTTCCATGAAACAATAATGAAAAGTACATTAAGGCCCTGAGAGTATCCCTGAACAGCAAGCCCCCTTCACTTCAACTCCCTTCGTTCCATTTTTCCTTTTAATTCATCATTTAGTATAATTTTATGCAGACAGCATATGACTTACAACCAAACTAAAATATGACAGTTTTTTGCAAAGAGGACCTGAGTACGGACACCAAAATCAAAGAGGAAAAATTTAGCATGGAAGGAGATAGGATGAAGAAGAATGGATGATAATGAGAAAATGTTAAGCCAACTGTTAGGACGAACTTCCCAGTATTGAGAACTCCTTACTGTTGTTTGTGGAATATCCTCCCTACAGAAGTGTTTGAAGTTTCGTTGCCTAGTACCTGAAAAAATAGACTGCACAAAGCACTAAGAAAATGTACTGTAGAGAACACAGTTGTCAAAGAGGTGGACAGTAGCCCTGATTCAAAGTCTATTCAGTCAGTGGAAAGACTCCCAAAGTTTACTGAAGTCCCAGGATCAAGCCCTCTGTAACACTAGTTTTAAACATTTCTCATTTCCTTGAGGCATAAGCTCACTGGATTTTCAACCTGATTCATGTTTTAGGGACTAATTATTCAAAAATGTAAAGAATGTTTTTAACCAACACCTTTTAGCATTAATAATATGGTAGGAACATGACAAAAATGCTATGTGAGCTATTGCTTCCTGATGTTTTTAATTGTTTCTGTTCCACCTACTGTCTGATGTATGAGAGCCTTGAAGCAGATTGAAATGCATTTGTTAATTTAAAGGTAAATTATGAGTATGAGTTCAGCATGTTAAGACTCTAAGGAACTGTCAAGCACTTCATCCCCCTTTTTAAATGAGAAGCTTGTCAATGTGTGTTGCTGAGATTTGTGAGTTTTGCCGGAGAACTGCAAGGGAGAGGGAACAGGAATGAGACGAACTGGAGAGGATACGGAGAAGAAACTAATTGTAGTTTATAAAACTAATTGATTTTCTTATTCCTTTAGGTATTGCAGTTTCTCTCAGTGGAGACAGACTGAGTTTCTCAACAGCAAAGCCAGCTTCCCAGGTTGACAAATGGTCATGTAAATTACCAAAAATCCAAGACCTCGAGATTAAACTTCTCCAATTGTTTTCACATGATGCAACTTCAAATCTCTCTTTAGAACAGTATTAAATTTCCTTTCATTCCCATAAACTTCAGAAAAAGTTGACTGCTCTCACATTTCACACTGTGACCCAGCTAGCTTGCACTTTTCCCCTCTGCTAGTCTGGAGAGCAGAATAATGAAATTCAGACAACAGTGACTGAACATGCTCTGTAGAACTTTCCTTTTACAAAACAGATGAATACTCCTGGGCTCCAAAACACTGCAGGGAACAAAACTTTCAAACCTTATGGAAATAAAATAGAAAGCCTATGCAGTGACTTCATCTCTTTTATCAGATCAGAGACGTTTTGACTGGAATTGAAATGGAAACCATTTTCTTAAATTATAAATAAGGAAAATGTATTAACATCCCATTAAAACAAGTCATTACTAAAATAAAGTACGACTTCCAAAAACACTTCGAGAAGAGTGATACATGAATTTATTAGTGCTATAGAAGAGAAAACTTTTATTGTTATTGTATTTAGAGACCTAGTTGATGCAAAGTATAGATGGTTTTATGGCCAGAAAAAACAAATATTTTTGCTTTTTAAATATTTGAGTTAAAAAGCAGATGAATGTATACTGTGGATCCTGGTCCTGATCCTGGCAGGGGGCGATAGAAAACGACTACAGATGCGTCAGTTGAGGGGCTCTTCTCAAAGTCTGGAGCACCTCTTGTGAAGTGCCGACTGATCTCAAATCCCATGGAAGTCTATAGGAGTTAATGCACTCAGTACCTTGCTGAACTAGACCATATGTTTATATAGCAGGAAATACCCACTTTGCTCCAAATTCGCTGCTGGTTCAAGTGGGATTTCATTCACTTAAGTCCAAGGCAAATTTAGCCACTTGAGTCAAAACTAAAGGAGCCAAAATATATAAATCCAGCTGACACAGTTTATGGGGGAACTAAAGCAAACATTCAACATCAGGATTTAGCGTAGCCAAATTGTTATAACTAAACAGAGTACCTTACATCATTTTGTTTCCTTGGGGCCTATTCTCCATTCAAGTGCTATAGTGAGCTCACACTGATATCAACAAGAGCTTTACATGCAGAATTAGTGGAAAATGTGAGATGTTAGATAGCAGGCTACAGCTCTATAAATCTGGTACCTAAAACTGCCATCATGTTTTTGCTAACCCCCTACCAACTTCCATGCTAAATCCACTGGTGGCTCTATAGCAAAGTTTGCCTTACTTTAATGTCTTAAAGGTGAATTGAAATGCTGTTGGAATAAATACCTGGTTGAGATGCCAAATCCTTAAGAGGATCCTTGTGTAGACATACAAATAAATAAAGTATAGAGGTGTACAGGCTTATTTATTAACCTGCCAAAACAGGAATTCAGAAATCTGTATTTTTCCTGTGAGGGTTGTGGCACTCTCGCTCCTCTAGTTGCTGAAGCACTGTATTGCTTTCTGTTCCACACAGTGGAGTTGCTATTGTTTAAGAAATTTGTGAGACTATCCCTCATTCACTCTAACATCTGCAGGACCCGCTGCCAATAACTGTATTTTGTGAATTGGAGAGCAAAGGCCAGATGCTGCAGCCCTTCTCGTGGTCCTGCTGACTTCAAAATTGTCTACCAGTGTCACTTAAAAAATTGAGGTTTTTGACAGTACCATGAATCCAATCTCACAAAAGATTATCTTGATGACAACCTCTTTTTATGGTGTCTTGTTGAGAGTTTGGATAGATGTATCTCTTTATATATAAGGCAAACTCTAGCAGAGTTTGGTCTTGCTGCAGCCAAAGGCAATTTTGACTTTAATGGGACTAGGATTTGACCCAAGGTATTTTGTAACAAGTCTAGTTTGGGTCCTTCCTGAACACTGCGGAGCCATTATCCTTGCCTCCAGAATCATTCCAGTTGATACATGGGTAGGTTTGAATGCATATAGGTAACCTGTGCAAATGTTTGGTAGTACTGCCATTACTGTCTTCCTTCTCCCTTCCATATGCATTTCCTGTCATACTTACTTACCAAGTCTGGTTTTCCGTAAGTGTTTGTAAAGTGTGCAGCACAGTGGGACCCCAGACTTGACTGAAGTCTTTGGAAATTGCCACAATACAACAAAAATGACTGTACCTATGTTATGGGAGTACAGCATTGTTGATAGGGGACAGCTATCTTCTAGGGCTGTGTGAAGTTCAGTAGCCAATTTGATTTGGAGGAGATTCGGCTCGATCCAGGCACCAAATCTCTGAATCTGAATCAAATTGGGAAACCAATTAAAAGCTCCAAATCAATTTGAAGCATCTAAATTGATTCAGAAAAAGATTCAGAAAAGATTCGGCCATAGACTAAACAGATAGCTGACACAGCTGCTAGGCCTGTGCAAAGCAGCTAGCTTCAGATTTGGATTTGGCCAATTTAGGGGACAATGCTTCGATTCAGTGATTCAAATCACTGTCCCAAATTGAATTGGCCAAACTGCTGAATCACCCAGGCCCATCCCCCACCCGTTCTCCCAACCCCAGCCCCAGCAATGGCTGCCCTGCCCGCCCCAGCTCCTGGCACTTGGGAAAAAAAAGCTCCGACTCATTGGGTGCTGCCAGGAGAGGGACAATCCCTGTTGCCCCTCACTACCCCATGCTGCATGGGGGGCTCTGCACAAGCCCCTGCCCCTGCCCCACTGTCCCAGCCCCCCATGGCTGCTCCGCCTGCCCCATCTCCAGTCCTTTAAAAAAAACAAACCCAACTCACTGGTCCTGCCAGTCGGGGGCAATCCTTGCTGCCCTCCACTGCCCTGTGCCACATGAGAAGCTCTTCCACGCTCCCCCCGCCAGCCCTGAGGCCACTGCAGAGGCCGGTGAGTCTAGGGGTTTTCTTGGGTTTTTTTTTCTTAAAGGGCTGGAGCTTGGGTGGGCGGGGCAGCTGTTGTGGGGGCTGGAGGAGGGGTGGGTCGGGCGGCTTGTGCAGATTGCCCCCCCTGCCAGGCAGCACCCAGTGAGTCAGGGCTTTTTTTTAAAGCACCACGAGCTGGGGTGGTTGGGCAGCCATGGGGGTGCTGGGGATGTGGGAGGAGGTCAGGGGGCTGGGAGAGTGAGAGAGGTCTGACAGAGGTCCCCCTACGGTCCCCCCCCGCATCTCCAGCCCCCCCTTCCCTGCCCCCTACTTACCAGTTCCAAGTCTGGCTCCAGCTCCCTGCTGCAGTGAGCAGGGACTGCCTGAATCATCAAAACTCTCCAAATCTTTTCCGAATTGATTCAGAGAGCTTTGACCTTTTTATAGGTCCCTTGATTTGATTCAGATTTGGAGATTCAGCCACTGAATTGGGCCGAATCTCCTCTGAATCAAATAAGCACCTGAAGCTTTGCTCAGCCCTAACAGCTGCTTCCAGCTGGTAAGTCTGTTGGGGTCGGGGGAGGGAAGGGGTGTGGGGGAGGAAGGGATTGGGGCTGGGAAAAGCTGCCCAGTCAGGGTGGGTGGTGCAGGATTTGGGGAGGGGGGCATGGGAAGCAGGCGCAGCAGTGTCAGAGTGGGGGCTATGCCCTTCTGCCGCTTGCCCAGCTGGGGCAGGGGGACAGGCAGGATGTGGGCACAGCTCGCTCTGGGTGAAAGGGGGCAAGTGCCAGCAGGGCATAGCCCCCACTCCTAGTGGTGCCATGCTTGCATCCTGCAGCCCCCTGCACCAGCTGGCAAGTGACAGCAGCACCTGCATCCTGCACCCCCCACCCCTGCTGGCAAGTGGCAGCAGCACCCGCCTGCTCCATGCCTCCTTGCTCTGGCTGGGCAAGTGGTGGCAGTGTCTGCTCCCCGCACCGGCTGGCAAACAGCAGCAGTGTGGAGTCCTAGCTCCCAACACTGATGTGCCCAGCCAGCACGGGGGGTGGGCGCAATGCAGGAATGGCTCACTCCAGGAAGAAGGGGGCAAGTGGCATGCAGGGCATATCCCTTGTTCCCAGAGCTGTTGAGCCTACATCAGTGCTGGGAGTGGGGGCTTTGCCCTCCCTCTGCTTGCCAGCCAGTGTGGAAGGTGCAGGATGCAGGTGTAGCAGCACTGGGAGTGGGGGCTATGCCCTGCTGCCCCTTGACTCCTTCCACCCAGAGCGAGCTGTGCCTTCATCCTGCCCCCGCTGCCCCGGCTGGGCAAACGGCAGCAGGGCAGAGCCCCCACACTGAGCGCTGCCACTCCTGCATCACACGCCCTCCCCCCTTCCCCCTCCTGAGTCCTATGTCCCCCACCCTGGGTGGGCATCTTGTCCCAGCTCCAATCTCTCCCTCCCCCACATCCCTTCCCTCCCCCAAGCCCAACAGACTTACCAGCTGGAGGCATCTGTGTCAGCTGACTGTTTAGTCTATGGCTGAATCTCCAAAGCAGTGCCAAATCTTTCAGATCTGATTTGGCTGAATCAGACTGGGACAGTGATTCAAATCTCCAAATCAAATCACTGTCCTCTGAATCAGCTGAATCTGAAACAAATACTTGCCGCTTTGCATAGGCTACTGCCTTCCATTTCTTGACCCTCTTTTTTCCTCCAATACTAATGGCATCTATTTTGAGGTATGGAATTTAGAGGTGTTGAGAATAGGAGCCTAGCACTTATACACAAAATTCCATTAGAACACATATGAAAGAAAGAGAGATGTGGTATTTTGTTAAGGCATTTCCTTTCATCTTTTCCATAGACTTTTGCCAATTTTCAAAGTATTCCCAGATCCTAGAATGAAATTACATAAAGACACCCCTAAATATTAAAAAATATTAAAATATTAAATATTAAAGCATTAAGTATGCTCTGTTCTATCATTCTTAGTGCCACATTCTGCCCTCTCCTTCCTTTTTTAGTGTGAGACAAGGTTTCAATTAAAGGTTGCAAGTAAAAAGGAAGTATTAAGGACAGGAATCAGCTACTGGGCCAAACATGGCTCCAAAGTGGCATGGCCTGCCATTTTCAAAACATGATCAACTCCTACCAGAGTAAGCATATACACACATACTTCTCACAGCATGGCATCCAGAACTGCATAATGATTCAGGCACTGGAGGATGCATCAGCCAGCACCTTTGCCTCAAATAGAGCCATATTTAGCCCTCAAACTCAACATTAAACCTAGCACAATCCATTGTATGTTTGTTTAGCTGTCTGATTCCACTCCTACTGAAAACTCAGAAACTGGCAGGATTGTTCTGCAATGTAACAGCCAATTTGATAAACCATTTTTCTCAGCAATTTCAACAGAAACAAACTGTAAAGATGCAGTCTTAGTACAGAAAATGTTTTACTCTAAAAACTCGGGTATTCTCATTTGGTATATTGGTCAATGTATGTGTGTAGATATATATATATATTTCTCTCTCTACACACACATATATATATGTATATATAGTGCTTAACAAATATATATATACACACACACATATACGCGGACACACACACATATATATATTTGTTAAGCACTGTATACGTCCAGCTTTTACAAGAAATAACACCAGATTGAAAAAAAAGAAACTGTAGCAAAGGATAGGCTATTGTTGTATGAACTTAATACTCAGGCTGTGGATATTTTCAAAATAGTCCAGAAGATTTAGACTTATACAGTTAATTAAAATGAATGGAAGGCATTATGTTGTATTGGCACTGGGAAGTCAGGGATCAAGGGTCTATCATTCTAGACACTATATAGGAATAGTGTAGAAGTTAGTGCCGGTTCCAAGGAGTTTACAGTCAAAACAAAAAGAGGTGTTTAAATCCCCAGGCTGCTCTGAACATGTCAAGCACTGTTCTGTGTCTTATGTTGGCATTTAAAGATCAAGTAAAGACTTGGATTAAATACTCTACATGTTTTTCACAATGTATCTATGGCATTTTCAGAAGCAGAATGAACATTCTAACTTCATCCTGCATTTTTGATAAAATTAAATTAATTTTAGCTTATGTTAATGGGAATTTTGAATGAGGAAAGGATAGGCTGGGCCTTACATGGCTGAAATGCATCAATAAAATGTTATTTATTGTAAGATAATGAAATATGAAGTGCACGGTTGTTTATAGGAAAGGAAAGCAAGGTAATGTGACACGATACCTAAGAAACCATTTTTGCCAGTAACTACAAATTTGTAAAGTTGCTCTGTTAGTTTGCTGTATGCTTGTGACTGCTCAATTACAATATTTTTCTTAGCATCCTCCCTTGTTAGCTTTATTATACTTACAAATCATTACCAGACATTGGGATTCTTAGCTATCTTTTCAATAAAAAGAGAAGTTTGTGTAATACGTTTTCTCTGCAGGAACTAATTCCACAAAGATATTGACTACAAGCTTTTTGTTGTTTTAAAAATATGTAGACACTCATAAGACAGTTGCTTCTGCTCCCCAGAGCCACCCTTCTTAAGTTTATCTGAGCATTATATCTCCGTGGAATCCAGTGGATTATGAGGAGAAATTTAATCTAATCCCTACGCCCAAGCCTGTGTTTATTCTTGCCTTGGTTATTTTATGCTTATGTAGTTCTGAATAGCGTGCTATTCATTTTGAATATTAGTCTTTGTCTTGCTTATCTAGTCTAGTTTTTGTGTTTAGGATAGTTTTTAGTACTTCCATCATGGTGCACGATTGGCTTCTTGACTGGAGAGTGTTAAGCAAAAAATAGCAAAAATATTTGTATTGATTTCAGAATGCTGCAGATTAAGAGCAGATGTATCCTGTATTCCCAAAACGTCCATTTTAACTTTCACTTATGTGCTGTGCTAAACTGTCTTCAGGCCAGGAAGTGATTTGTATTTGCTAATTGCCTGCAGTTCACTAGACGTGCAGCTAAAAACAAATGGTTTGTTTTATCGTTAGAGATTATTTGTTCTTTCAGACTAAATGCATCTAATATTTGGATGTAGATCTCGTGTTAAATGTGCTTAGTGGCTGGCTGAGAGGAAGGATTGTCTAATGCTCGGGAGACCTCGGTTCTGTCACAAAACTCATGTGCGTGATTGAGCTCATCAGTGCCTCTGTGCCTCAGCTCCCTGTCTGTACAATGGCAATGATAGAATTGGACATGGTGCTAGATGTTATGGTAATCTGAGAAAGATGGCTTGTGGTCATCTATGCTTATGTAGCCTCAGTGCCGCCTTCCTTCTTAAGGCAAAGATGATTTGTAATAGCTTTTAAATATGCACTGCAGAAACACGTACACATTACTGTTTCCTTTTTGACCTATGTGGATAGTGAATATTTGAAATTTTGCAAGTAGTCTTTGAAAAAGAGGAGAAAGGAATATTGGAGTCAGATATTTCTTAGAGACGCTGTCCTGTTTCTTATAAATGACGCACACCAGCCTGCTTCCCCGAACACAGTAACATTTCTGTTCAATATTCTGAGCCTCTTTTTTGAGCTTGCCAAAACATCTCATTTCGTTTTCTTTCAGGGTCACGCCACAAGTGATTTTCTGCTGTCTCTGATGTTTCATTACTTCCTTCTTCATTTGCTTCTGTGGGGTATTTGACTGTGCCTTGTCCACTCATATATGCACATGGCTGTACCAAAATGATACCCTGTCCTCTGCGTTTGCAGTTGGCCACAGTGAAACTCCTCCACCTACCAAGTTCAGCTCACAATACCTTTGAATGTGGCCTATGCTTCGGTGATGGCTTCTATTGTTTTCAGGTACCTTGCTCAAAAAAGGAGCTTAACTACTTTGAATGCAAATCCTGAATTAAGCATTGCTGTCATTTTGATAGCTTCAAGGCAGTTTCACCCAACCCAACCTTCCCCTCCCCGTTTCATTAAGTGTTGTGTTGTATCTGCAGCCAGCTTTCTAGTTCTAACTATCATGACAATTGTGGCCATCCAAAAGTGGTGGTAGGAACAAAACTCCAATCCTCTTTCTCTGAAAATACGAACTCTCATCTACCTGAAATAAAGGACTATCCTGATTAGTGTGGTTGTGGGCACAATCCTGCATTCTGATCTGGTCTTTTCTGGATGTCACAGGTAAGCACAGACTTCCAGTAGAGCAGAAGGGGGAACTCATCACTAAGAAAGTCCTTGTTCTTTTAAGCCCTATTAAGTATGTGTGTGTTGAGTGATGGCGGGAAGCAAAGGAGAGAGACGGTGGGAAGGAGAAAAAACATTACAATACTGGTTCTCCACACCCAGTATGTGAGACAGCTGTTTGGGTCCTCTTCAGTTGCACTCAGTTCATTTTCAGTATGAATGCTAAATTGGAAGATATTGAGTGTACACCATATTTTCATAACATTTCTTTAAACTGAGAAAGCAGTTGGTCTTCCAGGGACCTGAGAAGGGAACCAGATAGTCCTGGAAGTCTAAATAAAGAGGAGCAGAGTAATAGAAAAAAAGAACAAATAGTATACATGCCCTGAATGATCAAGAACAATATTTAATGTTTCTCCTACTACTCATTCTGCTTTTCATTTTTCTTAGCCATTTTAAGAGTAGGAAAATATACCCCACAGGACTGGCTTTTAAAACATGTAAAATGAACTAGTTCTGACCTAGCACACAGCCACTGCAGCTGAGTAGTAACTGGTTCACTTCTCAGGTGTAGGCAGGTAGTCAGCCTTCTGCCTTTTTTCCTCACAGCACAACAAAGATGCCCTAAATAGCTTCCTGGCATACGTTATATCATAATTTATTGCTGTATTATCTACTAGCTATATAGAATAAATTGCAGATGAAAAGCCCTAGCCCAAAGGCAATACTCTGCAATGCACACTAGCCAGCTCATCATAGTGCACCAAAACCTGCGCTGCCACTATAGAGCCAAACAATTTCTAGACAATGTATTATCAGTAGCCTTTTGATGTATGGTTTTGGGGAGTCTTAAAAAAAATTCCAAAAGGTGGTAGACAACTTATTTTTAATGTTGGTTTGCAATTGTGGGTCAACTAAGAGATGAGAGTGATAGATCCAGAGGACCTGTAGGGGACGCAGGCAGGGTAGATACTGCTCAAATTGCTTAGAGGCAGATTCAAGAACTGGTTTAGAGAACAAGTGTATGATCACTTTTGCCTACCAGCTTTCAGATAACAGCTTCCAGGGGATCCAGACTCAGTCTTATTTAATATTTTGCTTAATTGGAAAAGGGGAATAAAACAGGTGCCTGGATGAAATTTACAGATGACAATATGGGAAACTGATAGGTAATTCCATACTGCAAAGGGGCTTTGGAAGGTAAGGATTCTTGGCTGCATATAAAACAAATCCAACTAGGAAATGGACTAACAACTGAGGGGAAATACTCTGGAATATGCTTATTTGGTAACAGAGAAATATGGCAAGAGATTGAGGAATGAGACTGAATAACAAAAGCAGCACAAACTTGCAAGGAGAGGTAACAACAGAAACAGCTAACGCATTTGCAGCCCAGATTTGCAGAATCCTTGTTCTGCAAATAGAGGGGTGATTGTGTCCCTCAGCTGGGCTCCTGAGATCTGTCATAGTGCACTTGGGACTGGGAAATCACCAGAACTATGATCACAAGTGTGAAGTGAATTAAAAAAAAAAAAAGCAGCCAGTAAAGAAGACGGGCCTGGAGCAGAAGTGAAAAGAGCATGTACCCTTTTATGAAATAACAAAAAGGTGCTGTGATGACCCTCTAGAACGGCGGTGGCCCACCAGCCGCATTCATACCACATGCGGCACGGGAAGCTGGTGTGTTTGGCACGCGAGTGTGGACACCAAGTTAAAGGGGTGCTGGAGGCAGGAGGTGGGGCATCCCTCACAGAGGAGCAGGTGTCAGGGATCAGTGCTGGCTGGAGCGTTTGTCGCTGTGGGGATAAGTGCCACTGAATGCAGCGTTGCCATGTCCTGGTGACGATGTGATTCAGCTGCACTGGGGGATGGCGCCAGCTGATTATTTGGGGCACTCTCTCATTCTCTGGAATGAGGCTGAAGCTTGGAAAAAAAATCCCAACTTTTTTTAAAATTTAATTTGTATCCGAGGCCAAATTAGCACAAACAAATTCCAATTCCAGAACCGTAAGTGGCCCTACTATCGGCAAACATCCTCTGCCTGCACCTGGGGCTTTGGATGTTTCCAAAACCTTTGGCAGGCAGCTTACTTGCAGGCCCAAGGCTGGAGGCTTGGGGTTCAGATGAGTTTTGCTTGCCCTTAGCTATAAGGTCCTCGGAGCAGGCAAGGGAGGAGACTCCCATTTCCATAAACTGGGCTTAAAGTCGCTGCACCTCGGTGGGTACCGAACCACGCCAGAAGAGCGGTTCTCCTGCAAAGCAGGCTGGGAAAACTGCCTTTTTGGACCCAGATACGTGGTATTCCTCCTGCCAGGTTAAGAAGCCACGATGCTTGATCCGAGCCTTCAAGATTTTTTTTTTAATTAAAATATATTTATCTGTACCTATATTTAGGTGTATATATATACACATACACATCCTCTATCATAGACTTCTATTGCACCTGTTCTTTTCGAAACCACCTAATCAACCCGCCGCCCGTTCCAACGACTGCACCCGCTCCCCTGCGCCCACCGGCTGCCCTTCCCAGCACAAACCCCGGTCTGGGGTTTGCTTTCTCAGTTCATTCGGAGTCCTTGTCACTGCTGACCGTTGTCTTCGGGCCCAGGGGGTCTCCGTCCCCTTGGTTCGCCCCCTCCGCGTCCCTGAACAGCCTGTGCCCGTGTCCCTGCTCCAGGTGGAGCTGGCCGCGCCCTCCCCCACCGGCTCCCGCTTGGAGGACCGGAGTTGGCTCAGAAACATGTGAAGGCCGGCCCTTCGCTCAGCGGGACTGGACATCAGGCGGCTCCTGCACCGCCCTTGCCTGACGCGGGCTGTCCGGGCCCCGCCATGTTTTGCCGGGTGTCCCTCCCTTGTCAACGGCCTGACCCCTGTCACTTCCCTTGCCCAGGCGAGGCGGTGACGGTCTGGCAGCTTTCCCTGGGGCAGAGGAACCGGCCTCAGCCTCACCGCTGCCCCCGCGGCAGGCCTGTCCCGGGGCCCGGCACCCGCAGGGCTGCTGAGGGGCTGGGGCGGCGGCGCCCCGCCCAGGTGCGCGGCCGCCGGCAGGTGCGAGGGGCGCGCGCCCGGGCGAGGAGGAGCCTCGCGCAGCGCCCGGCCCCCTCCCCGCCCGAGCCGCCGGCGGGGCTGCCGGGGCCGGCAGAGGGCGCAGGCAGGCCAGCGGGGCGGGGGCGGGCCGGGGCGAAGTGACAAGCGCGGCGCGGCGAGCGGAGCCGGCGCTGCGCTGCCCGCGGGTGGTGCCGGAGCGAGCGGGGCCCGGGGATGCAGCGGCGGCGGCGGGCGGGCGGCTGCGCGCGGAGCCTCTGGCTGCTGCTGCCGCTGCTCGCGGCGGCCCAAGGTAGGAGGCGGCGCGGGCTGCGCCCGGAGCCCGCGCCGGACAATGGGGAGCGCGGGCGGGCGGGCGGGCGGCGGCGGCGGCGGATGCCCCGGCGCGGGGCCGGCCCGAGCACACCCGCGGCTGCTCCGCTCTGCCCCGCCGGCCCGCCCGGGCGCGCGGAGGCGCCGAGGGAAATGCCGCGCTGCTGTCGGGTCCGTCTCCCGCGACGTGCTGCTCCCTCTCGCACCGGCCTTCCCGCTGCAAAATGGGAGAAACCCAGCTGGGTCGGTTTCCTTTGCTCCCGAGCGTCCCGGGATCCCGGCGAATGAATTGGCGGCTTCTATCCGATCTGCTTTGAATCGCTTTATATTTAAAAAAAAAAGTCCCCCCCCCCCAAACGTTATTAGCGGAGTGCCACCGTTGCGTTCTGCACGGGAGATGTGAGGCGCGGGCCCAGGGCAATGCTGGCACCGGGGGTTTGCCTCCTCCCCCATCTTCTTGCACGTGTATTGATCCAGGACGGGGTTGTTTGTTTTTTTCACGGTGACTTTTAAAGCCAGTCTCTTTTGATTTAGTTTTAATGAGTAATATTTATCTTGTGATCTTTCCATTCGGCGGCAGTTTTTATTGCAGCCTTTTCAAGCGTTTCAGATACGCAGTGTAATATCACAAATGCGTGGAACAAAGTAGCTAGATAACTAGAACTGGCATTAGGCAGCATGTGCATATTTTGGCCCAGCTAGACAAAAACGACAAATGATTTTGGATGCTTTCGTTCCTTGATACCCAAATTGAGATAGTTTAAAGGTCCTGGTTTTCAGCAGATGCTGAGCCATGCACAACCCAACCCCAGTGAATTAACTAATGACATGTTACGTTTGCAAGTTTAAACACTCCGTCATGAAATTTAAAAAGTTACAGTTTAAGTAACACTGGGCATGTCTACATGAGATACTTAATGCCCATTGGACTAATGCTGCTGCATGGCTGGCAAACTGTATTAATGTGCAGTAGATTAGTCCAGTGAGCAGTAAGCACCACTTAAAAAGCGTTCATTTGTGCTAACGTGCAGTAGACTTAGTCCAATGAAGATTAAACATCACCAGAAAAGCATTCGTCTATGCTAATGTGCAGTAGCACCGATTACAGCACATTAATTACAGGTACTAACTTAAAGCACCATAATTATGGTGCATTAATGAGCATGTAGATGCACCCATTGAGGCTCAGTCTGTGCTACAGAGTTTTGGTGGTAGAACTGTATCAATTAAGGCTGTAAAAAGATCACGCCTTCAGATGACATGGGTGCAGCGGCAAACCCCTGGTGCGGAGACAGTCATGCTGGCAGAAGAGTGCTTTTGTCAACATTGGTGGTGGTGGTCTAGAGCAAGGTGGGATAGCCATGGCATCAGAAAATCTTTGGTTTGCCCACGTTGCATCTCTTAGCAAAAGTGTCTGTTTCTATTTTGATTTTGCTCCCACAGAAACAAGCAAAAAAAACCCCCTTGTGCTTTGCTTGAGACCCAAGATGGAAAATTTCGGCTGTAAGGGAAAATTTTTGTCAGATGCGTGAAAATGATGGCTGCCATGAAAGTCCTTTACATTTAGGAACCTTAACTTGCTCTGTTAAGAAAGCTTTAATACCGACTGATTGATTGGGGTCTGAGGTCAGTCCCGGAGGCACCCGTGAGGTTGAGGGTGCCCTTTTGCTATGTGCTCTTCCAGCGTCTCTGAAGACATGATTTCTGTCCCTGTGGCCACGTCCAGACGAGCAGGAATGTGTGCTTTCCTGGGGACAAGTAGCATACCTTGTGCCACTGCTGCTTGCCCCCAGGGAACACCTGTGCCACGTGTGCTCTGGCATGTGGCAGGCTACCCTGGATGGGGTAGAGCAGGCTGGGGTCAGCAACAGTGCTGGCCCCAGCAGCCTTACCTGGGGTCCTGGGGCCCCTGGGGAGCTGCAGGCACGGCGTTCCTACAGCAGCAAGCCAGGCTAGCAGCCAGAGTGTGGCTCCAGCCAGCCAGGCTCCTGTTGTGAGTGATGCCTGCTGCTGCCACGTGTGCTGCCTTGCTTTTTTTTTGGCAAAAGTTTTTTTGACCCAGGGTCAACTGCTCCACCCCATGCTACAAAATATCAGTGCCAGGCATACCTGCATGTGCAGTGTCTGGCACCGCAGACAAGTCTGTGGGGCTGCATACCATACCGTATGTCTTCTCTTGTCTGGACACAGCCAAAGAGTTGACAGTCTAAGCAGAGGCGGGCGGGTATTTCAGGCGGAGGGCCGCTTACTGAGTTTTGGCAAACCATTGAAGGCTGCATGACAATTAGCCAGGGGCAGATAAATATTAATTTTCTAAATTTTTTAGGGGCCCCGCAGGCTAACTAGAATGGCCTGGTGGGCCGCATCCGCCCTGCTCTAAGGCAAACCCTTAAAGAAGTTTAATGGGATTACTCCCATAAATACATTTAGATCTAGTGCTTGAATTTACATTTGCATTCCTGTTGAGTTACCAAGATTATGGCACCTAAATAAGTATGTATTCTTGTTTTTCAGATTCCTTTGCTCATCTATTGCTCTGTGTGTGTGTGTGTGTGTGTGTGTGTGTGTGTGTGTGTGTATTGGTAACTGCAACGTAGAAAACAAAAACAAATCAAAAGCAGCATGAGAATAAAAGTAAATATATTTCTAAATGCTCTTCCTGGGGCACTGAGAGCTTGGCCTGACAATGTTCTGAATAAAACCACAAGGTTAGCATGGATGTGAGGAACAGGAACTCTTTACTAATGTGGTATTTTTTTCCACTCTCTCTTTACAGCATTTAAGATGGCTATTGATATTACCAATGTAGATTTGTTATTGTTCTGGATCATGTACGTCTGTGAGTCAAAAATAACAACTCAGAGCAGAAGAATAATGAAAAGCACAATAACATTTTAAAGCATATAGTAGAAGTTAGATCCATGGACTATATATTTTAGATAACAGGGATAACTTTTGCACTTCTTGAAACTTTCCTCCAATTTTATACGTTTTCTCAGCCTTTGTAATACCCAGTCATTGTTTCTGGCACAGGGCAGAAGTTTTCTATTTCAGTCAGTATGAACTATATGTTTACCAAAAAAAAAAAATCTTGCGTTCAGGAGGCATTTTCATAACTGATTCTGGTACTGGGCATTTTTAATAAAAGGTGCTATGACTGCAGATAAAATGGTATCAGGTCAATTTTTTGTCTATTACTTTAATGTCTGGAGAGTGGTGTGCTGGATATATACATGGGAAATTTTAGTTTGGTTAAAGCTTTGCAAATGCGGTGTGGGCAGGAGAGTACTTAAAAGCTTTCTTATATCTTAAATACAAATATGTAAAGCTGGTCAAAAACCTTCCCTGAGGTGTGACACTAGATACTGTTCTTCAGACATGCCCAGAAATGCAATAGTCTTCTGAGACTCTAAAAAGCACCTCTGAGTTGAAAATCCTTCAAAAATCCCTAACTAAATGCAGCTGCTCTCTTCATAGAGGCTATCTTGCATGCCAGAAATATCTACAAAGCTAACAAACACACGATAAAAATTATATATCCTTCTCCTGTCATTTTTCCATATTAAGCTAAGTTATGAATTTAATGCTGTTTAAGAAATTAGTACATTTTGGGAACATAAGTAAATCTGCAGATTTACAAACATTGTTTGAAGTCTGATAAAGAATGGCATGCTTTTAAGCTAGCTATTTGGGGATCCAAACATTTTGTAGTTTTCTGCTCTTATAAGCACCCAAGTAAAGTGAAGCAGAAAACACATGCCACTGCTTCATAGGTGAAGCTGTTACATAAACCACAGAGAAATTGGGTAGATTGTTTCATGGTATCAGCTCGGCAAAGCCACAAGATTTCACACCCTGCCTTTCATTATTAGAAGGGTGTACTTCAGTAATAATTCCTGCTTGTGGTAATTTTCTTAAATTAAAGAAATCAAGTAGATAGATGTCCATTTTTAAGTTAGATACTATTGCTGATTAAAATAAAAAAGCTAGCGAGTCAGGTTTTACTTTTCTTTTTTTTCCAAGTTGTGGTCTCTTGTATTGAAGGCAGTAGGAATATTTATGCGATTAAGTACAACTCCTCCATATAAGGGTTTGAAAGACTGAGTTTATGCTTAAGTGCTACATAAACTGGCTCCCGGAGCTTGATTAGAGTTCCTAATGATAGCAATACAGAACTGCATAGATGAGCTCTGTTTTCATTGGCTTTATGTAAATGTTCACAGTGTATTTCTGTAAACTGAAGATTGTCTCTATATGTTCTGGTGAGGACAGTTTTACATATTTTATGATAAAAAGGAAGCGTTTCAAAGTTCTGGTATTCTGACCTCTTGGTATCTAGAGGATAATCCAGGAAAAGGTTGCAACTTTTATGACCTAGGTATTAAAATAACGTTACTTTTGTTCTGAATACTCTTGTGTATGGTTTCATTGAGTTTCTTTTATATGTCTGTTTTGAACTTTTGCATCATTTCAAACCGACTGAAACGCACAGGAAAGCGAGGTAGTTTGCTCAGCTGTAAAGTGGAAATATTTTAAATTTAAATGGGTAGTGTGTTTGTGAAGTTCTTTGAGATTCTTTTGTGGAAAGCATGGTAGTAGATGTAAATGTGTTTGGAATCTAAGATGTTAGAAACTTACAACTCTGTATATAATGGGAAAGCTTTGAAACCATAGTGATTTCAGAAACCTAAGTTCTTTAGTGAGAGAAAGTAGACTCTTTGATGTAATTCCAGGCCAGGATCCTGGCCAGGATACTGTAGTGAGAAACATTACATTCCAAGATCCCATCCTGAAATAGAGGCATTTAAACTCCACTCTATTCAAATAATTTTGCGGAGTAGCATTTCAAAGGAAATTACTAGCGACTTGGGGGGAAACAAACCCCAAGATATGTTTTGCTATGCTGGACACAGACCTGGAGAATGATTAGAATATTGACTTTTATTAGTAAATGTTTAGGATTGTGAATCAAAAAAAGATGACAAAGCCGGTAGGGAAATACATATTGCCCGAGTGAGGGACTAACATTAGAGGGATGGGGGTGAGGAGGGGAACACAACTAGGTTACAGGAGATACAATGTTAGCCAACTAACCCCGGGGGTGAGGGGGAAGGGGAGGAAGGGGGTTCGCAGCGCTGAGAGAGAAAGGAGATGGATACACACAAACCCGTTACAATGGTCCGCAATGGTGGAGGAAG
This sequence comes from Crocodylus siamensis, assembly GCF_052110815.1. Classification (NCBI taxonomy): domain Eukaryota; kingdom Metazoa; phylum Chordata; order Crocodylia; family Crocodylidae; genus Crocodylus; species Crocodylus siamensis. Next base: position 15,971,535 of record NC_143399.1, read on the forward strand.
TGGTTCGGGGAAAGTGTCTTAGTCCATATAGAGTCTCATTGCGGGGGGCTTCTTTGGGTGGAGCAGGGTCGTTCATTGCTGCAGAGTATTCTCAAAGTGAAGGTCCATCTGGTGCAGAGCGGCGTTCAGGCTGTCCTCTCTGGGTCCGGTCCAGCGGCGGTTCGTCTGGTGGGGTCGGAGTACTGGCAGTGGCCCGTGATGTATTCTACGTAGATGTCATGGGACCAACGGATGGTGTCGGACACCATGAGGCAGCACATCAGCTTGGCGTAGCGGCGGGAGATGCGGCAGGCGTGCAGGACGCTCTCGTTGCTGGGGTCCCAGGCTCCAAGTGTTCCCACGAACACTACTTGGAACGCTATTACTGATTGGAAACAATCAATTGTATATAATGTATAAGGACCAACAGTGATGCACGATGATGTCACTGTCAGTCTTGAAGAACTGCAGTCTATCTGGCTCATGAGACAAGTAGAAATTAATTGCAGCTGGAATTATCACTTTTCATCAGTGACAATTGCACTGATAATTGTTAAATTTGGGCAAATAATGGGGAATAATAATGAGGGTTCAGTGTTTAAAATATTGGAAAAACCTTTTGTAAATTCATGGCTGGCTTAGTTCTGTATACTTAGCATAGTATCTTTGGACAATAGGGCTGGAAGGGGCCTCATGAAGTTATCTAGTCTGGCCCCCTGTTCATGCAGTCTTCTCCTGAGCTGAGCTAGGAGAACAAGAATGAAATGCCATCTAGTCACTAGAGGCCCTTTGTAAGCAGGGCTAAATCTTGTGTGAGCTGAATGTAAGAGCAAACATACATTAATTGTTGAGGTAATTACTTATAAATACATTTTGTGTTAATTATTATACATTTGTATATTATTTGAGCATACTCAAATAATTCTGGTTGATGCATTTTAGCTATGTTCAAAGGGCTTTATACATATGAAGTATGTTTTCTATAAAATATACTCTTTGAATCAATATGCCTTATAAATTGTGGGTTGTATTTTTCCCTTAGTCCTGTAATTTCAACCACCACTACTGTTAATTGGGGTTGGGGGTCTGCAAGCATTAAGAGTAGTAGTGACCCTTGGCATAGTAGAATTCCTACCAAGTCCTAGAAATTGATTTTGGCTGCTGAAGTTCTGTTGTGGTGTATGTTGCTGTTAAGGCAACAGAAAAGGACTAAAATAATATATTTTAGGGATGCACCAATACAGAACTTTGGGGCTGATACCAACAGCTGATTTTTAAGGAGGCATAGTAGCTGATACTGATCCGATTTCCAATACTAGGCCGGCAGTTTGGAGAGCTGTGTGCAGCTGGTAAGTTTAGTGTGTTGGTAGGGGAGGGAAGGGGTGTTGGGGGGCAGATCAAGGCCCCCACAGTGAGGGAGGGGTGGAGCAGGGGCTGGGGCAAGTGCTGCCTGGCTGGGGCAGGGCAGGCGTGGGACAGAACTGTAGCTCATCTGGGGGGGCACGCGGGGGGGAGGAGGGAGTGGCTTCTGCAACTGTGTACCACTTGTCTGGGAACTGCTCATCCGGTGCTTGCCCGCTGACCTGGTGGCTCCTGTCACTCGTCCAGGAGGGCATCTATGGGGGGGGGGGGGCGCATGTGCCCCTGGATCTGCGTGGGGCAGGCCAGGCCGGGAAGAGCCCTGTGCAGCCCCAGCCCACCCCAGTGCAGATCCAGGGGCACATGCCCCCCCATGCCATCCCAGACGAGTGGCTTAAAAACAGCCCCCATGCAGCAGTAGGAGCTGCCTCCCCACTCCCTGTGCCCCCTGGATGAGCTGTGGCTCTGTCCACCATCCACCCTGCCCCAGTTGGGTAGCACTTGCCCCAGCCCCAGTCCCACTCCTCCCTCATCATGAAGCCCTTGTTCTGCCCCCCCATTCCCTTCCCTCCCCCCTTCCCTTCCACCACACCAGACTTACCAGCTGCACACAGCTCTCCATCCTGCTTGGCTGTGCTCCTCACTGTCTGTGTGCTGCACTGTGACTGTGCACATGCATGAGCATTGATCAGCCTCATCAGGCCAATTTTTGATATGATCAATTTTCTTTACATCGGTGTCAATCCGATATTGGACCAATGTATTGGTGCACCTCTAATGTATTTGCCCTGGTGCTGACTCCATTGTAAGGGTCCCAGCAATTGGAGTGCTCATGAGTATGGCTTCTTAACCACATCCACACTTCTCATGGAGTAAATTCATATGCCGGTTACTGGACACTTTTCCATCAGGCTGCGTTTTGTTATAATGGTTTCTCAAGCCTGTCAGGTTGTATGTTGAAAGTGATACTCCACCCCAACTTCCGGCTACCTACTGTTCTGTTTCTCTATGGGGTGTCAATGGACTATATTTCTGTCTTTTTCCCAGATGCTCTCCTTTTTTTGGCAGCTGAGGCCCAAACATCTGCTGGGGAGCTGGGAAAGGGACAGAATGGTGACGTCCCCATCAGAGCACAGCAGCAGGCCATGGGAATTTAGAAGTTCAGAGATAAGAGAGAAAAAATGTTAAGCAACTTTATAACCTCGTTGCATACTTCCCTCAGAGGAGTTGCTTCTGTAGCCTTAGATTTTGGAGGGGTTTTCATGGTGATAGCATGGGAATTCCTCCCCAGAGATAAGCATTTACAAAGGGGCAGCCCACTTTTAAGTGCTGGTAGGACCTATCCTAAAGGGCTGGATGTAATGTAAGGTATGTCTATATGACACCATGTATTGCTGTGCACAGAAACTTGAGCTAACTCATTTGCAGGAACTGGCAGCAGGATACCAGCATTAGCACAGCACTCTGGGTGGGCTAATTAGCCTTCCCAGAAACACTGTGGTATGTAAACACACCCGTGCTGGCAAAATGTGCTGGGTAGTCGGTCACGTATTTAGTCTACATTAGGTATTAGGGTTGCTCACTGAAGAGACTCCCACAAGGTACAGAGAGGTTTGTGCTTCTGGGGGGCTGAAAGTCTCAGATGCAGTGACCCATGAGTGACCCATTGTGGTGGTGACCATATAAGCTATTGGACAAACCTCAATGGTCTGATGTTTAGATGTGCTCATCATCTTTAGCTCCACCTAACTCTACTTGCAGTAGTGGGTGCTAAGCACTTCTAAAAATCTGACTTCCGATGTGCTCGAGACTTGGCTCAGTCCTGAGTTCAGGTGACATATCAGACAGCTTGACATGTTAACATGAAGTTGACAGTCTCACAAGAAAAACATTTCTAAATGAGATAACTGGTACTTCCTCTCATTTGGTTGGATTAATATCAATCTGCCAAAAACTTCTTTGCCATGCTTCTGGCCATTCTCAGATCCATGTCTGAAGAAGTGTGAGAAGCAGGGGTTTGTTTGGTAATAACTTTTATTGGACCAGAAAATGTCCTTCCTCAGACAAAGGAGGGGGATGCAATTTAAGCTAAGTACCAGGTAAAACAAATAATAGCGCTTCCAGTAGGAAATATCCCAACTTGAGTTCAGACTGTGTTTTGGGCAAATGTCAGGTTATCTTTTTTCATCTGAATCGCTCTCCACACCTTAGCTGCTGTGAAGTCTATTGTGACTGGTTTAACACAGTAAGGATCACCAGTTACAGTGTCCTCATCGAGGCAATTTTGATACAGAGGTCCATGTTGGGGAGGGATTCCTAGAAAACTGGAAGCCACATGAATCTTGCCTTTGTTTTGTTTCTTGCTACATACTTGAAACTCAGACCAAGTTTGTTGAAACATTGCTAAGATATGGCCCATGGGCCAGCCCCAGCCCAGCAAGGAAGTCTAACAAGCCCGCAGTGGCGCGAGGGCGGCACAGTAGCTAGACTCAGCTTCTTGGCAGCCCCGTGGCATGCTCAGTCAGGCAGATGTGGCTGAGCCGTGGGTGGGTGGGAAGTGGTGTCTGGGAGTGGGGTTAGGGCTGGGATCTTGGGGCTT